>NC_042623.1:94202383-94539883 GCF_901001135.1 Rhinatrema bivittatum
GACGAACTGAACGAAATCACTGTGAACCTGGAAGATGTAGTAGGCCAGATTGACAAACTAAAGAGTAGCAAATCACCTGGACCGGATGGGTATGCATCCTAGGGTTCTGAAGGAACTAAAAAATGAAATTTCTGATCTATTAGTTAAAATTTGTAACCTATCATTAAAATCATCCATTGTACCTGAAGACTGGAGGGTGGTCAATGTAACCCCAATATTTAAAAAAGGCTCCAGGGGCGATCCAGGTAACTATAGACCAGTGAGCCTGACTTCAGTGCTGGGAAAAATAGTGGAAACTATTCTCAAGAACAAAATTGTAAAGCATATAGAAAAACATGATTTAATGGAACATAGTCAACATGGATTTACCCAAGGGAAGTCTTGCCTAACAAATCTGCTTCATTTTTTTGAAGGGGCTAATAAACATGTGGATAAAGGTGAACCGGTAGATGTAGTGTATTTTGATTTTCAGAAGGCGTTTGACAAAGTCCCTCATGAGAGGCTTTCTACGTAAACTAAAAAGTCATGGGATAGGAGGCGATGTTCTTTCGTGGATTACAAGCTGGTTAAAAGACAGGAAACAGAGAGTAGGATTAAATGGTCAATTTTCTCAGTGGAAAAGGGTAAACAGTGGAATGCCTTAGGGATCTGTACTTGGACCGGTGCTTTTCAATATATATATAAATGATCTGGAAAGGAATACGACGAGTAAGATTATCAAATTTGCAGATCATACAAAATTATTTAGAGTAGTTAAATCACAAGCAGACTGTGATACATTGCAGGAGGACCTTGCAAGACTTGAAGATTGGGCATCCAAATGGCAGATGAAATTTAATGTGGACAAGTGCAAGGTGTTGCATATAGGGAAAAATAACCGTTGCTGTAGTTACACGATGTTAGGTTCCATATTAGGAGCTACAATCCAGGAAAAAGATCTAGGCATCATAGTGGATAATACTTTAAAATCGTCAGCTCAGTGTGCTGCAGCAGTCAAAAAAGCAAATAGAATGTTAGGAATTATTAGGAAGGGAATGGTTAATAGAACGGAAAATGTCATAATGCCTCTATATCGCTCCATGGTGAGATCACACCTTGAATACTGTGTACAATTCTGGTCGCCGCATCTCAAAAAAGATATAGTTGCGATGGAGAAGGTACAGAGAAGGGCAACCAAAATGATAAAGGGGATGGAACAGCTTCCCTATGAGGATAGGCTGAAGAGATTAGGGCTGTTCAGCTTGGAGAAGAGACGGCTGAGGGGGGATATGATAGAGGTCTTTAAGATCATGAGAGGTCTTGAATGAGTAGATATGACTTGGTTATTTTCACTTTCGAATAGTAGAAGGACTAGGGGGCATTCCATGAAGTTAGCAAGTAGCACATTTAAGACTAATCGGAGAAAATTCTTTTTCACTCAACGCACAATAAAGCTCTGGAATTTGTTGCCAGAGGATGTGGTTAGTGCAGTTAGTGTAGCTGGGTTCAAAAAAGGTTTGGACAAGTTCTTGGAGGAGAAGTCCATTAATGGCTATTAATCAATTTTACTTAGGGAATAGCCACTGCTATTAATTGCATCAGTAGCATGGGATCTTCTTAGTGTTTGGGTAATTGCCAGGTTCTTATGGCCTGGTTTTGGCCTCTGTTGGAAACAGGATGCCTGGCTTGATGGACCCTTGGTCTGATCCAGCATGGCAATTTCTTATGTTCTTATGATGAATGATGCCCCTAAGTTATCCAGGTAAGTAGCTCCTCCCTGGAATGCCCCCATCCTGTCCACCGTTTAGTCGGATAACTATCTAGCTAGATAAATAGTTATCTAGCTAAGTAGCAGCTGCTGAATGTGGCTGGATATTTAGATGCCATCACTTAGCTGGCTTTGAAGTGCTGTATATCAACCTCTAAAAGCAGCAGTAACACTCTCAATCTAGCTTGATGGACTTTCTACTTGGGTAACATAAAGCTAGGTTGAGAAAACATTGCACAAATCTCATCTTTGGGTGAGTTTCCTCACTCTGAAGGTCAGCAGATCTTCAGAAGAGACCACTGTTCTGTTCTTACGTCTCATGTTGAATGTCAAAGTGGCCTCTAACCCCCTACACTAATACCTAAACCTCACCTCAAGTTACTAGATGGGCCTACCATAGGGATACAAATATCTATCTAGGGAGAAGACATTATGGCTAGTCTCTCTCTCTCTCTCTTTCTCTCTCTCTCTCTCCAGGAAATTCAACAGGTCTGGCACTTATTGCAAAGTCTGAAAAGGTTATCAAAATTTGCACTAACTTAGCTCTTTGCATAGGTAATTAGCACAAATTGTGAAGGAAATGACAGCAGAAGAAGACCAAATGGCCCAGCAAGCTTTGCACTTTTATTCTCATGCTTATCTGTTACTCTTGGCTCTTAATAACCTTTTGGTTCTATTTCCCTTCCACCCCCACCATTAATGTAGAGAGCAGTGTTGGATCTGCATCTAATCTAGTTAGGGGTAGTAACCACCACAATAAGCAAGCTACTCCCATGCTTATTTGTTTACCCAGACTATGTAATTCAGTCCTTGTTGGTTGTTGTCTGTATATAGATCCACTTTTCTTCATTCCCCCTGCCGTTGAAGCAGAGAGTTATGCTGGATATGCACAAAGTATTCGAGTTTCTCCCCTGCCATTGAAGAAGAGAGCTATGCTGGTTATGCAACTGAAGTGAAGTATCAGGCTTATTTGGTTTGGGGTAGTAACCTCCATAACAAGCAAGCTACTCCTCGCTTTTTGTGAATGCAAATCCTTTTTTCAACATTTCCTCTTGCCGTTGAAGCTTAGAGCAATGTTGGAGTCGCATTAACCGAGTGTATGTTTATTGAATAAGGGTGTTATCTCCAGGTAGTAGCCGTCATTCCTGCGAGCCACCCACTCTTCATTCACGTCCTCTAGACTTTATGGATCCACAGTGTTTATCCAACGCCCCTGTATGTTAGCATAAACCACATCCCTTTTGCTATCACATGCGATACTTATCGCATTTTGACAAATCCAGACCTAAAACATTAAATGAACTGACAAACAAAACAAAACAACCCCCTGAAATGAAAATTTTGACCTACACATTCCTACAAATTCATATGCAAACTTTCAAGAATGATATAATAGCTGGCAGATTCAGGGCACAGTGAGGTTGTGAAACAGGTGAAAGTATGACAACAAATATAACAAGCACATTATCTTCCTCAAAACAAGAATTCAATTAAACCACTAAAAACCTCAGAATCTCTCAGTGAATGCATTCTTTATAGGAAGAAGACATCCACTAACCACCATATTACAGCACTCCTTCTACAGGGAAGGAAGACACCTTAGAAAGAAACAATGGGGAAATAGTTCTAATGTATGCAGTGTGCAAGACCTCTTACAGTTTAATTAACTTGGGACTAGAGAGTTTGAATACTAACAGTTCCTTTCACACACCTACTGCCATTACAGTAAGATTTGTAGAGTACTCTTCTGCACGGCAATGGAGACTTTAGATTTCATGCCCATTTTGACAGATTTTGACATGCCCAATCCCCGCACATAACCCACAATGAGAACTTTCAATAGTCAAATCATCGTTAGCTGTTATATTGTTAAGATAACAAATTGCCTTTATTTTACAATGTAAAAATTTTATATGCTATAAAACCTTATTTCGCTGTAATATTACAATGTCTCCATGTAAAGATAGTATGACCTGTTATTTTACAATGTCTCAATGTAAAGATTGTCTGACCTGTTATCACACTATCTCACTAAATACTATGTAAACCGATGTGATACTCTGGGTGAATGTCGGTACATAAAAACAAACAAACAAACAAATAAATAAATAAATATAATGCAAAAATGCAGAAGATCATCAAACATCCATCTCTGTCTGTTATTTATGGCTAAAATGCTGATGATTTGAGTTGGCTTCTTCACCCTTAATTCTTTAACTATGTCTATGAATTGATTATTTATTCTTCTGTTGACACCTAGATCTCTCTGATCTGTCAACTATCTTTGAGAATCTGGAACTTAAGAATAATTCTCTCTCTTTTGGTTGCACTATGAGAAGTCTATCTCATTAGAAGTCTATCTCATTAGAAATAATGAGTGTGACACCAATCTCACTATCATGAGATATGGAAGCCAACCCAGACACCTACAGAAACCCTTCATATTAAAAATTATTTTCTCTAACCAATCAATGCAGCCTGTTCAACTAGAAACTTTATTGGTAAGTATAAAATAATTCTTCTTTTTAAAAAAATAGTGAAAAGCCAGGATAACACTCTCATCTTCTTTCTTATTGTTCTATTACCACTTTCTCCAATACATTTTCCTCACTCTAGTTCTATAACATTCACACCTGTTCTACTAGAGGAGTTTAATTAATGTCACAAGGAAACTTCATGATAAAAAATGTATGTTTTGTTTTCACAGCACAGCAACATGTTGGGGTAGATTTTATAAATGTACGCCGGGCGTACTTTTGTTTGTGCACCAGGCACGAACAAAAGTAAGCTGGATTTTATAAGATACGCGCGTAGCCGCACGTATCTTATAAAATCAGGGGTCGGCGCATGCAAGGGGGTGCACATTTGTGCAACCTGCGCGCGCCGAGCTCAGCGCGTGCTGCCTGTTCCCTCCGAGGCCTCTCCGAAATCCTCAGAGGGAACTTTCCTCCGCCTCCCCTCACCTTCCCCTCCCTTCCCCTACATAACCCACCCCCCCCCGGCCCTATCTAAACCCCCCCCCCTACCTTTGTTGGCAGATTTTCGCCTGCGGAAAGCAGGCGTAAATCTGCGCGCACCAGCGGGCTGCTGGCGCGCCATCACCTGACCCGGAGGCTGGTCTGGAGGTGTCGACCACGCCCCCGGCCCGGTGCCACGCCCCCGGCCCGCCCCCGAAACGCCACATCACTCGCGGCCCGCCCCCAAAACGCCGCATCACTCGCGGCACGCCCCCCGACACGCCCCCGACACGCCCCTCCATGCAAGCCCCGGGACTTATGCACGTCCCGGGGCTTGCGCGCGCCATTGAACCTATGCAAAATAGGCTCAGCACGCGCAGGGGGGGTTTGGGGTAGGTTTTCGGGGGGTATGCGCGTATCGTATGCTCGTACCCCTTTGAAAATCTACCCCATTATTCTCTCCAACAGGAAAACTGAGATACAATGATTCATAGGAAATCAAATGCATAAATTTAAGTTTATCAGTTTATCTGGATATATGTTAACTGACATTGAAACTCTTGTGGAAACTTATATTCTATTCTCTCAAATGCTGACTTCATAGTCTCCTCTTTTCAACATTATGGTTTTAGTTAATTATTTTATTTCAACTGGTTCTTTTCTTCATGTCTTCAAAACTGCAACTTTCTTCTCAAGTTATAGCTAATGTTTTATTTTGTACAGCACTATTAGTATATGAAGCACAGTGCAAAGTAAGTAGATATATTGAAAGAAATATAATGAATCAGTAATATAAATCGTATATGTAGAAGAAGTTATTGACCCCATTCCCTAACAAGCTTATAACTTAAGTGAAAAGGGAGATGAAAAAGATCATACAGGCCTGAGCAGCTACAGGAATGGTACTGTGGTAATGGAAGTGGTAGATTTTATAGGTAACTTTTAGAAAACTGAGATTCTGCAAATGAGGGAAGGTCTAAAATCAGATAGTGAACTGGCCTGTCCCAGTAGATCCACCTCATTCACACCAGGGTGAAATGTGACAGGCCTGACTCAAGAGGGGTATGTCATCCAACTAGTCCCCTTTTATTAGTATTCTGTAGTGCTGGAGTAACAATTGTACAATGAAATAATCTGTGAGGGCCTCAAAGCTGTCATAAAAGAGCTCTGGATTCAAACCAAAAGAATAATTGACTTCAAAGAAGCCCTAGATACCTTGATGTTTGTTCATGCTGAAACCTCTGAAAGCCTGTCATTATTGGACAGATAATAGTTGCCAACATTGATGTGGCTTAACACCATATGCCAGTTTTTAAGATTTTACATGATAAGTCCCCACAACTGACAGCAAGGTTATAAGCTATGTGCCTATAAGGTAGTTATGCTCTTTTCAAGGTTGTTTAATAGAGCTTACATATTTTAAACACGAGACTGGTTAATTGCTGAACTGTAGCTTTCTTGGTGGATGTTCTGGTTCTTTGGAACAGTCTTCCACCTGAGATTTGAGTGGAGGCCAACTTTTTAGTATTTTATAAAAAGGTAAAACATTTTTTCTTCTCGATACAGGCTGTTCTGAACTATGCTGGCTAATAGATGGGCAGATAGATGATGGGCTGTGGTATGGATGTGTGTTTTGTGAATTGTCTATGTTTGTGATTGTCTAATTGCTTATTATATTTTGTTTATGTATTTTAAGTGTATTGTATTCATTGTTTTATTGGATATTGATTTTATTGAATTGTTCTGTTATATACCACATCAAGTGCTGTCCTTGTGAATTGGGGAGCCAGTTTAGAAATAAATTGAGGACAATATTTAAAAATCCAGAAAACAGCCATATATCTTTGAAACCTAATTGTCTATGTTTGAATATTGCGTAAGTTTCAGAATTCTCCAAGTATATATAGGCAGATAATATTACCCTTAATCAGCTATATTAAAATAAAATAGCCAGTTAAGTGGTGACCCCAAGAAAAAACAGGATGAGCTTCCCACCCCAGTGACAGTAAAATTGGCCTGCAGGCCTGAGTTCCCCAACCCCTAACCCCTTCCAAATATTATTTTAAAGTCTAAGTTACCTGGAGGTGCTTGCCGCTGACATGGGGTTACTTTATTATTACACCCAAACTTTACATTTCTGCTTGGGAGAAGCCTTCATGGAGTGGAGATTGCTACTACCCTTAAAAACAAATTTAAAAACTTGTTGGGCAGACTAGATGGACCATTTTGGTCTTTACTTGCCATCATTCACTATGTTACTATATTACACCCTGGTATGGTGAAAAACCCATGCCTTTGGCTCATTCCTCTTTCTCTCTCCCAACTCCTCTGCCACAACTTGAACTCTCCCGCTCCACGTGACATTCTCAAAAACCCTCTTTATGGCCAGGATTTGGGTCCTTTTATAAAACAAACCCAGCATCTTCCAGCTGTAAGGTTTACATTTTTGCCCAAAATTCAGTCTCAATAGGGGAATCCTCTCCTATTTCATATGTTCAACTCATGTCCTGAAAAAAGGTCCATGCTACTCATATGAACAACCAGTATACCTTCTACTGTCTGGGATAATATGCCTAATTTTTTAGTGCTCCCCATTTCACTAAGGACTCTTGTTATATAAACCCCAATATCCACTCTATTTCTAACAGATCCTAGGATTTGATAATCCTTATATGCCATTAAGACCTGATGGATGTGCCTTCCTTTCTTATATTTCAGCTCAATTCAGCCCATCTCTGAAAAATTTTGTCGTCTTTTATACATATTACTGCTGTAGACTCTTGGACTATTTTCTTTAGTGTTTCTGCTAGAAGGATAACTTTACTTCATTCCGTCATCTTTCACCCTGATTTAGACTTCCTGTTACCAATTTTAACTGCAGAACCTACATCCTCCTGGTTTCATCAGGTCTTGGTTTTCTACATAATTGATTCAGTACCTCAGGGTTTCTCCCTTGATTAGACACTGTCGGTTGCTGTTAGTTTGAATTTCCTTCTGGAGAATCATGGTCTTCTTTAGTTTGCTATAGTTTACTTTCTCTACATCATACTATTTCTTATCCTTTTAGTCTTCCTTTATCATCTTCTTCTAGTTTTTACCTCCAACCCTTCCACTTGTCTCCTTAGTTACATTTTCTAGAGTTAGGCGATCACACTTGAATTGGTTCTTCAAGGCTTGCATGATCCTTTTCAGGTGCAGTTTTATTTTTAGTGATTTGTAGCAGTTTTCTACTTTTTCAGTTGAATCTGTCTCTGTATGACTTGCTGCTCAAAGTCTTGGATGGACATGTATAGAATGCACACATCGTTATCTACTTTTCACATGGAATTCCTCATGTCCTCACTTCCAGCCTGCAATTGTTTATTCTGGTTTCCCCTACATTTCCTAGTTACTTACAGGGTCATTTATCATTAGGGCCCTAACACATGAGGTAAATAGTGCAACACCCATTAATATGCAAATGTCACATTAGTTATGCGAGTGGGAGGGGTTTGGGGGAGAGAGACAGAGAGGGGGAGACTAATATGTGACTTTCTATTTATACCACTGTAAGAGGGGGCACTTTTAACTCGGGGTGGGGTAGGTTGTGGGGGGCAGTTTTACATACACAGTCAGAGGTACGATCAGCAAAGTTGACATCACTGAAGATTTTCTGTCATTTGAAGCGAAGAAAGCATGAAAGGGAAGTTGATTTGTACAATGCACTCTCTACCTAGCTTGTGACAGAAATGACAGAATGACAGAAAATCTTCAGTGATGTCAACTTTGCTGTCAACATATTGGTGTCTCTCTCTCTCTTTTTCTCTCAATGGCATTTGCAATAAAAACTTGTTACGCTCACCGGCCACAGGGCCCCATGGCCAGCTTCATTCACCCCTTGCCACCCACTCACGGAAGTCCTCGGTTTCCTGGCAGCAGTGTGGAGCTGCTGCCGACGCACATCACTCCAGCCCGGGTCCTCCAAAGCTCCTGCTTGCGTGGCAGCTGAGACGCCGCCAACCCCCTCTCATGACTTGCCGCCCCCTAGGCATGTGAACTGCTCTGGCCCATTTAAAGGGCCAGCAGCGAGAAAAGGGTGCTCAGCCACCACCGATGACGTCGGTCCTCCGGCCTATTTAAAGGCCGCTTCTGGCTCCAGCAAACCAAATTGGCAATGTTTCCCATGTTCCTGTCTCAGCGTTTCTGTCTTAGCATTCCTGTCCTAGCGGTCCTGTCCTAGCGGTCCTGCCTCGGTGGTCCTGTCTCAGCGGTCCTGTTGCAGCCTTCACGCTCCAGCACTCTGATCCCGGATCTCCGGTCACAGTGCCTCCGCTCCGGTTCCTGTTCTTGCCCCCTTCAGGCCCTTCTCTGACTTCGGATCTCGGGCCGCACCTGACCACCATCTACCGCGGTCCGCCCTTGACCTCGGACTGGACCTGACCCTTGCCTACTGCTTGCCTACCTCTGACTGGACCTGACCACCGCCTACTGCTGCCTGCCTCTGATCTCGGACCGCACCTGACCAAAGCCTACTGCTGCCTGCCTCTGACCAAGCCTCCTTCTGCCTACCTCCAGCCTTGCCTGACCCGTGCTGGCCCAGCCTCTGGTCCCAGCTCCAGTCCCTCCAGACCAGATTTGTCCTGCCTCTCGCCCACCTCAGGCTCAAGGCCCCAAAACATCTGTCTCTTCTGGCCATTCTCCCGGGACCAGCCACGCAGAAGCCCACCTAAGACCAGCCGGGGAACGAGGGCTGGTGGTAGCAAAGCTTCTGTTGGCCTCTGCTTCCTGTTCAGGCTTGCCTCCCGATGGTGGGGACCTGTGGGGTCCGTCCCCACAGGTAACGCCAAAACCACCTCGGGCCAAGGGTCCACAATCCCTAACAAAACCTTTTCAGTTTGTAATGCACCTGCGGGGTATTAATCAGCATGCGATGCGAAAATTAGTGCTGCTGCGATAACTTTATGACAGGTTGCGGAAATTAACTGTGCGATATGGGAGCAGGGAAATTAGCCTAACCACACCTTTTTTACTGCAGGCACTATTTTCACTATAGTTATAGCTTTTTGATTAATCTAGGTCTTAATTGTCTCCACCAGTTCTTGATTTAGGAACATATTTTTAATCTCTGCTTCCAGATGGTCTTGTTCTCTTACAGAACACTAAAAAGTATTCCTTTCCTCAACCAGCAGCTGATTCAATTCTGTTTCCCTTCTTAGCTTGAGATGGTTTAATGTTAATAAACTCTTTCTTTAGGTTGTCCATTTCTTGTTGTAAGTGGCTGTTTTGACAGCTTATCACAGGCATTGGTCTTATCCTCTAACCCTAGAGTTCTCAACCAGTCCTCAGGACACAACTAATCAGTAAGATTTTCAGGATATCCACAATGAATATGCATGAGGTAGATTTGCATACAATTGAGGCAGTGCATGCAAATCTAATATATGCATATCCCAAAAACCTGACTGGCTAGGTATGTCCCAAAAACTGGGTTAAGAACTTTTTCTCTACTTAATTTCTTCCTGATCTTGCCATTGTTCCTAGAACTGACCTGTCTTCCTTCTAACTTATGGGATTCTACCATTTAGGTCTAGTAGCTGGCAAATCTCTTCCTGAAACTACCTTTGTATATTCTTTAACTGAGACTCTAGTGTCAAAAAAAATCAAATTCCTTTCTACTTGAGACAACACCTTTGTGAACATGTCCTGAAGGTCAAACAACAGCCATTTGCTCTTTCTGGTCCTTCTGTTACATATGGACTTATGTTCCAATTACCAGATCCTTCTCTGGGCCATGTTGTCTTGTATAGACTCCTCTATGGATCATGCCAGGGCAACCTGTCAGTCTCTCTACTTCAGGGCTAGCTGAGATGATGATCTGAGTTCTGCAATCTGATCACTGAAATCAGTCTCCTATGGGCTTCAACAGAATCTTTTCAAATACTGTCCATACCTTCTCAGACCACTGCCGGTGCTCTTTTAGGTTAGTGATGTTAGCCTTCTTGTTTGCACTACAGGCTGGATAGGCTCTTGAGTTTTCTTTTTTCTTTAGTGAGATGCTGTTCTCCCTCTAGTTCATGTTCTGATCTCTTAAGTAATAATTTCTTCCATTTTCTTAGTTTGACTATTATGCTCTCAGGTTACTGTCAGCAAAAGCATATCTCCTTGAGGCAATGGAACACTGAGGTGCTGCCCCACCCTAAAGGGATGGTTTCACTGGATAAGCAATATTTATGTATTTATTTACAAATACAGTGAGTTTATTTGGAAATCTCTTCAAACTGTCCTTTCAAGCTATTGGGATTTACCCTTCTATGACAAGAGATCAGTATTCCCTCAGGTTTCCTGGAATTTCCACTGCTCTCCTCCATCTGTATTTCCTCTTTGAAGTCACAGCAACCTCACATAGCAAACTGAAGTTCCTACTGAGCCACAACTCCCATTTGAAACAGCTGTTTTTATACTTTCAGAAGGTAAATTAAAACTCATCCTACATGTTAATTATCCATGTAAGGAAAGTCAAATTGACCATATTGGAAGTTCCTCCTCATTTGGAAAATGTTGTTTGTAGTGGCTTGGTATCTGTTCAATTTCAAATTTCAAGTTAATTAATTTCACTTTTCTTTCATAATCCATTTGATCTTGTGTTATAGATCATCAGGATCTAGCTCTGAGCTGCTAAGGTGGCTCAGAGACTTGACTTCTACTTGGGAGTTCCAGCTCAAACCCCACAGTTCTTGAAATTTGTATTATTTTTTATATAGTTAGAGAGGCTTCTATTTATCACAAGCATTTGTTCTTCCTCAGCAATATCTCTTTCCTGTTTATCATCAGTAGCACTACTCTCCTAATCATCATCAGAAATGTGACTTTTGTCCATATTTCCCCACTGAAGGTACCATACTTGTCAGGTTGCAGAGTAGAATAGGCAAGGAAACAAAGTGGGTCATCATGACAATGTCCTACTTCATGATCGCTTTCTCACTACATAGGTAATAGAAGAGTCCCAACCTCCGCACCTCTTTTCATGGCTGACTGATGTATTACTGAAATTCTCTTTCATCTCTCACAGGACTTTCTAGACCTGTGCTAGGGACCCCACAGCCAGATGGGGGTATTTGGGTATTCACAATGAAAAAGCATGAGATAAATCTGCATCACTGGAGACCCAGTATATGCATGTCCTGAAAATCTGACTGACTGTGCGGTCCCCAGGACATGCCTTGCTCTAGCAGTACTTTATACCCTCTCATACACCTTATCTTCTTCTTCATAATATTCCTCAAACATGCATATTCTCTTCTTGCACTATGCAACAGAGCAGAAATCACCAGCATGGTTTGCTTGATTACACAGGGAACAATTGGGGTTACTCTTATCATGGTACTGGGCTCCTACTTGCTGTTTATGAGGTACTTCCCTGGCTTTCCTCCACCTTCCTGGACCTCTGATTGCTAGACTCACTTGCCAATTCCTGCATCTACCTCAGCTTACTCAATTACTACGGGACTTTGCCTTTTATTTCCTTTCTTTTTTTCTACTCACTTTGGTCACAAGTATTTTTTCTCCTCACTGCCAACATTACATACACTAACCACGGATAATGTTTTATTAAGAACACCACACGTTTTTTCATTCCCATTACATTTCTTTTACAAATGCTTTATTTATTTATTTATTTGGTGCTTTTTTAATACCGGCATTCATGATAGTATCATATCATGTCGGTTTACAGGAAACTGGGGTACAATAACCTTAAACATTAACATAGTAAAGAAGCAAAAGTTACAATAAACAGGGGTGATAGAACTGGAGGAAGAAGAAGACAAAGCATAGGTAACTCAAATATAAGGACAATTATTTGCAGTGTGCTGAGTGTTCCATAATATTCGCTGTGGTGAATCAGTGACCTTAGCTATGGCGGTATTATGAGGTATTGCCTATCTCTTGTCAGAAACAACCCTCCACCCTGTTTCTGAAACTGTCCACAAATTCCTTATTTACACATCTATTCATCTTCATTTCAGTCTGACCTCCAGTGTCTAAAATCTTCTTTTCCCTAGTCCTCTGCATTGACTGACTCAGGTCCAAGCCATCTCATGGATTTCTGCCAACCAGCCTATCACCCTCCTGATTTACTTTCCATGTCTGTGTACTTCTTCTGCAAACCTTTTACTTCTGTATATACAGCTAGAAGGCAGGCTTCCAATCAGGAAGAAAAATTTCATGGTTCAAGTTTATATACTTCCCTTTCATGCCCAGGTATTCGTACCAGACTGTGATAAAAAACCATGCAGTTTTAATCCTTCCTGGCCTTTTTTGCTGGTTTCATTCTTCTGTTAGCACTTGCAGCCACTGCTTTCTTTGCATATTTTATAGTGATTGTCAATAATGCAGTTGATTCACGTCCTGGCTATTCAGGCCACTTGCATTTAATTTTGGTACTCAATAAACTTTTTGGAATGGGTGCTTAACTCATCTCATGTGATAAAGGCATAAGTAGAAACCTGGCTGGCTGGTTTGTACTTGGATGTTGCAGGCCAGGGGAGGGGTCAGCTACCTTGGGAGGGGGGGGGGGGAAGGCCTGAGGGGGATGGGATTTGTGAAAAAGATGTGAGTTTTGGGAGGAAGAGGGGCATGTATTGCAAGTATCTATGTTTTTCAAATTTGTATACTAGGGCTGCCTCTAGGGTGACAGAGAAGTGGAGTGGGACAGGAGGGTTTCATGATGTCTAGGGTTTGGCCTCAATTGGGGAGGAGGGAATTTTGGGCCAACTTTCATGAAAATAATGTGGCATGTTATTTGTCAGCTGAGTTATTTAATTTTATTAGCATGAGATTGCCTAGTAATGAGCTATTTGTGAAGTGCAGGCATTTCTCTTGCAGAACTGCCTAATGCGGCTGTGTAAATATACCCCTTGAATTAAATGCTCTCTGGGAACAGGGGAATACCTGTACTACCTGAATATAGTCTGCTTTGAAGTACCACAAAAAGGAGATTAAATAAATTATTTATTTATTTTTAAGAAGTGTGCATGCCTATGTAATTTCCTTTATAAATTAGCCACAAAGTAGATGTGCGCAAATGTGGACACGTACCTTGCAACTAGGCAGATTATTTAAAATTGCCCCCATATGTTTAAAGATGGATTTTTTTTTAACTCATGGAGTTTCCTCCTGCTCCATTAGGAGTCCTGAGTATAACCAGTAGGTGTCACTGTTGCGTGATGGCTGGTTTGTCTCTATCAGTGACTATGAATAGTTGAATACTGCCTTTCAGCTGATACTAGGAGCAGAAGTTGGGCTTGGGAAACAGACCCAGATCTATAGAGTGGACACTGCAGAGCACTGCACCACTGAGCCAGCAAGTCTGCCCGGAAACTTTTTTTTTTTTTTTTTACATTAAAGTGTGAGTTTAGTGCTCTCATTTTACTTTGAATATAATGTAATACCAAGGACATAAGAAATTCCATATTGGATCAGACCAAGGGTCCATCAAGTCCTGTCTCGGACAGTGGCCATTCATGTCCCAAGTACCCGGCAGGATCCCAAAGAAGAGATCCAATCCTTCTTGCTCATAAATATGAAGAATACTGCTTTTCATATTTAAAAACAATGTCTTAAGTTGTTAACATACAATTTACGTGCTTTTACCTCTCATCTAGTTAAAAAGATTCTGAACCTGCAAATATCCATTCTGATATGTATAGGACAGGTTTACCCTAAATAGGAAGAAAAACCATGATAAAAACTGCAAATTAGCATAAAGAAATTAGCTGGGTTTGTAACAACAAAATAAAAATAGGGTAGAAGATTTAATCAGTAGTGACTTAGAAAATGTAATCTAAAATATGGTTGTATTTTTTAAATTATAAAGATCCCTAAAATGTTGCCCGGATTAACAAAAAAAACCCTTCATTGTGGTGCACCAGAGGAAATCTCTTCCATAACTTGAGCCAGCTGACAATTCACACCTGGAGAGGGTGAGATTGCTTTCAACTGGGTCCCTCTCCAGGATGAGGCATCTGTACTCCTCTCTGGCTGTCACTACTGCCTCCTGGCAGGATTGTCAGTGATTGCTCTGTCCCTTCCATGATCCCATCAGCAGTTTATCAGAATAGGAGGCCTGCCATCAGGGGAGAGAGACTGACTACTCTTCATCCGGAAGTGCTCCTAGAGGGGGAAAAGACTGCGTCCATCCGAATCTCCCTCCAGTTTGAGACATCTCACTTCTGTCCAGCTGCTGCTGTTCTGAGACTATTGCTGTTGGTAGCTCTACTCTCTTCTGTGATATCATGAGGAAGCCGTCATTGAAGGGCTATACCAAAGGAGGTTGTTTTCCTTGGGAGTGACTACATTTTTTGGTAGGGGGGATTCGTTTTCCCTGTCCCTCTGTGAGAAGGGATTGGGATAGGGATGTGTAAGATATTTGGAATGCTATTGTATTTTATTTGTTTGCTGTTGTGCTACATTATAATGTTTGCTGCTTTGACTACTCTTTTTTTTTTTTTTTTGAGAGGAGTAGGATAGAAGAACATAATGTAAAGGCTGCAAGCAGTATTCTACAATTGACACTGAGACATGGTATAATTGTAGAAGCACAAACTTTGTAGTTTTATTTATCATAATTTTGAGATTATGAAATTCACAATTGTAATGCTTGAGTTATCAGACACATATTAATTATACTACTTGTCTAACTGGTCATAAAACCTAACCATTAAGCTTTTGATCCTAATAAGCTATAGATAGAGCCCTTCAATTTCAGTTTAAAATGATTTTACTTACCCATAAATTCCTGGATTTTTCCAAAGGTGACAAACCGTTTTAACAAATATTCACCCTAATTTTAGGATGATTAAAAAGCTGCTCCAGAGCTGCAGGTACAGCATTTCAAGACCTGCAGCCAATGCTGGAAGCCAGAATGAGCTAAAGTACATGCTGGGTTTTAAGCCCTGTCCCCCCCTCCCCCCTAGCAGTGAAAGTGCTCACCGTCTAATGCTGTCCATGCTGTGGTTTCAACTCCCACTTCCTCAAACATCAAGCAGCCAGAGTACCTGCTGTCTGGTGCTGAAAGTGGATTTGAAGCAGGCCCTGTCCACCAAAAGAACTTCCTGGCCCTGGACAAAAGCAAAATTGCAGTGGCTATAGAGTGTGGGAGTAGGCATGCTGCTGAAGGAGAGAGGAAAATCCTAACCAATAAGACTGAATGCTATTGCAGTGGTTGGGGAATGGGGGCGGGGGGATTCTTGGCAGGTTGGTGGTGAGGGAAGAGAGGGACATGCTAAGCAGGGTATGAGGGTAGAGATGGGAATGCTGCTGAGTAGGTGGGTGGGAGAATCTGCTTAATATTTTTATGGACCTGGCTTCTGTCCATCAAAATAAACTTTGATATTTACGCAGAAAAATTATATATTTTTTTCAACTGATTTTCTCCTGTTTTTATTCTTATAAACCTTGATAAATTCAGAGGAAAAATAAAGAGCAATAAAAAATGAAATAAAGGGTCCTTAGCTATAGGTCCTACATGGAGCTCAAGCTTGAATCCTTCATGCTTTAAAACTCAGAGGGCTGTACATTGCATCAAGTCCTTATTTTTACTGAGCATTCACAGAAGAAGTTTGCCCAATTCAGCTTCTTTTCCTCAAGCTGGAACCCAACACTGTATGGATACACATTATTCTAGGTGATCCCCCATCCCCCTTTAAAACTAGAATCTCTCCACTGTGATAATAGCCTATACTTCAGAGAGGGTGTGAGGAAAAATTCAGCATTTTCCTGCACTCTCTAGGGTTCTCAGGGATATTGGAACTTTAATTCTCTACACTATCTATTGTTTCTGGAATGGACTGAAATGAAAACTGCAGGCTAGCCAATTGGAAAGGTTAGCCAATCATCATTGCTTTTCTGTCTTACTCAAGATACTCAAGATACTAAGGAGAGCGGACGAACGCCCGCTCTCCTGGCACACACGCATCGGCCCTTTGCCGTGCGCGCGATTCTCTATTTAAATTAGGTGACGCAGTAGATCCGGGTAAAAGGAGGCGCTAGGGACACTAGCGCGTCCCTAGCGCCTCCTTTTTGACAGGAGCGGCGGCGGGTTTGACATGCCGATGCCTCAATTTTTCCGGCGTCGGTTCTCAAGCCCACTGACAGCCACGGGCTCGGAAACCGGACGCCGGCAAAATTGAGCGTCCGGGTTTTTCGGCCCGACAGCCGCGGGCCAAATTCAAAATTTATTTATTTATTTTACTTGTTTTACTTTCGGGACCCTCCGACTTAATATCGCTATGATATTAAGTCGGAGGGGTGCACAGAAAAGCAGTTTTTACTGCTTTTTCTGTGCACTTTCCTGGCGCCGGAAGAAATTAGCGCCGACCTGTGGGTCGCGCTAATTTCTAAAAGTAAAATGTGCAGCTTGGCTACACATTTTACTTTCTGTATCCACGTGCATACCTAATAGGGCCATCAACATGCATTTGCATGTTGAGGGGCGCTATTACGTGCTGCGGGTTTGACGCGCGTTTCTTCCTCCCCTTACTGAATAAGGGTGTAATGGAAAACGCGCGTCGCAGAGGCAGGCTAACAGTGCGCTCCATCGGAGCGCACTGTAACTGTATCGGCCTGCATATGTGCAACCTCATCCTCTCTTCCTATCTTCGCCTTCCCAGCTCTCTTGCTGTTTGGGGTTTGAGTCATTGACCATGTTATAGTCCATATACTTTCTTAGACAAAGGTGTTACTTCTAGCACTGTCAAAATAAAAAAATTTCTAAGTTTATAAAAAATAAAGTTGCAATCTGTATGTATTATAAATGCTTATGGCACAAAGTAGCTAAAGGCAGAGGAGAAAGGAAGAAGGGAAGGAAAGAAAACCAATGCAGATAATCAAATATGAAAGTAATTCAAATGCAGCAGGAATCAGAGAGGCAAATGAAATACAAAGCAGGATAGAATAAGCAGAGAATACAATGTTATGTCACTCGAAATAGAATTATGTTACTCTTTTATAAAAGTTCATGCCATGAACATTCATTTACCAGATTGCTCCTAAATATGTTTGAATGCTTAGGGGTAAACTGATCTTACAGCCTTATTGATTTTAACCATATTCTTAATAAATGAATATCCTCAAGTCTCTTTCACCCTGTAGGATTGTCTTGATTAGACTGTAAGCTCCACTGAGAAGGGACAGTTACATATGTGTTTTTTGTATAGAGAGGTGGTATGTTGAATAGAACTATAGAAGTGATAAGTAATAGTAGTAGATCAAGAAGAGATCAGAACATTGATTACACAACACTGCACATATTGGGGTAGATTTTCAGAGGTACGCGCGGGTGTACATGTGCGCGCGCTACCCGGGCACACACGCATGTACACACACACACATGTACGCCCCAATTTTATAAAATCAGGGGCGGCGCGCGCAAGGGGTGCACAATTGTGCACCTTGCGCGCACTGAGCCCGAGCCACATTGCCTTCCCCCATTCCCTCCCAGGATGTTCCAAAACCGGAGTGCCTCGGAGGGAACTTCCCTACCCCCACCTCACCTTCCTTCCCTTACCTCCCCCACCCTTTCCCACCTACCTTTTTCTTTTTTTTTCCTTTGGTTTTGAAACTTATTTCAGCCCTGGGGCTAAAGTAAGTTGCGCGCACCAGCCAATTGCCGGCACGCTATCCCCAGCATAGCGGCAAATGGCCCGCTGTGCCGGGAGCCTCTGACCGACCCTCACCCTCCCCGCCCTTTTTGCAAGCCACGGAACTTAGACACATCCGGGGCTTTACGCGTGTCGCCGGGCCTTTAAAAATAGGCCCGGCGTGCATAAGGTGATTTACACGTGTAGAGCATTTAAAATCCAGCCCATTATGTAATAACCTTCAAACCACTGTCTAGACTGCTAAAGGTATTTTAAATGTTTAAATTATTTATTTATAAAATTTTCAATCAGATACAATCAGAAATATATGAGGTTTAATAAGGAAATATAAAAAGATATTAATAATCAAGGAAATATAATTTAATTCCCAAGAAAAAGCCCATGACAAAGAGGTGGGAGTGGGAAAGAGGATTAAAGAGAAACAAAGAAGAAAAAATTAAGCAGATATAAATAGGCCCAAACTGTGACTAATTATATCAATACTTCACTTCCTCCAATCAGAAGCTCAAGATATAATAATGGCCTCAGATCCCCTCCGCTCCTCAAAGTTCCTTACTTGATCTGGCTCACAAAAAGGAAATGGTTACCCCCATACTGAAACAGAAAGCATCAGAAGAAATCTGCCCCCTCAGATACAAGGTATTGTCCGGAAAATAGGTAAATAATAAAGTCTGCGTATTACCACACACAGATAAATCATCTGTCCTTGTTCAAAGTATACATCGCCATAGGCACGTTTTACAACTACATTCAATATTTGCAGAGGAGCCAATTATATCTTTTCAAAGAGGACCTAACATAAAAAAACAGGTTGTTCGTGCCGCCTTACCCAAGACTGGACATTATCCAATGATTTTGGCCATAAGGCATGCGGAAAATGTGACATGTGGGCGCATTGACTATACAAGGAATTTCATGACAGCATCCAACCACTGGCAGAAATTATAAGAAATCATTTTATAGTGATTATGATTCTCATAATGTTGTGTATAATGCCTGCAATGCTCCTGTCCTCAACTTTATGTCGGCCAGACCTCTCGTCCAATCAGGGTACGATTGCGGGAACATCGTAGTCGCCTGCATACACACAATTCAGAAGCTCCATCGTTAAACATTGTTATTTAAAACAACACATGTTGATCAATTACGATGGACTATTTTGGATGTAGTCAAAGATCTACAGGGGAAGTGATATTCGTTCACAGTTAAACTATAAAGAACAACGTTAGATTTTAATTTGTCATCAGAATTTCCACTTGGTATGAATGAGAGCATCAAATGGATGACGCTGATTTAAAGAGCTTTTTCTGGGTTGTTTCATTGGTTCATATAGTTACGTCTGTTTTGATTGGTTGAATTACGAATCATAGCAGCATTTAAAAGCTTAGTTTAAAATGGCGGATCTTTAAAACGCTATGGCCACTGAGTCACAACAGGATAATATGGTTCATTGTTGAAAAGACACGTATATATTGAGTTACGTATTTTTATGATTTTAAGATTACCTTTGGGCGCTTTAATGATATTTTTTGTTTCATTTTTAGACAATCGTAAAATACATAGTTATTAAGGCTCCTGAGGAAGGTCCACGAAACACACACTATGTCGGGCAATATACCAGTTCTCATGTGGGGAGGAAAAGTTTCATGGTAGTGGCCTTTTCTCTCATTTTTTGATTCTAGAAGAAACAATTTATTAATATTAGAGAGGTGGCGTGGAAGAAATGTAACTGTGGATAACCCTGTGATATAAGGTTAGAGCAAATATATACTATCACTTTGGGTAATACATACAAGTGTGGGTTTTACCCTGTAAAGTCATTGCATTTCAAACGCAAACAAGCATAACATATTCGTTTGTTTATGAGGGTTATTCCACCTTACAAATAATTATTAATTATCTCACCTGTTTTTTTTATTTTTTTGACGCTTATTAATACCGCATGGTAACCAGTTTTCACATTATTCTTTATACTCCAGGTCTCAGCAGCAGAGCTCGCAGAGAGAGAATTACTGATTGGGCAGTTGCTTAGCTCTCTACCCAACGGTAAAGTAATATAAACATGACCTGGCCAATATACACTATACTACAGGCAAACAAAAACCAAACTGGAGGAAAAATCACACGCAAAAGGAAATAAAAATAAGAAGGAAAACAATGCTTAACTTTTTTCTTCTATTTTTTTGTTCTTGCATTAATCAGTTCATGTTATTGTGCCTTTCTAATTCTAGACAATAATAGAAATAGCTGTTCTTACTTATTTCACTGGTCTATATTTGAAAATGTTTTCTGCTGACCATTATTTTGCTGATTTTACCCAAATGAAAGGTGCTGATTCCAAATATGAAGTCAAAAAATAAGCATACGTCAAATTTTTTCACAAATGAGAAATGTTCGTTTAAAGATTATAAAGTCGAATATCAAGGGTAATAGAAAGTTCTGAAGAAGCGATAACACATAATATATTTGTTCATTCATGCAAAAAATGAGTCTAATGTCTAACCAAGAGAGCAATAGTTGTGTTAATTTTATTTGTTAGGGAGAAACGTTCTCTTTTTGGATGCTCTGGAATAGTTATGATCAGGGTTGTCACGCTGTAAACATCAGCAGTAGTCTGCTATCATGTTTGTGTTCCATCTGCCTTGATATCTATGTTCCATGGTCTTGATGTCTTGGTGGAAGCGTTCTCCTTGTTCTTCACTCATAGCTCCAAGATTTGAGGGGAAGTAGTTCAGGTGTCTATCAAGAAAATGCAATTTGACACTCATGTTTGCTTCAAGTCATTGAAAAAGCAATCAACAAATTTTGAAACTAAAAGGTTATAATTTCGGGCCCCGAAGTTGCCAAGAAAGTCTGTAAACATAGCAGAAAAAGCAGACCAAGCATCCTTTTTCTATGGTTTTCATGGTTTTGAGAAATTCTCTGTCTTTGATTAGAAGCCTAATTGTGGGCCATCAAATATGCCAGCTTCAACTTCACATGTGAAAGAGCAGGAAAATCTGGTACACAGGTACTTGAAGCACTAACCATCTTGATCCAAAGCCCTAATGAAACTGTTTTCATGAGTCCCAATTTCTGAGGATTAGCAAGTGGTTCATTCTTAAATATTCTTTTCACCGATCTTAAACTGCTCTCTAGCGGGCCATTCTTTCCTTGTATAATGTTCTTCTGCCTCTGCTTGGCTATCCCAAAGGCACAAGAAGCAGGAAATTTTGTGTAACCACTTTGTTGTCCTAGAAGCATTGATATAACCTTCAGATCGCCACATAAAATCCAGCAATGATCATTATATTTGATTTTTTTGGAGAACAGTTCTCATGGATTCATAAGTTTCTTTCATATTTACCGAGTGAGAAATAGGATTGGGAAACTAATTTATTGCCATTGTGAAGCAACACACACTTTAGACTTCTCTTGAACTGTCAATAAAAGCCTTCATTCGTCAGCTACATAACTATTACATCCCATTGACTCAATAAGTCCTTTTGGACGTCGATGCAGTATACAAGCTCCTCGTCCATATGAAAATATTTCAGAAGATCTTTCTCTGTTACGATACATAAATGTGGTACCGGGAGCCAACGGGTTCTTTTCCTTTAGCCTTGAACCCAAGTAACTCTGCTGATGACTCGGCAGATCAAGATCTCATACCAGGTCATTCAACTCAGCTTGAGTGAATGGCTGGCACATTCTGGCATCAACTTCTGAGGCCACAAAATCTTCATCGTCTGAGTCTTTTGAAAATTGGAATGACAGAATTCATCGTCGTCGGAACTTTCCAAAGTACTGAAGATAGGTATAGGGACTTTGTCGCAGTGAGTAACCGGTCTTATAACCGAGGGGAGATTTGGGTACGGATGGAGATTTTGTCTTTGTGTTCATGCCTGTAATAATTACCATGCAGAAAGTAGCAGTCATTAACATGGTTTTGGGGCTCTTGCCACACCATTGGAACTCTGAAGCTGAGACTTTTTCTCTGACCTTTAGTCCACTGTCTCAGGTTTTCAACACATGTCCTGAACACTTTATGTGGGGCCCAAGGTTTGTCCTGGTCACCCAGTTAAACCCTGAAATATGCATGATAAGCTTTTCATACAAAGTCAGATATATTTGTCCTTTGTTTGGGTGTAGTAAAACAACCACAAATGTAACAGAATATATCAGGATCATTCCGTCACTGTCCACAAACTATTTGAGTGTTGGATGACATATTCAACAAAAAAGATTTAACAGAGTTAAATTTACTGTGACTTCTAAGCCTCTTGAATGACTGAATGCTGCCTTTGGTTTTCACGCTGCTTATATAGCTATAAAATGTTGACATCAGCAGTTTTTTAAACTGTTTAATAAGCAGTCTTCCTATTGGTTATACCGATTGCATATTCAGCATTTCTTTTTGCGTATTCAGCATGTCTTTCTGCACATTAATTATCTTTTTGCATATTCAGTATATCTAAATAATAATGATACGTTATTGTTATAAGAGTTTATGAGTAGATAGTGTTTTGTGGAAAAACCGGACGTGACTGGAGGAAACAAATGTGATTTTTGGATTCAGCACACTACAAAATACATAAAGATCATATGTTATCTTGTAGTTAGCAAATTGATGTAGACTAGTGAATTATTATTATTGTTATTATGATTAGTTATATTCTGCTTTTCAGCACTTCAAAGTAGATTACATTCAGGTACTGTAGGCATTTTCCTTATCCCCAGAGGTCTTACAATCTTGAAATATATCTAGCATTATCCATTTTCTTTCTTTCTTTTTCATTCTGTCATTGGAAGCTAAGAGAGATTGGAGGTGGGGACTTTCTGAGAACACATACCCGTGTTTCTAGTTTGAATGAGAATTTTTTTCCTCACAAGAAATGCTGAAGTCCATATTTAGCTACTGTGTGGGTTGGCAAGTTAGCTAGATAAACTTGTCTGGCTAGCTTAGCCTATATATTTACCAGCGCGGCCACACTGCTGAATATATCTAGCTATCCTAAAGTTTAGCCAGATAAGTTATCTGGCTAACTTTAGGACAGGTCTACAGGATGACCATACTTAAGCAGATAACTTATCTGGATAACTCTGAATATTGGAGTTAGCCAGATAACTTATCCAGCTAACTTCAGCTCCTCCCAGTTACGCCCCTAGACCACCTCTGACTTAACCAGCCAAATTTTAGCTGGATTAAAAAGTTATCTGGCTAGAATTCATATAGATAAGTACCCAAAAATGTATTTAGCAGATAACTTCTGAGTTACCAGGTTAAATGCTTTGGAATATGAACCAAAAATTTGCATGTGTGCTTTTCACAAATGATACACAGTAAGTTTTAGACAACAGTAACATAACAGTCCTGTCAAAGACTTAATATTGCATTCTCTTCTAGTCTGAAGTGCTATTTAATTTCTTTCTGAAGTTTGCAGGCAAGTGCTTGCTTTTTCATATGAATTACAATTTTTTCCACTGTTTTCCGAGTGCATACTCTGCTGTTCGCTGTTTTATTATCAGATCATGATTTTATTGCAATGTTTAAGACAACTCATTCTTTGACATTAAAGGGGACATGATTATCAAGTTGAACAGCTCTGTTGGCTCTCCGCAGCTGCAAAAGGTACCTTCTGTTATAGTGAATTCAGGAATTCGCCATCATATAGCGGGCAATATTCAATGTGATTTCTGTGGGGAAAAAGTATTCCCTATTGAGAATTAGTGCAAAATCAATGAGCAGAAGTCCATCTGCCTGCATTGTTTTGAAAATTCCCCCTAAAATAATAAGTTCCACATGGAGCTAATGTTTGTGCTATTTGTAGTCCTTATGGACTGATATGATTCCTCCCGTAGCTGTGCCACAGGAGGCCTCTCACCTTTTCTCTGCAGGCCACACTGAAGTCGGGGCCTTGCCTGGACAGTCTATCCCGGTTTTGCTCCATGGCCTGGGAGGCCTTCGTTACCATCTGGGCCTGCCTGAGGCCTGCTCTGCTTCCTCCTGGACTCTCTGGTTTGGGATTCACCCCGTCTTCCTAAGGGGCCGGCCCGCAACTGTTCTCTCTAGTTATAGGGCCAGCCGGGTGTGGCCCATCTAAACTCCTCCCAAGGAGTTGCCTGCTTTCTGCACTATAAAAGGACATCTCTTTCAGTTATGCTTTGCCTTGCATTGGAGTTACTTGCTCCTGGATGTCTTGTCTTCCAGCGCTCCGTCAGGCCTTTGTTCTTTGTTGGAGCTCCATGTCTCATCTTGATGTCCGTTGCCTGTTACTGATGTCCTGTACCCCAGGTTCCTAGTCGCCTCCTTTCCTGGCGTGCCATGTTGTGGTCCGCGACCAGCGCATGGGTAGTGGCTGTGTAGGGTGCTCATGATACAAGGCCATCTTCACCTGCACAAGTACAAGCCTCTGGAAGACGTCTGCTTCAGTCCTGAATTGTCTTTGGATCCTTGCTTGCTTCCGTCCCAATCTTTGGAGTCCCTTGCACTGCGTCTGTCCATGCCTAAGGCTGACTGAACCTGTGCCATTCCAGCGTGGTCCGCGACCAGCCTAGGATGGGCTGTGTAGGGCGTGCCTTGGTACAGGCTTCTACCGAATCTTCGCCATGTTCCAGCTTCAGCTATTCCACACCTTGTCTAGAGCCTGCTTCGCATTCAAGCGTGGTCCGCGACCAGCCCATGGGTAGTGGCTGTGTAGGGTGCGCTGTGTCGCAGTCTCAACCCAGTACTTGATCTTGCTCCTGAATACCTTTGCCTGCAGTCCTTGCTTCTGAACCTTCGTCTTTGCACGAGTCTTTGTCTGCGCACTCAAGTGAATCTTCATCTGTACCTCCAAGTTCCTCGTCTACATCTAGAGTCTCTATGTCCAAGAGCCTTCGTCTGCCCTGGTCCATAGTCCAGCCTGCTGCTTCTTGTCGTTCTATGTGGCAGGTCCAAAAGGGCTGGGAATGGTCGGAAAACTGTTCAATAACCAACACCATTGTGTTGGCTCCAGAAGCATGCAGGTCCAGCAGAGGGTCAGACCGTCCGTCTCCAGCCATGCTGGGACACGCCTCGCCTACCCTCGGTGCTGCCTTGGAGTTCTCTGGGGTCGTGCCGAGGCCCAAGGGCACACAATCCCCTCAAGATGGGATTTCTCTCCTAGCGCTCCCCCTTTCCGTAACATGGACCCCCCTCACATATATTGAAAATTTGGTCAGATAGGACACTAAATGCAAAAAGGGTAATAATCAGTCTCTACACCATTTCGCAAACCCATGGGTAATGTTAACTACAGGATTTGCTGCACTATTGAAAGAACTACTACAAGGATAGTTTTGCGTCCATTATTGCTTAAGGAAAACTTATTGCCAGAATTTGTGTTCGCTTTCTCTATGGATGATTTTTCTGTCTGAAACAGTGCAAATAAACATGACATTTAAAAGCTGGGAACATGCCAAAATCAGTAGATGGGCACGCACGAAAAACATGTGGGTATCTACCCAATTTTAAAAGCTGCTCACATGCACGCACAAGTCCCAGTGTGCGAATATCTCGCATTGGAGAAAAAAGGGGCAGAATATGGCCGTGGTGTGAGCATTCCAGGGTGGGGCCAAGAGATGTGCGCGCAAGTAGCTACGATCCAGGGTGCACTCCCAGGTCCAGTGCCATGTAACTTTACTTCTGCTATGGAGGAGGTATAAGTCTCAGAAACAACATTTACAGGCATCTGTGATGTGTTTGAGGAGTCCGGGGTAACTGGGGGGCGTGCAGGCTAAAGAATCAGGGGTTTGGTAGGACTTAGCTGAAGACTGGGCAAACTGGTGGACGAACTGGTGAAAGTAGTCTTCAGCTGTAAACACATCTGTTATAAAATACCCTCAGTTGCATGTTCGTAAGCGGACTTAGGATGCTGGGTGTATATACAAACTTAAAATTAGGTGCAGCTATTTTATAACATGCGTTAATATGTGCAAGTATGTTATAAAATTGCTGTGTCTCTAGGCGCGCACCAACACACATGTGTATATGTGCTCCTGTTGAAAGTTACTGTCATAGTTTATATATTCAAAACTACATATGTTGGTCCAATCTCTGCCTTATTTGTTTATTTTAAAAGATTTATTAATCACATTTTTCATGGATTAACATGAGCTACAATAAACAAACATAAAAATTTTACACATAAACAACAGAAATAAATGCACAGCCAAAACAAAACAGAGTTGTAGATGTAAATGACAATACCCAATCAAAAAAATGAAATATGTCAAAGATGTCTAACACTATTAGTAGTCTGAGCTATCCATAGAGGGAAAGATGATTCTGCCAAATTGAATGCCAGATTCTGCCAAATTGAATGCTTCATAGAAAACATACATCTTAAGTGCCGTTTTAAATGATGGCAAGTCTGACATCAAGCAAAGTGCTTCAGGCAAGGAGCTCTATATAGATGGACCTGCCACCAAGAAAGCTCTATGAGTTTAAGCAAAATGTGCTAATTTTGGAGATGGAATTTCTAAACCCACGATTGGTGGCAAGTAGGGATCTAACAGATCTTCTTCACCATCAGAACTACTTCTTCAGGTAAAAGTAGGTGTGTTACTATGCAATGCTCCTACTTTTACCCAAGGACAAATTGGTCAATAATCAAAGTCCTGATTTCAGTTGATAAAATGCCATCTTGCCTGTGGAAAAGACTTTCATTATTGCCCTCAAAAACTATTAGTTGTGGGCACTTACACACACAGACATGGTAATCTCTTAAGCCTTGGTCTCTTTGGAAAGTAGACTAAATGCTTCATTGGCCCAGGGTATTTTTTTTTCCTATTTGAGGGAATCAATCAGTACACCAATTTTGAAAAAGTCCAATTCAGACTTGACTCTGTGCTGCAACTATTGGTCAATTGTAGATAGTCCCTATCTTGCAAAACATATTCAAAAAGCTGATAGAATACAACTTACATCCTTTTTAGAAACAACAATGGCTTTGACCTTAGCCAAGTTGGATTTTGTCTAGGATGCAGGGCCAGCAGCATAGTGTCTACCCTGGCTGTAGTAATGGATGATGTGCTCATCTGCTTAGATCATAATATTCCTACATTGACTGTGTTATTGAACCAGTTGAGTGCCTTTACCGTGGTTAATCATACAGTTTTGATCGACAGATATAGAAGGTTGAGCCTGGCCATGACGATTATTAAGTTAATTCATACTTTTCTATCATTTTGGGGTAGATTTTCAAAGGGTTACACGCGTAACCCCCGAAAACCTACCCCTGCGCACGCCCTGGGATGCGCATATGTCCTGGGGCTTCGAAAAATGGGTGGTCGGGGGCGTGGCTGGAACATGACAGCGGTCCGGGGGTGTGGCGGCGGTCTGGGGGCGTGGCGGCGGTCCGGGGTGGGGCCGAGTGCTTCGGCACAGCGGCCTGTGCCGGAGCATGGCGCGCCAGCAGCTGGCCGGTGCGTGCAAGTTACGCCAGGGGCAGGCGTAACTCGACAAAATAAGGTGGGGGGGATTTAGGTAGGGCTGGGGAGTGAGTTAGATGGGGAAGGGAGGGAAAGGTGGGAGAGGGGGACCAAAAAAAAAGTTCCCTCCAAGGCCGCTCCGATTTCAGAGCAGCCTTGGAGGGAATGGGGAAAGCCATCGGGCCTCACCTAAGGCTCGGCGCGCGCAAGGTGCACAAGTGTGCACCCCCTTGTGCGTGCTGACCCCAGATTTTATAACATGCTCACGGCAGCGCGCGCATGTTATAAAATCGGGTGTACATTTGTGCGCACCAAGTGGCGCGATTAATGTACCCTGCGTGCGTAACTTTTAAAATTGGACCCATTATGTTTATACAGTAAGGATAAAGGTATAGTACATATAGCTCCAGTGTCATATGAATCTTCCCTTTTTCCTTTACTTTTTAACATTTTTGTTGTCACCTTGGACAGCTTATAAGATAATTTGGCTTTATCAGCTGTGTTATGTTGATGATGTACAAATAATTGCCTCCCTGGGAAAAGATCCTCATCTAGCCATAGAGCAGCTGAATAGTTGACTAGTGGCTGTAGTTGAATGGTATAGGAAAAATAAGCTGGACATTATGAGCCACAAAACTGAAATCATGTGTTTTGGTAATGCAGATGTACATACTCTGCATTCAATTCCAGTGGCAGATGGGGTCAGTGTGCATCTGGCAGGATAAGTAAGAACTTTGTGTCAGATTAAATCCTAACAACATTAGAGCCCTATATTAACATGACCATATGCAAGGCATATGCTAAATTCAGGCTGGTGAAGCAACTGAGGCCATATGTAGTCCAGCAGGCCTTGAGATTGGAAAATTTTTACTTTACCTCTACTACTTAATTTCTACCTTCATTTTCTGTGGGAGGGTGGTTCTGCAGTACTAGGTTGAATTATATCACTCAGCCTTTAAGTGCATATGGTGTAATAGATAACCTCTAGAGGTGGGGCATACATAAAATAAAAAGTACTTTTCTTTTCGAGTGAATAGAAGTCTTCTAAAAAAGTCTGCATTACGAACTCAAGGGACCTGTAGGGACTTTCCCTACAGGCCTTCTGGTTTTACCAGTCCAAAAGGGCGTTACTTGTCTTGCCATGGATGATGGCATGCCAAGGTATTACTTCTAGGCATTAACGTCTAGTTTCATCTCAAGGAGCAACACAGTCATTTGCAAGATCCAATTTTCCTATATAGGATAATCCTCAAATTCACTGACTAATGGGCCGATACAGTACAGTGCGCTCCGACGGAGCGCACTGTTAACCTGCCATTGAACACACGTTTTCCCTTACCCCTTATTCAGTAAGAGGCGGAAAACGCGCATCCAACCCGTCGAACCTAATAGCACCCTCAACATGCCCTATTAGGTATTCGTGAGCGATTCAGTAAATAAATTGCACGTCGGCTGTCAAACCCTCTGACAACCGCCGCTCCGGGGCAAAAGGAGGCGCTAGGGACGCGCTAGTGTCCCTAGTGCCTCCTTTTGCCCGTTTCTACTGCCGGACCTAATTTAAATACTGAATCACGCGCACAGGCGAGTGGCCTGTGCGCGCGCCAGGAGAGCGGGTGTTCGCCCGCTCTCCTGCGGACTTTACTGAATCGGCCCCTTAGTGCTCAGAAATGAGTAATACCTGCATTATCTGGGAGGGGGGGTCAGTGAGAGAAACTGAATGTTTTGTTTTCCTGGAGCTAACTAAACTTTAATGCTTTGCTAAGGGGTTGAGCTATGATTTTATTGCCCTGGCTGTTGTGCTGTTATCTATGCTGTAGAAGCCTATGACTCATTATATTGTTGATTCTCCAGGAAAGGTATGAACCTCCATCCTGGGGAGCTGACTGCACTCCATTAGGGCCATAAAAAATGTTAAAGTCTCTTCAGGACTATAATCTCAGACTAGCTCAAACACAGTCTCTTACTCCCAAGGCCTTGATTCTTTGTTGGATTGGAGGGAAAGGTTTCCCTTTCAAGGCACACAGCACTAGGGGTGACTTGTTAATCTTTTTTCCCTGGGAGAGGGGTATTTTACCTTCACTGTGGATGCTATATATGCCAATGTATTGTGTGATGTATTGTTGATTCTCCAGGAAAGGTATGTAACTGCATTCTGGGGAGCTGACTGCACTCTGATAGGGTCGTAAAATATTTTAAAGTCTCTTCGGGGCTGGAGACTTTTGTATTAGTGTCCAAAAAATGTCTTTACTAATGATAATTCAGATAGGTAAATGGCACAACAACTTAATACTCAGCACCACCGTGATGTTTTAATTACTGTCTTTTCCCTCAATCTGTGCACAAATTTCTACTTCCAGGGCCAAGGAAACCTCCACTCTCCAGGGCTGGGTTGGATGGAGTTCCCAGGTGGGCAGGAAAACTCCTCCAATACAGGTAAAAATTATAAAATACAATCTCTGTACAGTCACAGTCCTTTTTCTCCCCAGGGGGTGAAGACTCCAGATGGGTGTCCTCAATGGTATTATACTTTATCTTACAGTTTAGAAGGTATTTCTTCTATTTTAGTACTCTCTCAGACAAATCCCTGATGGAAGGGATCCTCTCAGGAACATTAGATGTCAATGTCCCTAGCTTCAGGCAGGAAAGGGGGAAAAACGCTTCCTCTTGGGTGGCAACAAAAAGTCTCTCTTCCCCAAATCAGTATCAACTACTATTGTTTCCTGGGCAGGGCAGTTCTTCCCTACCCAGGGCCCCCAAAGGAGAGGTTTGCCCCATGACCTCTCCCCAAGCAAACAGCTTGGGGCTTCAGAGTCCTTTTGCAAAAACGGTGAAAATAATTCCAAAATTAACCCAGGACAACCACCCTGCACCAAATGAGTGGGCTGCAGGAGTGGAATCCCCAACCTGACCCAAAAGACCCAGGCTAGGTAGAGCCTAAACCTTCAGGTAGGCCAAAAAAATATAACTCTGCAGAAAAAAACACTCCAACTTTCTCCAAAACTACAAACTAAAACTGTCCCTCTGCCTGAGCTCTCCTGAGAAAGCTGCTTATAAACCCTAAGAAGGGAACATCCATTCCAGCACCCTCAAAGGGAGGGGCTGCACTGCATGGATTCTCCTCTCATTACTGCACTCTAACTAGACTATCCTTAGCTCATAGATCACCCATGGCACTGTTGGTAATGTGCCCGGAGGGGCCATTACAGGTAAATAAATTGTTTGCAAGCTGGAGAAACCAAACCCTGTAAGTTATTGGATCCTAGGGTGTGGATTCAAGAAACAAAGTCTGATAAAGAATGGTTAACAAGCATGGCAGGAGTTCCACTTAGGTGGACAATAAGGAATCACTAAAAGAGATTAAGTTTTATTTTATGGTTTCTCTGTTAAGTTTGAGACCTTCATTCCCTCTGAGCCTGGTCCATTTCACCAGCTACTCGGCCACCTTTTTGAACCCACAGACCAGATGCCAGGAGAATCAACTTTCATTTCAATATCTTTTTCTTTTTATGCAACTCTGCTGTGGGTTATAAATTGTATGGGCACCTGTCTTCAAAATACACCAATAAACTCCAAATTCTGTAAAATTTAGCAACAAGGGTAATGTCGTAGATCCCAAGAAGAGCTAGCATAACCTCTTTCTAGCATAGGCTGCATTGGCTTCCAGTGGCAGCCAGAACAAAGTTTAAACTTTAGGCTCTTACCTTTAAGGTACTGAGGGATAAGGGACCTCCTTGTCTGATTAATAGATTTGAATGGTAAACTCCTAATCAGGAGCTCTGTTCCTCTCGGGACTGCCTTTTGAGAGTATCCTCTCTTCAAGAAACATGCTTAGTACACAATAGATCAAGGACATTCTCTGTTGCTGCTTTACTATTTATTTATTTATTTATTTATTTATTTAACAGTTTTATATACCGAAATTCTTGTAAGGGTTTACAAATCAGTTCGGTTTACATTGAACAGAAACAGTGCTTCGGTAAATGAAAGCAATTACATAGAACATTAACAGAGCTTCAAATGTGAACAATTACAAAGAACTAATATTAAAATATCTTATTAACCAACAAACAAGCAGAACAACATTTAACATTTGTACAGAAAACAGTGTCCCAGAGAGAGTAAATATAATACATCCGTGGTCGCAGAGGCTTAGGCTTAGGTCTTGAACTAAGAAACAGAAAACTAGGGGTTGACGCTAAGGTATTGCACCAAATTGAAATCATGGAACAGAGGGGCATATAAGGGTGTCACTGTACAATATAATAAACGGCTAGTGGGGTGAGGATTAGGTATGTGAACCGTAGTGAAGGCAACAGGAGCTAAGTAGAGGGGCAAAATCTGGACATGAAATTTTTGACTAAGGAGATATAAATGAATAGGAAGGGTGTAATACTGCTGGGGAACGGGAGGAATTTAATTCAGAAGATTACCTGAATGGGAAAAGGCCTGATTGAACAACCAGGTATTGAGTCTTTTCTTAAAAGTAACCGGGCAGTGTTCTAGCCGTAGGTCTGGAGGGAGAGAATTCCAGTGTTTTGGACCAGACGCCGAGAGGGCTCTCAATCCTGAAGTTGTTTTTAGTTTTTAGTTTTACTACTGTGGAATAGTTACCTATTGAGGCAAGACTGTAGACCAGTTATTTGATCTTTAGAAAAAAAGTCAAGACTTTTTCATTTCCAGCTTAGGGCACTGCAGTTTTGGTTTTGCCCTGGATAGTGCTGGGCTTGAAAATGTGACAGGGCTGTTCTGCTTTTTGTTTGTTTTTTAAATTATGCTGGCTATTTGTTTTGTTTTGTCTTGTGAATTCTTTCTAAATTGTTTTTATTAAGTTATGTATAGCTTTGTAAACTGCTTTTAGCATTCCTCCAATACCAGGGAGGCAGTTATATACATTTTAATAAGAAAATAAAAATGCATCTTTTTATAAATTCCAGTTTGATTCCTCTTTGCTTTATTTCACAAACTGTTCTGTGGTTTACCTTTAGATTACTGATATGTTCTCTAGAGATGTGACTCGGAATCGGAATCGGTTCCGATTCCGGTTCCAATTCATATCGTGAATTTTTTTTCTTGCGGCCCGATTGGGTTTTTTTTATCGGCTGTGCCCGAGCCGATAAACAAAAAACCCACTCTGACCCTTTCAAACAGCTCCCTTAGCTTCCCCCACCCTCCCGACCACCCCCCCCCCCAAAAAAAAAACTTTTGAAATTACCTGGTGGTCCAGGGGGGATCCCGGGAGCGATCTCCCGCTCTCGGGCCGTCAGCTGCCACTAATAAAAATGGCGCCGATGGCCCTTTGCCCTTACCATGTGACAGGGTATCCGTGCCATTGGCCGGCCCCTGTCACATGGTAGGAGTAATGGACGGCCGGCGCCATCTTTAAAAATGGTGCAGGCCATCCAGTGCTCCTACCATGTGACAGGCCGGCCAATGGCACGGATACCCTGTCACATGGTAAGGGCAAAGGGCCATCAGCGCCATTTTTATTAGTGGCAGCCGACGGCCCGAGAGCGGGAGATCACTCCCGGGACCCCCTTCCCTGGACCACCAGGTAATTTTAAAACGTTTTTGGGGGGGGTCGGTAGGGTGGGGGAAGCTAAGGGAGCTGTTTTAAATGGTCGGGGTGGGTTTAGGGGTTGTTTTTGCGTGCCGTTTTTCCCGCCCTCCCCCCAAAATGATAAGAGAACCCCACGAACAATTTCATGGGGTTTTCCTATCAGTTTTGGGGAGCCCCCAATTTCTGACGACTTTGAAAATATCGTACAATATTTTCAATCGTCAGAAATATGATTCACATCCCTAATGTTCTCCCTTGTAACAGAGGATAGCCCGTCCTGTTTCATACATCAACAGCAATGAATGAATTCCTCTAGTCTTAAAATTTTATTTAGATAAAAGTACCAAAAAATTATACATCCTTAAAAAATTGTTTAATCATGTAAATTAATGTAAATTTCATATACTGGTCTACTAGTCAAAAAAGAATGCACCATTTGAAATTAAATTTTATATTTGCTTTTAAAGTTTGTGCTCTTATAATGCAAAAGTCATTGGTATAATACTGTTGAGAAAATTATAATTAATTTGGTACAACTAAAAAATATGAAAAATACTTGAATTTGACTCATGGCACTTAGAAAGATATATTGTTTTTGACTAAAACATTACAAGCAGGTAAATAAATCATTTGTATTAGAAATGACAATAGCTTGCAGTCTGTATTTCACTGCTCATGAGTTTGCACATCTTTCATGATACACTTTTATCTCAAACTTGTCTGTGGTTGTTCCTATTATACTATGTGCATGACCTTTTAGTAAGCTGAAAAAGATGCAGTTATCTTCTTTTCTGACATGCAACATCTATCAATCAACATGTTTTCATGTAATTTATTCAAGGCAAATAGCAGCTCCTAAGACTACTGAACCGCAACAGTAGACCAGTGATTTTGATTAAGGAATGATGTGCAAAGCTTAGGTGACAAAGAAAAACTCCTATTGATAAAGAAATAACAGAAACAATAAATTAGATAAATAAGAGTATGTCTTTAAACTGTAAAAGTAATCTAACCTGTATATTATGTCCAAAAGTGGGCTGATGTATGTATACAACGTTTTTTGCTACCTGCCTATACAATTAAAAAGAAGGCAAGAATCCAACAAAATAATAAATAAAACAGCAAAAACAATAAAAGAGCACCAATCAATTTGTACAGGTGCTGCATGTAACCAGGGCAACCTGGGCAACCAGGGAAGCCTGATGCAACCACTGGAGGAGATGGTGTCTGTGCACTGTCATCACTGACCCATGCTAGGGCCATACTGAACTTGTGAACGAGCCGCCACCAATCATAAAGTGACTGTGCAGGCTTACTTCTCAGTCTAGATCTGGCATCTCTTGCACTTCCCTGCAGTCTGTGTGAGTCCTATTGGGGCTGTTCCCCTTGTTAAGGGGTCGTGACCATGTAGGTCAAGAGGACTGGATAGGGTTGGAAGATATGGTACACTGGAAGCATCTCTGAGCTGGTGGTCCCTGTGGATTTTCCTTCCTTAGCACAGTCTTCTGCTGCTGGCATAAGACTTGTACACAGGTTGATGCCGGCATTGGCTGTGGTAAAACAAAATCACCACAGAATATGGGCAGCCACCCATATGCAGGAGGACTTGGCCATAAGGAAAATGCTTGGCCAGGGTTCAATGGGATATCTGTGTGGTTGCCTACCAATGACCAGCAATGACTTGGAACTGTACTTAAATGCCTCTGGGGGAATAAGTTTTAGGCTTTTTTGCTAAGAGTCATGATGTGCAGCCACGTGGCCGCTAGAGTGGGTATGTTTCAGAGTCAACTGTAGTATTACCGTCTGGCACTCTTCCCAATTATAATCACCCTGCATGTGTGGGACAACTGCTTGAGCAATGGGAGGGTGATATTCAGATGTGACAACACAGCAATGGTAGATGTGATCAACTGTCAGTTCACTAAGTATTACCTGGTATTTGAGCTGCTGAGGGAATTTGTTCTGATATGGATGTGACTTAGCATTGCTTCAAATGTGAAGTATATTCCAAGGGTACAGAAAGCATGCAAAGTTGGCAATCTTGCCTAAGATAAGGGTTACCTATCGATGGGCACACAGGACTAATCCCTTCGGGGACTGCAGCCTTGCACAGCCAGAGCAGGTAATGGGATCAGGAGGACTAAGATGGTTTAAGGACACATGGTTCTGTAGCTATTAATTTTTCTTGTGCTAGTGGTCAATTACAGAAGAGCATGCTTGGGATTCTCTGGTTTTAGAATCTCAGTCGTGATGGCATCAGAGAGTTTGCATTGCTTTCTCTGGCTTCAGGATCTCAGTCGTGATGGGACAGCAGAGGATCTGTTGCTCAGAGATGTTCCCAGGGCCACTGGAGAGTCTGCATCCAGATTAGATTATGTGCTTCACCAGCACTGAGGAAAAATGGGTTTACCACACCTGCATTTACATTCAGTTCAAGAAACATAATTGATGTTTTTTCTTCCCAGATACTGGCATCAGGAAAGCATACAGCAGCTTCCTCACCTTGAGATGTCGGTGGAGGAAAGTTCAGGCATATAGAACCAAGTTTTGCTGGTCTACCACCTAGCTAACTTAAGAGGGCCTGCATTGGCGCCTACTGATATTTGATTATATGATGAGCATTATCAGTACCTAGTTGCAACTGGGTTCAGCCCTTCAGGGAAGGTGGTCAACTACATCCTCTCCGTTGTCCAGCCAGGTAACCCAGTAGAGAAGCAATTGTAGGATTTGGGCTGCCTTGAAACTAAGACAATATGCTCTACTTTGTCATTGATCGCCAATAAGAGCATCTTGGTGGTCGATGCATGATTAGGTTGGGTTTGGCTGCTACCTAGGTTAACTCAGCACTAGCAACATGGCAGCTGGATTGATCTGGTATTGTCGTAGCACACAGATCAAGCCAGTAGCCCTCACCTTAATAGGATGTGCTATATAAATAAATAAATACAGTAACGCTCAAGTCTGGACTGAAGGACCAGTATGGAGACAGGACTGTTGAGTACTTAGCCTTGGGCATTACCTAGTCTGATAAAAGGTTGTGCCAAATGCATTGAATGATCCAGTGATAATTAGCTGGGCTAGGGCAGACCAGTTATATTGGAGGTGACCTCAGGACTGAGACATCTGCCCAAGAAAGGTTTAAAAAATTTATTTTGGGCAAGAGTGAGTGGTCCACTCGGAGCTTGGTTAGTATGCTTACAAATACATTTTAACAGTGCACATGCACCCATAAATGCACATATTGGGCACGTGAGCAAAAATATGCTCAGTTTTATATTGTACATATAAGTTCATGCATACCATTTAAAATATCCCTACCATGCATACTTGAGAGAGAGAGAAACTATTTTAAAAGGGGCCAATCTGACACTCTGTATATAATCCCACTGTAAGAGAGGCACTTTCAACTCAGGGTGGGTTTTGGAGAGAGCGGTATTACAAGGGTCTACAGACCCTTGCACCCTATGCAGACCAATGTAACACTGTCTCCCCCAAAACCCACCCCGAGTTGAACGTGCCCTTTTTAAAGTGGGAGATACATAGAATGTCATATTGTCTCTCTCTCTCCCCCCCCCCCCCCACAGTCTCAAAATCTCCAGACTTGTGCCTCATCAGGATGGTGTAGTAAAGTTACCTGCATAACTTGGCATACATTCCTATGGTCAGCTTTGCAAAATTCCTTGAGTTATGCGTGTACATCTTCACCCCACCCCAGAATGCTCCTTTTCTACCTCCATATTCTTGACACGTGCACAGGTATGTATGTGCGTACTTCCAAGCTTCTTAAAATTTGCATTTTAGTTTCTACATAGTGAACACTGTTGGTATGAGATTGTATCTCATCACCAGTGGATTCATTTTGTCCCCTGTGGGACAGGGGGTGGTCAAGGCCAACAAACAAGTGGGCAAAGTTGTGATATGCAGGGAGGATCCCACATCAGACATGACTGAGCTACTCGACTGTGCAGACTTATTAGGACTGGACAAATCCACCTGTTATAACCTCTCCCTCAGAAGCTTAGAGTGGGTTGGACTGAGTGCTGAAAGGAATAACATGGGAGTGTGGCACATGGAATTGCAACAAATACTCAATTTAATGTTGGAGTTGGGAAGCTCTGTTGGGCTCTCTGGGTCCTATGTCAAGGTTATCCATGCTTTTGGGGGGCCAGGGAAGGGGTTGTATGATTGTTCATCTGCAACCAGGCTCCCACTATAATGGCTAGGATCTGCTGCTGGGTTCTAGGCTCCAGTGTGGCATCTACACTGATTCAGCTTTGCCACATGCTCAGAGAGCTTAGTCCTGTTTGCATTGGCAGCCCAGTACGATTTCAGTTCGGAGCAGACTCCCAGTCCTTCTTGCTTGGGGTGGGCCAGGGCCAATTCTTTCATCATTTAATTATCCTAGCTTGATATACTATATGTAGGCATACACAAAAGAGAATATAGACTTCCTTGTCAAGGCCTTATGAATAAGGATGCAGCCTTTATTAATCCCACTCAAATAGCTATCTCATTGATTGGTCAAATGTACACAAGTCCTGGACATGTCATCGTTGCCATGGTTACTACCAAAAAATATAACAATACATAAAAAAATATATAAAAATTGTAAAAATGACACTTGAAACCGACAGTGAGATCAAACAAAATAATACATCCAGATAGATAAATCTAGTTTAATAGAATTAAAAAGCTTGATTAAAAAGCCTTTTCATGATAATGTTTCGAAAGGACAGATAATTTTTTGCTAAATGGCTACTGCTGGAATTTCATTGTAGAGCTCAAGAGAAATATAAAAACACTTTGGTTAAATGTAGTATATAAGAGAAAATTAACTAAATTATAAGAAAATGCACTGTCACTTTTACTAGTCAGTCTAACCTTACACAAAGATATCACACACTAGATGTGCCTCCTCCATAGATTTTAATGACTGGGTAGAGATATAGGGTACTAACCAATTCTTTAAACATTCTGGTCCAGTGCCTCTTAACAGCTTAAAAGCCACAGTCAAAACTTTAAAAAGAGAGCAGTGGCTCACTGGTAATATGTATTAATGAAAATGAAACTGCATTTAGTTTACCTCTAAATTCTGAAGCAATAAATGTGTAGTTTTTATGGACAAGTCTACATTTTTCTCATTGAATCAAGAATGTAAATTAAGACAAAATGATTCTTTTTCAATTTCATGCTGAAGTAGTTCAAGTTAGTGGATGTAATTTCTCCTAACAAGAAAAATTTATCACTGTACAGCTCACTCACTTACCTCGCCTTGCGAGCTGCAATATGTGTTTATAGACATGAAAGCATAAAAAGATTGATACATTTGGCAAAAGCAAGGACTTCTTAACTAATTCAAGAAAATACAAGCACCGTTCATTTACTATTTGCAAACATTATAATTTCAGCACTTTCCATGATCACTATAACTACTTGCATTATTATATTTGTATACACAGATACAAATTCTTTACAGGTGAAATATTTTAATACACCAAAAATAAGAAGTGTTTCTCCAACAAAATCTTACACTACCTGCATGAATTCAGTACTAATTAAAATATTCATAACAGTGGGCCTCATTTTCCAAGCACTTTACCGCGTGCGAGAAATTCGCAAATTGCATTAACGCGATTGCAAATTAGTCATTTGGTATTCAGGGGGCAGAGCATATGTAAAGTGGGAACCTGTGTATCGTGTGCAGTGTTAGCAGACAGCCTGTGAGAGAGAGAGAGAGAGAGAGAGAGAGAGAGAGAGAGAGAGAGAGAGAGAGAGAGAGAGAGAGAGAGACTTACTATAGTGCCTATGCCCTACATAGGTATTTGAATCCCTATGGGAGGGCTACCTACTAACTCGGGGTGGGGATTAGGTATGAGCGTCGGGGGTTGGGGGCCACTTTCGCATTCCACATGAGACCTACGGACAGAACAGTGGTCTCTAGTGCAGATTTGCTGGCCGTCGGAGTGAGGACGCTCACTCCAAGAGGAGATTTGGCCAACGTTCTCTCCACCTAGCATGTTGTTGCCCAGGTAGAGTGTCCATCAAGCTAGGTAGAGAGAACGTTGCCCAAACCACTTCTTGGAGTGAGCGTCCTCACTCCGACGGCCAGCAAATGGCGAAAACATCGTCGCACGTGATGTTTCCCCACTGCACGAAAGAAGCCTCATTTGCATTGGTAATGCCCCCTAATGCGTTACCAATGCGATAATGGAAAATGAGGCCCAGTATCTCTTCAATAAGAAAATGAATCCAAACAAAAGAAATAGATAAATACATTTATTTTCAGATCTAAAATAATGCAGAATTGCCTTTTAAATGTATATCTTTAATGACCAATATTCAAAATCTCCTCAGCAGGTAAATTAATCCGGTAATTTTACCTGGTTATCCTAATTCAAATTTACAGCCAAACTAACCAGATAGGTTTGCAACTGAAAATGTTCCTAAGTTTGAACTAAGCTTCTGCCCTGAGAATGCCTCCCAAGTTGCCTCTTTCTCAAAAGGCCAAAATCTGTGCACCTTGAGATTTTATGCAGACAAATTTAGCTGGAGGGATGGAGGAGAATTTTAAACTAATAAGATTTATCCAGCTAACTTCTAAAGCTAGATGGTAAATGTTTTGAAAAGTAATCCTTTACTATTTAAACACGTCAGAGTCATTTTTAAGATTCACCCATCCTTAAATTGTTTGTAGATCGAGATAGGTTTAGAAAGGCATTTATTTATTTCATTTTCTGTCATACCTTTTGTATATGTCAAAGTGGTTTACATAACTAATAAACTCAAATACATAACCACACCCCAACCTATCTACCCAACAAACACAATCCCAATCTCCATTAATCCCTCCCTCCAACACTTCTCCATACACAATATTTATTTCATTTGATATGCTAATATGATTTATTTGTAAATATTGTAAATAATTTGTCTATTGAGAAAGACATGATTTAATGGGACACAGTCAACATGGATTTACCCAAGGAAAGTCTTGCCTAACAAATCTGCTTCATTTTTTTGAAGGGGTTAATAAACATGTGGATAAAGATGAACAGGTAGATGTAGTGTATTTGGATTTTCAGAAGGCGTTTGACAAAGTCCCTCATGAGAGGCTTCTACGAAAACTAAAAAGTCAGGAGGCGATGTCCTTTTGTGGATTACAAACTGGTTAAAAGACAGTAAACAGAGAGTAGGATTAAATGGTCAATTTTTTCAGTGGAAAAGGGTAAACAGTGGAGTTGCTCAGGGATCTGTACTTGGACCGGTGCTTTTCAATATTTATATAAATGATCTGGAAAGGAATACGATGAGTGAGGTTATCAAATTTGCGGATGATATAAATTATTCAGAGTAGTTAAATCACAAGCAGACTGTGATACATTACAGGAGGACCTTGCAAGACTGGAAGATTGGGCATCCAAATGGCAGATGAAATTTAATGTGGACAAGTGCAAGGTGTTGCATATAGGGAAAAATAACCCTTGCTGTACTTACACAATGTTAGGTTCCATATTAGGAACTACCACCCAGGAAAAAGATCTAGGAATCATAGTGGATAATACTTTTAAAATCGTCAGCTCAGTGTGCTGCAGCAGTCAAAAAAGCAAATAGAATGTTAAGAATTATTAGGAAGGGAATGGTTAATAGAACGGAAATGTCATAATGCCTCTGTATCGCTCCATGGTGAGACCGCACCTTGAATACTGTGTACAGTTCTAGTCGCCGCATCTCAAAAAAGATATAGTTGTGATGGAGAAGGTACAGAGAAGGGCAACCAAAATGATAAAGGGGATGGAACAGCTCCCCTATGAGAAAAGGCTGAAGAGGTTAGGGCTGTTCAGCTTGGAGAAGAGACGGTTAAGGGGGGATATGATAGAGGTCTTTAAGATCATGGGAGGTCTTGAATGAGTAGATGTGACTCAGTTATTTACACTTTCGAATAATAGAAGGACTAGGGCGCATTCCATGAAGTTAGCAAGTAGCACATTTAAGACTAATCGGAGAAAATTATTTTTCACTCAACGCACAATAAAGCTCTGGAATTTGTTGCCAGAGGATGTGGTTAGTGCAGTTAGTGTAGCTGGGTTCAAAAAAGGTTTGGATAAGTTCTTGGAGGAGAAGTCCATTAATGGCTATTAAACAATTTTACTTAAGGAATAGCCACTGCTATTAATTGCATCAGTAGCATGGGATCTTCTTAGTGTTTGGGTAATTGCCAGGTTCTTGTGGCCTGGTTTTGGCCTCTGTTGGAAACAGGATGCTGGGCTTGATGGACCCTTGGTCTGACCCAGCATGGCAATTTCTTATGTTCTTATGTTCTTACGAGAAGCACTTCAATAGTGAAAGAGAAATATTATTCTTGTGTATATCAGAAACATATCCTTTTTGGTGAGGCCCAGTAGTTTATTCTTACTCCTGGAGTTTCCAGCTCAATCAGAACCAGCCTCCACTGTTTATGAATCTTCATCCATAGCAAGCCAGGTTATTTTTCCAATATTGAAGCTCCATAGAAGTACTTGGTCAAATAATATGCATCAGGTCTACCTACTGGAATCCTGAATTCATGATTTAGCTATGGTGGCTGTCACAGATACATGGTATATGAAAACCATGACTGGGATATAGTTATACCGGCTTACAATCTATTCAGGAAGGAAGGAATGGCTGAGATGTGCCATTATATATAAAAAACAATATCAAAGCAACAGCATTGCTGGGCTTATGAGGTAAGGAGGAGGGATTGTGATTTAATTTGGAAAGAGGAAATGGAACATCTATTTATATTGGTGTAATATACAGACCTCCATCACAGACAGAAGAAATGGATAGAGTTTTAATGGAGGATATTCACAGGATTGCTGTGAAACGGGTGGTGCTATGCTATGGGATTTCAATCTGCTGAATGTTGATTGGGACATCCCAGCTGCAGTGTCTTCTAGAAGCAGGGAGATCCTGGATTCTCTGTAAGAAGAACTGGTAACAGAAACTACATGGAAGGGGGCGATACTGGATCTGGTGCTTATCAACAAGGACAGTATTTCTATTGTAGTGGATGATCATATATGATCGAGTGAGCCCCGGATGATGTGGTTCAGAATCAGGTTACAAGAGATAATGATTTATTCAAAGGCGAGGGTCCAAGACTTCAAGGGAAACGAACTTTCTTAAAATGGAGGAGCACCTCAAGGAGTCATTAGCTGATGGGAAAATCTAAGGGAACTAGAAGAGCAGTGGGCAAAACTAAAAGGAAATAGAAGGGCAACTAATCTTTTGGTTATGAAATTAAAGGAAAAAGGAAAAAGAGCTTCTATGGTTTTCTAAAGTAGTACCGTATTTTTCACTCCATAAGACTTACCTGACCATAAAACGCACCTAGGATTCAGAGCGGGAAAATTAAAAAAAAAAAAAAAAAAGTGTGCTAAACCGGCTCTGTTCCCGAGCTTCTGTGCGTCTTATGGAGGAAATTAGGGGAGGGCATAAAATGTTGTTTTTGTCCCCATTCCCCATCCCAACCCTTTAAATGTAATTAACTACAACCCCCCCACCTCCTGACCGGCCATCTATTGCTCCTACCATGTGACAGGGGCTGACCAATGGCACCAGTAGTCCTGTGACATAGTAAGGGCAAAGGCTATCAGCGCCATTTTGAATACTGGCAGCCGACGGCTCGAGTGCAGGAGATCGCTCCCGGACCCCCGCAGGACCACCAGGGACTTTTGGCAAGTCTTGGGGGGGGTCAGGAGGTTGGGGGGTTGTAGTTAGTTTTTTGTTTTTTTTTAATATTTGCTCCATAAGATGCACAGACATTTTCCCCCCACTTTTGGGGAAAAAAAGTGCATCTTATGGAGCGAAAAATACGGTAGCTGAAAAGGTAATGGAGAAAAGGGTAGCATTTCATAAACTACAAAATACTGTGGAAAGAGGAAGACAGGAAACAATATTTGAAAATATTAAGAGAAGGTTGGAAAGTAATCAGGAATGCAAAAATTGAAATAGAAGAAAAATAGCAAATACAGTAAAACAGGGGGAGAAACTTTCTTTAGAAATGTTAATGAGAAAGGAAGTGCAAAAGTAGCATTGTGAGTCTTAGAGGTGATGGGAAGGAATATGTAGAGGCTGATGAGGGAAAAAGAAAAATTGTGTAAAGAAAAAATATTATGTTCAGTGTTCATGGGTGGAAGTGTCTGGAGAAGGACTGCATAAATAAACAAATAAGATTGGAAGTGATGTAAAACTCAAATCAATTTTCAGAACAGTGTGTTTTTGAGGAGCAAAACTTACAATAGACAAGGTGATGAAGCAGGATGGGATACATCTGAGGGTACTAAGGGAACATAGAGATGTCCTGGTAGTTCTACTGGTTGACCTTTTCAATGCTTCTTTAGAGTCAGGAATAGTTCCAGAGGACTGGATAGAGGTGGATATGGGTCCTATTCGTAAAAGTGAATGTAAAGAGAAGGTTGCAAACTATAGGCCAGTTAATATGACCTCTGTGGTGAGCAAATTAATGGAATCATTTCTAAAACAGAGGATAGTGCAGTTTTTGGAAGTCAATGGTTTGCAAGATCTGAGGCAGCATAATTTTACCAGAGGTAAATTTTGTCAAATAAATCTGATACATTCTTTGATATGGATGATAGAGAGCTGAATGAAGAGAGAGCGCTTGATGTTGTGTACTTGGATTTCAGCAAGATCTTTGACACGGTTCCACATAGGAGACATATAAATAAATGAGCGTCTGTGGTATGGGACCTAAAGTGATTGACTGTGTTAGAAACTGGCTGAGTGGGCAGCGACAAAGACTAGCAGTAAATGGAGTTTTCTCTGAGGATGGAGATGTTACTAGTGTGGGTGCCTCAGGGATTGATCCTTAGACTAGTTCTTTTCACATTTTTTGTGAGAAAAATAATGGTAGAATTGTTGGGAATGGTTTTGTATTTTTGCTGATGATACTAAAATCAGTAAAAGAGTAGACAACCAGGAAAGAATGAAAAACATGTGAAGGGATCTAGTGAAGCTCGATGAATGGTCTAAGGTCTGGCAGTTAAGATTTAATGCTAAAAAATGTAAAGTAATGTATTTAGGATGCAAATATGCAAGGGAGAGCTGTAGTATTGGAAGAAGAGCAGGATCTGGAAGTGATCTTAAGGTGGTCAGACAGGTGGATAAATGACAGCAAAAGCAAGAAAGATGCCTGACTTGCAAAGGGAGATAAGCAGACAGAAGAGAAAGGGAGATGATATTACCCCTGTATAGAAACATAGAACGGATGGCAGAAAAAAGACCAATCGGCCCATCCAGTCTGCCCAGCAAGCTCCCACACTTATTTTCACATACTTATCTGTTTGATCTACCAGCACTGCTCAAGGCCCTTGTTGGTAACTGTTTGATACAAATTTCCTGCCATCCCTGTCATTGATGCGGAGAGTAATGTTGGAGTTGCATCAAAGGTGAGCATAAGGCTTAATGGTTAAGGGTAGTAACCGCCGCATCAAGCAAGTTACCCCGATGCTTGGTTACCCAGACTGCACAGATCAATGCCTTGTTGGATGTTGTCTGAATGTAAAACCTGTTTCCACATTTCCCCTACCGGTGAAGCAGTGCTGTATATGTATTCAAAGTGATGTATCAGACTTAATTGGTATAGGGAAGTAACCGCCATAATACGCAAGCTACCCCCACTCTTATTTGTTTACTCAGATTGTGAAGTTCAGTCCTTGTTAGTGGTTGTCTGAATGCAAATCCTGTTTTCCACATTCCCCCTGCCGTAGAAGCAGAGAGCGACTCTGTATATGCATTCAAAGTGATATTCAGGCTTAATTGGTTTCGGGTAGTAACCGCCATAATAAGCAAGCTACCCCCATGCTTCTTTGTTTACTTAGATTGTGAAGTTCAGTCCTTGTTGGGTTGTTATCTGAATGCAAATTCCCTTTTCCACATTTCCCATTGCCGTTGAAGCAGAGAGCAATGTTGGAGTTGTGAAGGCTTATTGAGTAAGGGTAGTAATCATCAGGTAGTAGCCTTCATTCCAATACTCCACCCCCATGGCTCTTCTCTTCATTCCCATCCTCTAGCCTTTATGGATCCTCAGTGTTTATCCCAATGCCCCTTTGAAATCCTTCACAGTTTTAGTCTTCACCACTTCCTACGGAAGGGCATTCCAGGCATACACCACCCTCTCCGAGAAGAAATACTTCCTGACATTGGTTCTGAGTCTTCCTCTCTGGAGCTTCAAATCAAGTCCCCTTGTTCTCCTGATTTTTTTCCAATGGAAAAGGTTTGTTGTTGACCATGGATCATTATAACCTTTCAAGTATCTGAAAGTCTGTATCATATCAGCCCTGCTCCTTCTCTCCTCCAGAGTGTACATATTTAGGTTCTTCAATCTCTCCTCATAAGTCATTTTATGAAGACCATCCACCTTTTTGGTCACCCTTCTCTGGACCGTCTCCATCTTGTCTCTGTCCCTTTGGAGATACAGTTTCCAGAACTGAACACAGTACCACAGGTGAGGCTTCACCAAGGCCCTGTACAAGGAGATCATCACTTCCTTTCTCTTACTAGATATTCCTCTCTCTATGCAGCCCAGCATTCTTCTGGCTGTAACTATCGCCTTGTCACATTGTTTCGCAGACTTCAGATCATTAGACACTATCACCCCAAGGTTTCTCTCCTGCTCTGTGCACAGCAACCCTTCACCCCCCCATCAAATACAGTTCTTTTGGATTTCCACATCCCAAGTGCATGACTCTGTACTTTTTGGCACTGAATCTCAGCTGCCATACCTTCGACCACTCTTCCAGCTTCCTTAAATCCCGTCTCATTCTCTCCACTTCTTCCGGTGTGTCCAATCTGTTGCAGACCTTAGTGTCATCCGCCAAAAAGACAGACCTTACCTTCTATCCCATCCGCAATGTCGCTTACCGAATAGCGCCATCGTAAAGGTGGTGCTATTGGGTGCGCTACTGGCAGCGATAAGGGTTCTTACCTTTTCGCAGCCAGTGATGTTTCCGCCGTGTCCACCCCGGTGCCGCCCCGACTCCTCCTCTTCCAGTGCCGCTGCTGCCCCAACTCTTCCCCGATTAGCTATCGCACGCGAAAAGTCCCTTTTCGTGTGCGATCCCGTTAGAAAATGACCCCCAAATACAGGTACCCATCAATATGACATTGACCTTTGATCACCTCTCCTCGAAAATCAGTTTAGAAGATATGAAGATATTGTAAAGATAGTTGCCATTAGGAAAACAATGGTGGTTTTGACAGCTTGACTACTTCTGTCTACCCTCCCTGATGTAGATATTATCTTGAAACACAGACGCATGTCAGGACATGAGCATTGGAGTATAAATTGTTGTCGGGGGCATTGGACACCAGCTTTCCTTTTAAAGAAACATGCATTTAATTTGCAATACAAAATTATTTTGAAAAATATAGGAAAGAAGGAGGAATTTCTCTCCTTGAGACAGGAGGCTATTGTTCATGGCTTTTCCTTTAAGGTTCACTATCCCTGTAAATGTATCATTAACAGGGTCATTCTTTATTCTGCAATGGGCCATTATTGCATGCGTTAGGGCCTTATCGCATGCGATAAAGCCCTACCACATGCAACAACGGCCTCATTGCGGCAATGCCATGCTAATTAGGGGAAAGGGTGGGATTTGGGTGAAGTTATGCCCTGCCAACGATAATGTTTTCCACATTATCACCAGCAGCACCACGGGAAATAACACCACGTTTTCCCATGGTGCTATGGGGGCAATAGTGTGCGGCATGATGGTGAAACCACACTGCCATGATGTGGCCAGCTGTCCACTATCGCCTCCTCACCCCTTTTTTTTCACAACTCATCATTCTGCTATAAATATAGCAGAATGATGAATCTAGGGGTAAGATTTCTAATGAATGTTTTGCATTATTTTCTGCCTGACCATTGAAATCTTTTTTGGACCTTAGGAAGTCTCCAATAGTGTCTGTTACCCCCAGTTCAGCCCAAAATACTATTATTTAAGGCTGTTCATCATGCACTGCCTTTTTTTCCTTTTATCAATTTCTTTATGTTCCTCTTGTTTTTTCTGCCTCTCTCTTTAATGTTGATGTTCAGGGAGTAGTAGTATTTTTACTTTGTTTATTGTTTCCATTTCTTTATTACTATTTTGTGGATCCCTATATGTTTCATTATGTACAAGGATGAATCTTTAAATAACTGACAATAAAAAATCAATAAATATAAAATTAAAAAAAAAAAATATATATATATAAAGTAATTAGTAGAGATGTGAATCGGAACTGAAATCCGACCCGATTCTGGTTCCGATCACATCTATAGAGATGTGAATCGGAACTGAAATCCGACCCGATTCTGGTTCCGATTCACATCTCTAGTAATTAGTACTGAACAATTGAATTGACCAATGATTAAGAATAAGGCAAATGAAGGTTCGATGGAACCATAAGTGCCTATTATGATTTTTATTCTAATATATGAAATCTAGTAGGTACTTTGGTGGAGATTTAAACTAATGGCTAAGTGGAAAGGGATACATATGCTGTGGTTCTAGAGAAAAACTAACTAAATTAACTTTATACTCAAAGTAAAGCACATAATAAGTAGATCAATAAAGCCACAGATAGCATAAAGAGACTATTTATTGATAAACATATTGTGCTGCAAAAATTCATTACTGAGAAATTATTTTCCAACAAGAATTTCAGCCCAAAGAAAAGGAAAAAGGTAATATCTCTTGCATGGAAACAATGCAAGAGCAAAAAATAAAATTACTGAATGCAGAGGTATCAACGATAGATGAGTACCTCAAAGGATCAAGATCATCAAGGATAATGAGAAAGATCCAAAACATTAAACCTGAAACATGCAGGACCTGAGGCAACATGGTTTTACCAGAGGAAAGTCCTGTCAAAATAATCTGATTATTTTGAAGTGGGTGACTTATTGTACTGGATCAAGGAAGAACATGATGTGGTTTTACTTGGATCTTAGTAAGGCTTTTGATATGTACTGCATCAGAGACTCATTAATAAAATGAGAAAGCCTGGGAGTGGTACTCAAGATGGTGTAATGGATTACAAATTGGCTGACAAACATATGTAGTGAGTAGTGGCAAAAGGAACTTACTCTGAAGAGAGAAGAGGTGATAAGTAGAGTTCCTTAAAGGATCAGTTCTTGGGATGGTTCTGTTCAATATCTGTGAGCAATATTGCAGGAGGGATTAAAAGTTAAAGTTTGTCTTTTATAGATGGCATTAAGATCTGCAACAGTGTGGATACAACTGAAGGAGTAGAGAAATGAGAAGTGAACTACAAAAGGTTGAGTTGTGGTTGAAGGTTAGCAGCATTATGCATTTGGGATACAACAATCCAAAGAGCTATATGGAATAGGGGGTGAAAGACTGATGACTACTAACCAGAAGAGAGACCTTGGGGTGACACAACTGATGATCTGAAGTAGTGAAGCAATGCGGCAAGGTGGCAGCTAAGGCCATAAGAATGCTAGACTGCATAGAGGCATATCCAGCAGGAAAAAGCTGATAATGCCCCAGTACAGGTCATTGATGAGACCTCACCTGGAATATTGTGCTTAGATCTAGAGATCATATCTCAAAAAGGAAAAGAACCAGATGGAAGTGGTAGCGAGAAAGACAACCAAAATGGTGGGGGTCTGCACTGGAAGACTTGTGAAAGATGACTAGAGGACCTAAATATGTACACTCTGGAGGAGAGGAGAGATGGGGGGGATATGATATAGCTTTTCAAATACCTGAAAGGAATTGATGCATAAAAATCAAACCTTTTACAATGGCAATTTATTATATTATTTCTATATTGTCTTTTCAGACAATCAAGGTGATTTATACGAACATTACATACATTATTATATACAAATTGTACAACTAGGGGTTATGATATGAAACTCCAAGGGGAAGATTCCAGGGACAATGACAGGAAAGCATTCTTCAGGGAAATGGTGGGTGGAGGCATGGAATGTCCCTTTAAAAAGAGATAGTGAAGGCAGAAATAGTATGGAATTCAAAAGGGCAATGGGATAAACACAGAGGACCCCTTTGGCTAAAGAACTGAAATGAAAAAATGGGATAACCTCTGTTGTAGCTAAAGCTACACGTATACAAAGGAGCACCTGTATGGAGCAGCAGTACTACACTTTAGTGAAGACATGGGAGTAACATCAGCCCAAAGCAGCAGTTACTACCCTAATTAACTTGTGCAATTTGGATGGACTATTTTGGTCTTTATTTGCCATCATTAACTATGCTATTAAGTTACTAAGACTTTAAATTCATATGCTTCAATAACAAATTGAAAGTAACAGCAGAAACAAAAAGCTGTGGAGATACTTAGAAAATAAGTAAGACATCAAAATAAAATATTAGAAAAAACCGAAAGCAATTCTACAGGGAAATGGGGAAGAACATTAGTTCAGTCAAAAGGTCACAACTAAAGAATAAAACAGAAAAGTATATAGGATCCCATATATCACAACAGAGAAGCGGAATGGCTACTCAGCATACAAGAGAACACAGAAAAAGTAAAATATCAAAATAAGTGAATAGTCTGAAGTAGGAGTGTGCAGTGTTTTTTTTTTTCCATGTTGTTTTTCATTTTGTGTCATATTTTGCTTGATTTCATTTTAAAATGATTCTTTTTTTTTTTCATTTTTCCCTAATTTTTGTGTTTAGTGTGCACTGGACTTGGTACATACAAAGTCTAAGATATTGAACATTAAATCCAATTAGTGCGCAACTAATACAAAACTCAAATAAATAACATTTTTGCATAATTCTTTGTTTTGCAGTTCCAACAAAATGAAACTAATGCACATCGCTAGCCAGAAATAAACAATGATGAGCTGGAAATCAGATTCAGTACAGCCCCAAACTGGAAGATCCCAGAACCCTAATGGAGTTGCCAAACTTTAGGTTAAACAATTAACATCTTTTCACAAAAACTTAGCAAACTGCAAACTTAATTGATTAAACAGCCAGAACTAATCCTACAATGGTTATAATAGGATGAACACTCTTCCTTCCAAAGGGAGATCTAATACCATCCCAGAAAACTACTGACCAAAAATGTGCCTTCCTACAATGCTGTTCACTGCAATAGATGCTGATGGAATACATGATCATATTGACTCTAAATAACATCATGGTGATAGAACAAAAGGGCAATACAAAGGGCACATAATGAACCAAAGACCAGTTAATGCTGAATAAAGCCATCATGGCCAGTTATAAGAAAAAAAAAACTCTCAGGGACAGCATAACTGAGTATAAGAAAGCTTTTGATAGCATCCTACACTATTGATAATATATTGCAATGAGATGTACAAAATAAACCTTGAATTAATCACATACATCAACTTCATCATGAAACTGTGGCAAACTACATTCCATTTGAATTATGAAAATGAATAATTTGTCATCCCTAATATCAAGATCCAGTGAGGAATATTTCAGGGAGATTCTTTCTCACCACTTTTGTTTTGTTGGGCACTGAATATGTTTGAGTACTCTTATTAACTCCCTGGGCTACTGATTCAGTTTTATCTCAGGGGCACTAATGATCTACAGAAAATATTAGGGATGTGAATCGTTTTAGGACGATTAAATTATCGTCCGATAATTTTAATATCGTCTTAAAACCGTTATGGAACACAATACAATAGAGATTCTAACGATTTATCGTTATAAATCGTTAGAATCGTGAGCCGGCACACTAAAACCCCCTAAAACCCCCCCCCCGACCCTTTAAATTAAACCCCCCCCCCTCCCGAACCCCCCCCCCCAAATGAGTTAAATAACCTGCGGGTCCAGCGGCGGTCCGGAACGGCAGCGGTCCGGAACGGGCTCCTGCTCCTGAATCTTGTTGTCTTCAGCCGGCGCCATTTTCCAAAATGGCGCCGAAAAATGGCGGCGGCCATAGACGAACACGATTGGACGGCAGGAGGTCCTTCCGGACCCCCGCTGGACTTTTGGCAAGTCTCGTGGGGGGTCAGGAGGCCCCCCACAAGCTGGCCAAAAGTTCCTGGAGGTCCAGCGGGGGGTCAGGGAGCGATTTCCCCGCCGCGAATCGTTTTCGTACGGAAAATGGTGCCGGCAGGAGATCGACTGCAGGAGGTTGTTCAGCGAGGCGCCGGAACCCTCGCTGAACGACCTCCTGCAGTCGATCTCCTGCCGCGCCATTTTCCGTACGAAAACGATTCGCGGCGGGAATCGCTCCCTGACCCCCGCTGGACCTCCAGGAACTTTTGGCCAGCTTGTGGGGGGCCTCCTGACCCCCACGAGACTTGCCAAAAGTCCAGCGGGGGGTCCGGAAGGACCTCCTGCCGTCCAATCGTGTTCGTCTATGGCCGCCGCCATTTTTCGGCGCCATTTTGGAAAATGGCGCCGGCTTGAAGACAACAAGATTCAGGAGGCAGGAGCCCGTTCCGGACCGTTGCCGTTCCGGACCGCTGCTGGACCCGCAGGTTATTTACCTCATTTGGGGGGGGGGTTCGGGAGGGTGGGGGATTTAATTTAAAGGGTCGGGGGTGGGTTTTAGGGGGTTTTAATGTGCCGGTTTTGCGATTTTTAGATTTTTAGATTTTTCACGATTTTCACGATTTTTCACGATATTTTACCCCCCCCAAAACGGCAACAATACGATTCCCTCCCCCTCCCAGCCGAAATCGATCGTTAAGACGATCGAGGACACGATTCACATCCCTAGAAAATATTGCACCTACAATTTGTAGATGATGTGAAGCTTTACAGTTCCCAAAACCATCACTTAGCAGGATGATGTGATGTCAAGTAGTGAAGAGCTTCTCAGGTGACATTAGGATAATATTTGACGTGTACAAATGCATAAAGTGGTCTTCCTTATAGGATACATAAGCAAAACCAAAAACATTTAACTGAAGACTGAATATAAAGGAAATCAAGTGGGAAGGCATATATACTGTAAATATCTAGGAGCGAAGGAATGTGAGACAATTCAGCACAAATCACTGAGAGAAAAGATCAGCAAAGAGTTCTATAGCAGACTGATTGAAAAGAGTTAACAGCACAGAATAAAATATGACATCAATCAGCCTGCAATCCATCTACCATCATACAAGTTTGGAATCATAGACTGCCCTATAAAGATCTTGAAAAGTTGAATGTAAGAACATTAATTCACTTTCATGCTCATGAAATATTCTATAAAAACTAGAGTATGCCAAGACTGTATATCCCAAAAACTGGAAGAATGGGTCTCATAGAAATAGATTATACATACAGAGTTAATATCATAGGCCTCCAGACATATTTAGAATGAACAAACCTAATATTCAAAAAATTCTTAAATTTGAAAATAAACAGCTACAATAAGTCTCCATTCTTAAACTTGGACAAGTTTACAATGAACAAAAGAAATGAATGAAAATCCACTAGCAAACAAGAGGAAAGAAGCAACAGAATTTGAAAAATAAAAGAAAAAAACCTCTTTAAAAATGACACTAGGACTTCTGAAGTACAGAAATCTAAAGAGTTAGACATCTCATTGTTTGGTGTTACATGTGGATAACAGAAGGATTTATATAAAAAAGGCAAAACAGGTAGCATAGTTCATCTACTGGCAACTGTGTAAACCCTATAACATTGTTGTACCAAAAAAAACGAAACACTGTGATCACCACCCTAACGGAATTGCATAGAATGAGGAAGTTGTGATCTCCTGGGACATTCCCTTTATAATCAATAAAAGGTTTCATGCTAGTAAACTAGACCTTATAGTAAAGGAGAAAAATACAAGAACAGTATTACAGATTGAAGTGTCAGTATCAAGCAAAGATTTCTGTAATATGTATAGAATGAGAGAGAGAGAAGATTTTAAGATATTTAACGATGCAAACAGAGGCCATGAAAATATGTCAGAAAGATACAGAAATAGTCCCAATTGTATTGGCCATCACTGGCCTGATCAGGGCCAGCCCTAGGGCCAATGGTGCCTTGAGTGAAAATCCCCCCACTCCCACCCAGGTCTCTCTTCGACCACGACGGGATGATATCCACTGCAATCACATCAGGCCTCTCTTTGGCTGCAGTGGGATGGGATCTGCTATGGTCCTGCCACCGTGGGCTGGATAATGCTGTTGATGCCCAGAGTATCCCTCAGCTCATGACACCCCCAGGCAACTGCCCAGTGTGCCCTACCCAAATTCTGGCTCTAGGTCTGATTAAAAAGAACTTCCATAAAGTGGTACACAAAACAATTGGGACTATTTCTATAGCCTATCCATATTATAAAGTATGATCTCCAGATCAATTTGCTGGAGTTGAAAGAAATAAGAAACATTCTGTCAGACTTTTGTGCATTTTCTTCAGGGAAAGAGCATCCTGATTCCCACAGCATTAGTTTTGATGATATGTTGTATTACATTTCATTATGTATATTTTCTTTATAAACCACTAAGGCCTAGTTCATTAATAAAAAAAAGGGACATGTTTATGGAAATTTGTGAGTTACCACACAGTAACTTACTGCTTCACATCAGTATTATCACATGGTGCAGTAAACTGTTGAGAGAGAGAGAGAGAGAGAGACACTATCTACAAGGCCCTCATAGAAGTTGAGGGCTAGATTTTAAAAGCCCTGCACGCCGGTGTGCCTATTTTGCATAGGCCGCCGGCGCGTGCAAAGCCCCGGGATGCGCGTAAGCCCCAGGGCTTCGTAAAAGGGGCAGGGGCGGGTCCAGGGCAGGGGGCGGTCCGGGCCAGGTCCAGGGGCATGGCGACGGTTAGGGGGCGGGCCAGGAGGGCGGTCCCCAGTCCCCCAGCACTGCGGCCTGTGACCGGGGATGTGAGGCGGCACGCACAAGTTACGCTTGCTTCAAGCAGGTGTAACTTGCCCAACAAAGGTAGGGGGGGGATTTAGGTAGGGCCGGTGGGTGGGTTAGGTAGGGGAAGGTGGGGGGACGTGGAAGGAAAGTTCCCTCCGAGGCCGCTCTGATTTCGGAGCGGCCTCGGAGGGAACAAAGGCAGGCTGCGCGGCTCGGCGCGCGCAGGCTGCCGATTTTGCGCAACCTTGCACGCGCCGACCCCTGATTTTATAAGATATGCGCGGCTACGCACGTATCTTATAAAATCCAGCGTACTTTTGTTCGCGCCAGATGTGCGAACAAAAGTACGCGCGTGCATACTTTTTAAAGATCTACCTCTATGGGGCAGATTTTAAAAACTTGCGCGAGTGCGTACTTTGTTCGCACAGCAGGCGCGAACAAAAGTATGCTGGATTTTATAAGATACGCGCGTAGCCGCGCGTATCTTATAAAATACGGGGTCGGCGCGCGCAAGGGGATGCACATTTGTGCAACCTGCGTGCGCCGAGCCCAGCGCGCGTTGCCTGTACCCTCCGAGGCCATGCCCCCGGAACGTCGCCGCCCCCGAAACGCCGCGCCCCCTAAACGCCGCGTCATCCCGACATGCTCCCCGACACGCCACCGACACGCCCCCGACAGGAAGCCCCGGGACTTACGCGCGTCCCGGGGCTTTACGTGCACCGGCGGCCTATGCAAAATAGGCGAAATCCACCCCTAAGTGTTTATATCTCTATAAGAGGGCCACCTGATAGGTCGAGGTGAGGTGTTAGTGGTGGTTTAGGATTTAGGGGCCAGTTTCACATATAGAGTTAGACGTACGAACAGCATTCTATAACAGGGTACCATCAAACTAGAGTGAGAGAACATAGTAGAAAATTTCATTTTTCTGAGACTTTCCTCACTCCAAATGATGTCAAATCTTCACCAAGGAGTGCTGTGCTGTTCGTACGTCTAACTCTACATGTGAAACTGGCCCCTAAACCACCACTTAACACCTCACCTCGACCTATCAGGTGGCCCTCCTATAGAGATATAAATAGGTGCACACAGTGAGGCCCTCCCAAGAGGTTCTCTTTTTTCTCTCTACCTCTTACTCCACTCCATTCCTCTCTGTGGATTTGTGGCTATTGAAGATTGAGATTGTGAGAGATTGAGATCATTCCCAACATACCCTAGGTTAGGAATGAGTTTCATTCTTGTCATGGTATGCACAAAACAAACTCAATTGGAAATACTACTCCAAAGAGTAAGGGGACAGAGTAATAACTGACAATCCCGACTGTTATGAGAGTGGACCCTTGGCCCGGGATGAGAGATGACACCCACCTGTATACTCAGGTGAGCTCGTCTCCGGAAGGTGGAAGTTCCGCAACACGGCCTCGTCATGGCGTTCTCAGAGAGGTGGCAGGTACGCAGTCCGGGATCCAGGCTAGGATCAAGGCAGGCGGCAAGCAGACACAGTCCAAGTTCCAGACGAGGGTCAAGGCAGGCGGCAAGCAACACAGACCAAATTCCAGGCAAGGGTCAAGACAGGCGGCAAGCAGACACAGTCCAAGTTCCAGGCAAGGGTCGAGGCAGGCGGCAAGCAACACAGTCCAAGTTCCAGGCAAGGGTCGAGGCAGGCGGCAAGCAACACAGTCCAAATTCCAGGCAAGGATCAAGGCAGGCAGCAAGCAGACACAGGTGCAAGTTCCAGGCAAGGGTCGAGGCAGGCGGCAAGCAACACGGTTCAAATTCCAGGCAAGGGTCAAGGCAGGCAGCAAGCAGACACAGGTCCAAGTTCCAGGCAAGGGTCGAGGCAGGTGGCAAGCAGCAAACCGAATCCAATCCAAGTCAAACCAGGAACCAAGGAGAACCAGGGAAAACACAGCCAAACACAGGAACCTGTTGCGAAGGCGTCCTTCCTTCCTCTGAGGGAGTTTAAATCTCCCTCACTGATGATGTCATCTTCCGGGGCCGGCCTGGTTTCAGCGTCGCGGCCCTCTTAAGAGGCGGGACCAGCCGCGGCTTCCCCGAGGCTGCTCCCTGACGTCCAAATGCCGTTGTGCCGCGGCCCGCGTGCTGCTGCCCACCACGAGGGGGAATCTCGAGCTGGCGCATGGAGGAGGTAGGGAGGTCTGGCCGCGGGTGAGCGCAGCCGGGCCTCACAACATCCCGACCACACATAAGACATGGGCATTTTATTAGGAGCAAGTCAGCCAACTGGAATGGATAATTATAAATGTTTTTATTGTAAGCCACCTAGGAATGATGAAAGATGGGGTATAAGTTTTTAAAATAAATAAATTATAGAAATCTACAAATCCACACCTGTATATATATGTAGGCAGTCATTCATTCTAATCATTGTATTAACTGATATGCACAGCAAGCCCTTTCCTTATTTCTCCATCTTGTTTATTCAAGAAAGTATTGCAATAAGGATAAGAACTCCTGTTGGCTACTCTTACCCAAACTAGTAAGTACCATACTCTCACATATATGTGTACTTAATATTTTATATATAATTTGGTCAGGATTTATGAATACTTGGCCTGAAAACAGATAATGAATGCCTAGTTAATAGGTTATTTACAGCTTATTTTTTTGGTCATATTATTACTGTGAAGATAAAAACATCTCTTTTTTCATGTTTTTCTTATAGTCACAAATGAAACAAACACTTTAATGTTGGTATGAGGCATCAGAGTAAGCTCTCTTCTCTTCTAGTAGATGAAAGATCAAATTCAATATCGTAGGGTGTCTCCATGGTTGCCATGAATAGCCATGAGATTACTATGCTCCAGGTGAATACAAGTCTCCTTGTCTACCTTTCTGTGAGCAATTTTTGTTCATCTTTTCTTGACTGCCTGCATGACTGTACATATGTATGCAATGTTGTTTCTTTCTGCCACTTGGTCCTATGAAAACATGAGTGCTGCAGTTTCTGTGAATTCGTTTGTGCTATATTTGTGACAAGAACTATGGCTATTCTTTGTTGAATTGATTTTACTGAGGACATAAAGTCTCTATTTGTACTTAACCAAGTATTTTTGTAGTCCCAGTGTTTATTTGCAGGTATCATTTGTTGGGGCCATGCACTAGCATTTTGAAGGAAAGATAGTTATCCATTCTACCCTTACTTCAGGGTTTGATGTTTGATATAAGAAAGTTAACAATATGTCATTATGCATTCACCTTAGGATGTTACAATATCACAGTATCTTGATGATACAATTGTTCTACCTTCATTTGATTTTATTATTAATTTTGACATGGGCAATGCTCATTATTTATTGCCACTATACATAAAGTTTCATGAAGGTTTAATGTTCTTTGTCAGTACAGATCTTTTTCTTTCTCATCTACTTGATAAGCTTGTGATCAGGTGATAGGAATCAACAGAATACGCGAAGCAGGTGAACAGAGGAACATGGCAGACCATGCGTATATTTCCCCTGCAGAGTCACAAGAATAAAAAAATAATTTTCATACACATTCTTGTTTAAGGGGTTTTCTGTTAAGTTCTATACTTTCTGCAGTGGTATGTGTGAATAAAATTCATCAGTGTTGGCAGTGTTAATGCACGTTGATAAGAAGCATGGATGAAAGGAAAACTGTTGCTATGCTTCGTACGCTTGTTTTATTACTACTTATGTTCTTGAGAAAATATTTGTAGGATTGTTATAGTGTCCTCCATAATTTGTTATTAGCTAAAGTTTTGAGGATCAAATGGTCCCTTAGAGTCTCCTTTATTGTTCAGTATGTGAGATCCTGCTATGATAAAAATGGGTTTGCATGCATGCAGAAGGCATACAGCATGTCATGCATGTATATAAAGCATGACTGAATAAGCACGAGACAGAATAAAGATATGACTTTAAGAAAAAGTAGGTTTATAGAGAGACAACAAGGTATGCATGTTATAAATTAGGTTCTGAGCATAAGGGGTGGCCAAAGTATTGACTTAAAAGGCAAAAACAATAAACCCTAGTAGCAAGAGCAGCATTGGACCTTTAGAGAGTAATTTTCAATAGCATGTATAAGTAATCGCACACATGGATTAGTTGGAACGATTAAGTTCCACCTTTATTTTAGAAACTCTATGATATAAGCTGAACAGTTCATAAAATGCCATGCATCTCCTCCCCCAAATTATATGAGTATGTTCAAAAGTACTCATGTACTTTTCATGTAAGAGCAAGCATAGTTTATACATCTAGAGGTCCATAATCAGAGACATATAGGCCTGGATTCATCATTCATCGCTGAATGATGAATCTAGTGAAAATGGGGGCTGGGCATGCGAAAGCCCACAGCCTTCGCACCACTGCGGTGTGCCGGCTGCCGGCTTTCGCACCGAATAGCACCAAGGTAAAAGGTGGTGCTATTCGGCACGCTACTGCCGACGATAACGTTGGTAACGTTATCGCTGGCAGCGAAGAAACCGCCGACTCTGACCCCCTCCCCACCCCGACTCCTCCCCTCTCCCTAATTTGCATGCTATTGCACGCAAAAAGGGTGCGATAAGCCTTTGATAAATGACCCCAATAGCCAGATAACTCACTGGATATAAAGGTTTGCTTATAAATTCAACAATGTATGTACATACACTGCTTACAAAATACTAATGTGTACTTGAGCTTCAGAACTCTGCCTTGGTTTACTTATTTCTTACAAGAGAAAAAATGTATTTTATGGGTATTGGAGAGAAAGTGACATAAGCACCCCATTTTTGAAAATTTGGAAGTATTTAAGATCTATTTAATACAGCTATTACTACAGCTAAAAAGGCATAAATCTGTCATCAAATTTCCACGTCTTTAAATAACACTCAAGAAAATATTCATACTGTTAAACAGTTTATAAATCTGCTTCACAATCCCATACTTTTCCATCTGTGGGACCTAATATCACTTTTCCAAAAGTCTTTTAGTCTTACTTTGTGAATAAAATTGATAGTATTTGTGCCACCTTTTCTGATGATGAAAATTATCCCTAAATAGTATTGTTCTGGATGGGAGATGGGACAGTTTTTTCCCATTTCTCAATCTGAGATACTCCAGATTATTGCTAGTTTGAACACCTCAAACTGTCCTCTAAATCCCTGTTCTACAGTATTATTGAAACTTATTCGCCATTATATTGGAGATTTTTTTTTACCAACCTTGCGAACATTATCTCTAGTCTCTAGTGACCTACCAGATTCATTAAAGAGAGTAACTGAACATCCGATCCTACAAAAAAACATTTGCTGATACAACCTTTCTTTCAAACCTCTGACTCATCTCATCTTTGCTTTCCTTGCAAAGACAATTGAGAAGGTCTTATGCCAGCTTTCAGGATTCTTAGACAAGCATATGGTATTGGATCAATATAAATTTGGATTTCGTAAAATCCACAGCACAAAGATTTTACTATTATGTGGTCTAACCAGCCATGCTGATTACAGATGGGGCAATTGGAGCTCCAGCGGCCGTAAAAGCAGGCAGATGGGGGGCAGCGGGAGCCTAGGGATATCCCGACAGCCAGAAGTAAGGTCGTGGCATATTTTTCTAAAATAAATGTTTGCTGCTTCAGTGCAGCTGAGAAGGCAGCGGCAGTAATGGGAAATCTGCCACTGTGAAATTAAAGGGGAACGCAGCATTGGGGCTCTAAGCAAAGTGTATGTGAGAGAAGAGATAGAATGGGCAGAGAGGATACTGGGTGTGTGTATGAGAGACGGAGACTGGGGTGTTTGTGAGAGGAGAGAGAGAGACTGCTCAGGGAGGTGACTGGGGTGTGTGTGAGAGAGACTGGGCAGGAGGTTACGGGGGGTGTGTGAGGAGAGAGAGACTGGGGCAGGGAGGGTGACTGGGGTGTGGTGTGTGTGAGAGAGAGATTAGGCATGGAGGGTGACTGGGATAGATGTAGTGTATTTGGATTTTCAGAAGGCATTTGACAAAGTCCCCCATGAGAGGCTTCAAAGGAAGCTAAAAGGTCATGGGATAGGAAGAGGTGTCCTTTCATGGATTACAAGCTAGTTAAAAGACAGGAAACAGAGAGTAGGATTAAATGGTCAATTTTCTCAGTGGTAAAGGTAAACAGTGGAGTACCTCAGAGATCTGTACTTGGACCAGTGCTTTTCAATATATATATATATATATAAATGATCTGGAAAGGAATACGACGAGTGAGGTTATCAAATTTGCAGATGATACAAAATTATTCAGAGTAGTTAAATCAGAAGCAGATTGAGATACATTACAGGAGGACCTTGCAGGACTGGAAGATTGGGCATCCAAATGGCAGATGAAATTAATGTGGACAAGTGGCAAGGTGTTTGTATATAGGGAAAAAACAACCCTTAATGTAGTTACATGATGTTAGGATCCATATTAGGGGCTACCACCCGGAAAAGATCTAGGCATCATAGTGGATAATACTTTAAAATTGTCGGGCTCAGTGTGCTGCAGCAGTCAAAAAAAAGCAAACGGAATGTTAGGAATTATTAGGAAGGGAATGGTAATAAAAATGAAAAAATGTCATAATGCCTCTATATCGCGCCATGGTGAGACCGCACCTTGAATACTGTGTACAATTGTGGTCGCCGCATCGCAAAAAAGAGATAGTTGCGATGGAGAAGGTACAGAGAAGGGGAACCAAAATGATAAAGGGGATGGAACAGCTCCCCTATGAGGAAAGGCTGAAGAGGTTAGGGCTGTTCAGCTTGGAGAAGAGATGGTTGAGGGGAGGATATGATAGAGGTCTTTAAGTCCATGAGAGGCCTTCAACGAGTAGATGTGAATCGATTATTTACACTTACTAATAATAGAAGGACTAGGGGGTATTCCATGAAGTTAGCAAGTAGCACATTTAAGACTAATCGGAGAAAATTCTTTTTCACTGAACGCACAATAAAGCTCTGGATTTGTTGCCAGAGGATGTGGTTAGTGCAGTTAGTGTAGCTGGGTTCAAAAAAGGTTTGGATAAGTTCTTGGAGGAGAAGTCTATTAACGGCTATTAATCAAGTTTACTAAGGGAATAGCCACTGCTATTAATTGCATCAGTAGCATGGGATCTTCTTAGTGTTTTGGTAATTGCCAGGTTCTTGTGGTCTGGTTTGGCCTATGTTGGAAACAGGATGCGGGGCTTGATGGACTCTTGGTCTGACCCAGCATGGCAATTTCTTATGATCTTATGTGAGAGACAGAGACTGCTCAGGGAGGTGAAAGGGGTGTGTGTGAGACACAGAGACTGCTCAGGGATGTGACGGGTGTGTGTGAGTCACAGAGACTGGTTAGGGAGGTGACTGGGGTGTGTGTGTGAGACTGAGACTGGTCGTAGGGTTTAATTGGAGGTGTGTGTATGTGTGTGCGTATGTGTGAGTGACTTGTTGTGGGCCCTAAAGAAGAGGACTGTGAGAACAGAGCTTCAGCATCTGCTGCTGCTCCTGGTATGTGCTTTCAAGTGAAAGGAATAGGAGAGTTGCTGGAAAGGGTAAGTAAAGGAGGCATTTTAAATGTATTTTTCTTGATTGACTGCCATTTTAATTATTGAGTATTATATGATGTGTCTACTGTTTTGAAATATTTTATTGATATTTGGACAATGTTTAATAATTTGTATCAGTTTTAATTGTTTAACGTTATTCAGTTTCATCAGCTGTTTTGAAATTATTTTTGTGAGGGGATCTATAGCAGCTTGGCTTATTCTGTTTTCCTAAATAGGAGGTGTATTCATATTTAGGGTCTTGTGTAATATTTGTAGCGTTGCCTTTTCATAGATAGGGTTGTTACTGTTTGAGTGTGTTTCATAATCCAGGTGTAACTTTGTGCGGATAGGTTTGTGTACATTATTGTAGATCCTAGGACTATATTAGGTGCTATATTACTCTTCCCATTTCTTCAGGTTTGCACTGCATGCAGAGTGGCTTTTTTGGGTTTTCCATTCCAGTTTCTATCTCCATATTTATAATTTGTGGTCTTTCTGTACTTGGTGAAGGTCAGTTCTGGGTGTGTGACAGAGGTGAGGAATTTTACTAGCATGTAGGCATTTGTATCAATCTTATTTGTTGTGTTTTCTCAATAGGTTAATGTATTAGTGGTAAATTATTGCCTTTTCATAAGGAGGGGGCTATTGTGCCTAGTAGTAAAGGGAGTTTCTTTTGCTTTAGTGAGATGTCATCCGAACCAGAATTTCTTTTTTGCATGGTGAGTTGTATGGGTAATGCCCTAGCTCTGCTCTGCACCCATTGTTAGGGGTCGAGGGGGTTCCTAAGGATGCAGAATGTATATTTATAGCTCCATGATGGTCACATGTTCAGTGTCAAGCATGTGAGAACCATCTGTCAGGTGTGTACCGGCCAAAAAAAGGTTGAGAACCACTGATCTAAACTAGAAAGATGTGAATCGGTTCCGGTATCGTGTTCGTAGAACCGTGGGAAATCTTCATTTCCCGCAGTTCTGACCGCTTTTTTTTTCAGCTGTCCTGAGCCGAAACCCCCCCACCCCCGATACTTCAAATTTAATTATTTACAATCCCCCACCCTCCTGACCACCCAAAACTTGCCTCAAGTCCCTGGTGATCCAGTGGGGATCCCGGGAGCGATCTCCCGCTCTCGGGCCGTCGGCTGCCAGAAAACAAAATGGTGCTGGTGGCCTTTTGCCCTTACCATGTGACAGGGGCTATCAGTGCCATTGGCTGGCCCCTGTCACATGGTAGGAGCAATGGATGGCCCACGCCATTTTTTAAATTGGGGTTTGGGGTTTTCTATGTGCCCTTCCCCCCAAAAAGAACAATATGAAATTCACACGAAAATTTCTGGGGTTTTCTTATCGGTTTCGGGTCCCCCCGATACATGACGACTTTTGAAATATCGTGTGATATTTCAAATCATCGAAAAATGAATGCACATCCCTAGTCTAAACATAATACAAAGAGTATTTGACACAGGTACAGATCATATGTCTTTAATCCTTGATATATATAAACTGCATTTGACACCTTAAATCATACCGTTCTTCTTTCACGTATTTCTGCATTAGGGTTGGTTTAGATTCTCTTCTCCCAAACAACACAACAGACCTATGCTTGATCCGTCATTAAGACAGGTGTTCCCCAAGGCTCGGCTTTGTCAGCAACTCTTTTCAACATGTATTTGACACCTTTATGCCATTTACTTCAGAGCTTTGGGATCTATTACAGGATTTATGCAGACATTTAATTTTAATTACCATTAAAATCCATCTGTTCTCACACTGAACTACTGTGCTACTGCGGAATGTAGAATGTAGAATCGCCTCCGCTCGCGGCACACCTACGCCTGCATCATCTTTGCTGTGAGTGGGCAGACTCCGCTCATGGCACGCCTGAGCTTGCTTCATTTCCACCATGAGCAGGATGACCTCTGCTCACAGGGAAGATGGAGCAGGCCTCAGAGTGAGTATGAGTGCATGTTTATGTAAGACTGTGAGCCTGGGGGGTGAGAGACAGCATGTTTGAGGGTGCATGGGTGGTGTTGTGTCAGAGAGAGGGAGCCTATGTGAGGAGATTGTGAAGGAGTGAATATATGTTGAGAGACTGGGAGCTGGTGTGTATGAAAAAGGGATTGTGTGTATGTGACGGTGCTTGTTTGTGAGAGAAGGAGCCTGTGTGAGGGTGCTTATATGTTTGTGAGAGAGGAAGTCTATGTGAGGGTGTGTGTATGTATAAGAAAGAGAGCTTGTATGAAGGGATGTGTGTGTATGCGTGAAAGTGTGTGACAGACAGATGAAAACAATGAGTATGGGGGGTTGATCAAGAAAGGGAGCCAGTGTGCAGGGATGTGTGAGACATATAGGTAGCCTGGGTGAGGGTGTATTTGTGAGAGTGAAAGGGAGCCTGTGTGCGTGTGTGTGTGTGAAAGAGAGAGAGGGAGCCTGTATCAGGGAGTATGTGTGTGTGAGACAGTAGGAGTCTATATGAGTGTGTGTGTGTGTGTGTTTGTGTGCATGAGAAAGAGTGAGAGGCCAGTATGAGGGGATGTATGTATGCGAGAGAGAGAGAGGAAGCCTCAATGAGGAGGTGTGTATGTGCACTAGAGAGAGGGACTCTGTGTTTCTGAGAGACAGAGGGACAGAGGGACCCTTTCTGAGGGGCAGTAGTGAGAGAGGGGTCAAACTGAGAATGGAAATAGAGTGGAAGGGATTGAGCCTAGAGGGGGAAGGGAGAAATAGTGGCAGGTGGAGGAGTTGAGGCCTGAGAGGGCAAAGTGAAAGGAGACTGGCCAGGAGAGTAGGGAGAAAGGATAGAAGAGACACTCTTACAGTGAACTTCTAGAGAAATTCTTCTCAAAATATTTAAAGCTCTGCATCTTTTAGTAATAACTTTTCTGTATTACATTTTAAATTAATTACTTGAAGACTGTCATGTGTGTTGTGTTATTTTGACCAATATATTGTAAGCAGAAGTTTTCAGAATTTCAAGTATTTGTGCGCAGACTTTTAAATTTGTGTGTGTAGAATTTTAAAAGTTTTTGTGTGGAATTCCCCCAGGAGTAGCACTTGTACTGCTGTATTCATGTGGACAATTATGCATGAACCACATGGGTATGTTTTGGGTGGGTCAGGGTGGGGTTTGCAAGTTTGCATGTCCTTTGCTATTTTATAAGGAAAGAACGTGCGGACATCATCAAGAATGCACAAACATTTGTATACCTATTTAGCGTGCCAGTTTCAAATTTGCAATGTCTTTTTCAACCTAGTGTTTGGTATGCTGACTTCTCCTGGTGAGTGGAAATGGTGGCTGGCTAGGAACAAAAGGAGAAGGGATGAGGGGGCTAACTAGGAAGTCGTTGTCCTTGCCTGAAAGTGTGTTTGCCTGTAAAGTTTTTTTTTTGTCACACTTGTACTATCTGATACATGGTTTGCTTCAATTCTTTGAGGAAATCTTTCAGTGAATAGTACTGCATTTCTGAGAGAGAGTGAGTGTGTGTGTGTGTGTGTGTGTGTATGATAACTGGGGTAGATTGGGGTGGGGTTTAGTGTGTATTACTGGGGAAGACTGAGAGTTTGAGTAAATGGTGGAGAATTAAGTTTTACATGAGTAATTTATGGATACTCATGACGCAGTGTTTGAGGAGGGAAAGAAAACAGAAGAGGAGATGGAGGAGTTATCCTTACAGAGAATATACAGGGACAGGACACAGGTTTTGAATCTGTCTGAGTAGCAAGTCTTGCACAGGTTCATGTTCAACAAGGATTTCATTCCATACCTATGCCAGCAGTTAGAGCAGGACCTTTTACTTAAAGAAGCCACGCCTTGCTAGTACACCTCAAGTTCACTACAGCTCTTGCCTTTATGGTATTGGCATCTTCCAGACACCTCTAGTGGGTCATAGCTGGAATATACCAATCAATCACCTCCATATGTATCAATCTGTTTATGGCTGCATTTCTTAGGAAAACATATCTTTATAAATCTTTCCATCAGAGAACACAGCACCAATAATGACTAATTTCTACCAAACTGTATGGGTTCCCTTCTGTTTTTGAGACTATTGATTGCACTCACATCTCTATAATGGTACCTATGGACAACAAGGCCACCTTCCACATCTGCATGGGCTTCCTCTCCCTCAATATACAAGTAGTCTGCAATGCTAAGGGAATTATCATAGACATTGTGCCCAGGTTTGCTGGATGCTGTCACAATGCCTACATGCTCTCACAATCAGGAGTTCATAACCACTTCAAGGAAGGTCTCATCACTTGGGTATGGGTTCTAGATAGGTTTTCAGGTCTCACTATAACCATGCAGCAATTAACCTCTGCCCTTTCTCTCCCAGATATTTAGATGGCCTTACTGCTTTGCTCCAGGAGGCCCACTCCAGCCTCTACTAGGGGACAGTCTCGTTGAATACCACCTTGGTATATCTCACTCTGCTTTTCTCTGCCTCTCCCTGATAGGAGATAGAGGATATCCACCCAAAACCTGGCTCATGATCTCACTGGCATACCCACAGAATATTGGAGATGTGAGCTACAAAAGGAGCCACTAGCAAACTAGGACAGTCATTGAAAGAACTTTTGGCTTACTCAATTCCCATTTCTGCTGCCTGGACAGATCAGGGGATATCTTCTGTACAACATTCTGTGAGATATTTCTAGCCAAAAGCAGAAGCCTACCTCCTCCAGAGGGATATGATGATCATCTTTCAGGGCATCATGATAAAGAAGAAAAATTGCAGGAGATTTATCACCAAATTCACCAACAGGCTGTAGAGGACAGGAAACCTGATTCAAAATAAATTTTCAACAGTGAAGGTGTATTTATTTGTAATAATTCATGGATTTTTGTGCATAGTAAAACTAACATTAATTTTTCTGAGACCATCCTCTCTTTTGGGGGGTGGTCTGGTCCCTTGGACTGCCCCAGTCTGATGCTTCTGCACAGCGGGTATGCTCACTACTCACAGGGCATTTTAGAGGCTATAGACAATGAGCGTAGTGGTGAGGGGTGACAGCTGCAAGAGGCCTCTGGAGGGGAGAGGAGCTCCTGAGAGCTGATATTAGGAAGGAGCTGAGGATGAAGGCCTGCCAGCACTGGTGTGCCTCTCCCCTTCAGCAGCTGCAGATGAGGTCATGCTTATGTCAGTAGCGAGAGATGTCTCCACCTGTGCCATCACAGAGGGGGAAGCTTTCCTCTGTGGTTGTGGAAGAGGTGTAGGAGGATGTATCCATGCAGGTGGTAAAGTCATAGGAGGAATTATAGTGGTGTTGAACCTCTTCTCTTCATCCTCATTTTGTTCCTCTGGGCTTTCCTGCAACACTTATTGGAGGCCTTAGAGCCCTTCCACCAGGCTGATTGGAACTATAGCAGGGAGGAACTGCCAGGGTGGTGATGGTGGTGCAAATGCTGAAAGGAGGCAGCAATCTAGGGGCCTAATAGCTGTCAAAGACCATTCCATTCAGGTTGTAGTTGGCATCCACTGGAGCATTTTCTTCTAGCCTGTAGTCATGGAATGCAGTTCCCCTCTGCAGCATCCATCCACGACCCTGCATCTCTTGTCTTACAAACCCTGCATCTCTTCCTGCAACCACTTCCTTAAGGCTCTGTATGTCCTGCCTTAGGCCTACAAGTAGTTCTACAATTCTGTCATTTTGGTATCAGCTCTCTGCTGGAGTGTAAGGCACCTCATCCTCACACTCTAGCAGAAATGTTGGCCTCTTCCACTTCTCCACTTTCCCCCTCATCAAAGCCTGTTGCAAGACATCAGGAGCAGGTGGTTCAACTGTATGTAGGGTATGGACTCATCCTGCAGCAAACTTGGGTGTGCTCCTCATCTGTAGCCAAATCCCTCTCAGGCTCCTATCTGTCAGCAGCAGATTCTACAAGTCCCTCCTCTTCATTCTCAATCTGATCCTCTGGGCTTTCCTGTAGCACTTACGGAGGCCTCAGAGCACTTATGGGTCTTGACCTGTCAAAGATATGTTCAATGTCATCCCCTGCAAGAAGTGAAAGTGTACAAACAGTTACTACTTTCTATCAGGCCTTCTCTCTTCTCAACTACTGAACCTCACTTATAGGAATAGAGAACAGCTAAAAGGTCCCCACTCTACAGTTTTCAGTATCTCAACAAACTTCTAGTCTAGCATTACCTTAGGTGTCAAAGCTACCACTATGCACTTTTTATTTACAGACAAGCATCGACAGAAAGAGGACTGGCAGATAGGTGTAGCTCTTGACTGCAGGCCTTATCAGCCTTTTGGAACATTAAATATTTATAAATATGTAAACATATATATGCCTTTCTTACAAACATTGCTCATCTTGTAGGCCTTAAGATGTGAGGTGTCTGGCTCTCCAACCCCTTTCACTTCAGCCACTGATATGGTGCTGAGGACCATCCATTTAGTTTGGGTGAAGATTATCTAGCTTGCAGACTCCTCAGTCCTCATTCTGGCCTGTTCATTCTTTGTGTCTCAAGCCTTGCCTCTTTTGACTGAGGCCTTGCACACTCCAGCTATTGTGGAAGACAGAATTCAGTCGATGGCAGATTTTCTCCGAAGTCTGCTCTTTCCAGTAGGATTACACTTTCCTGGACTCCTTATACAAGCCCAGCATCCTGTTTCAAAAAGTGGCTAATCTAGGATACAAGTATCTGGCAAATACGCAAATATTAAATAGATCCCATGATACCAATGCCAGTAATAAGCCATGGCTATTCCCTAAGGGGTGAATTTTAAAAGCCAGGTGTATGCCAAAGCCGGGAGATAACACGCAGAAATATTTAACAGAGATATAACATTGCTGTGCGACCCCTTTTTATTTTTTGTTGTTGAAATTTTAAGAGATCTCTACTCTTTTTGGGGGATTCAGTTTACCTGAGAATAAATTGAGCCTCAATTACTCTAAAACAGAGGTTTAGTAGGTCAGGCAACCACATATGGTTGCTAAAGCTCCTGAAGTTGTTGTTGTTGATACTGTTATAGAGCCAAGTGAGAAAATACTATTTTATTTTTATCTAACTTTTCAGTCTAAAACTGGTAAAAAAGTGAAGACTTCTTTTTGCTTCTACAGAAGATATAAAAGTTACAACCATTTCTGAGTGTGGAAGATTGATTACAGTTATTAACGCTTTATTTCTGACAGACTTAACGTATCATAATTTATGTGGGGCTTCCACTTGTTCAGTTAACTCAACTTCAGTTAGTTCAAAATACTGTGGCCAGATTCTTGTAGGGTCTTAAGCATAATGATCATATTATCCCATTAATGAAGTCTCCACATTGAATTCTTGTTCTATTTTGGATCCAATTTAAAATTGTATTATTAGTTTTTAAGTCTTTGCTTTTTTAAAACCTTAGGAGTGAATTTTCAAAGGAGTTATGTGCATAAAAGTTGTCTATATCATAGCAATTCTCTAATGCCTATTTATGCAAACAAAACCTTTTGAAAACTGATCTCTATGAAGTGAATTTTCATATGCATGTAAAAATAGCAGTTTTCAAAAGACCAGTCCATGGGCCTTATTTTCCAAGGCTATCGCAGGCTTGCGCTAACAGCGCAAGCCTGCCATAGCTTGCGAAGGTAGCGCACGCCTACGCTACCTAAATCGGGGCAGAGTCGGCCCCAGAAGAGGAGGAGTCGGGGCGTCACCGGGGCCGACTCCGCAAAGACACCACGGACGGCAAAAAGGTAAGGGCCCCCCCCGCTTCGACCCCCCCCGCCCCCCATTAGCACAATTGCTAAAGTATCACAGGCCTGCGATACTTTAGAAAATGAGGCCCTATGTGCATAAATCCTTTTGAAAATTACCTCCTAATTGTTCAGGAAGCCAGTTATGATCTGCCAATAACTCTTTCTAGAGATCTCAGGTAAACTAAAGTTAAAGGGTAGAATGAATCTCTCTTCTTGTGGTTCCATTAAGTAGAATGCACTATTTTTGAGCCTTAGAGAGCTGAGTTTACCTCCATAGCTTAAGAAATAATGTAAAGTGTTGCTGATTGCTCAAGCTTTTGACTGATTCTGTCTCTCAGGGCAGTGGATATATAACAGGACTTAAGAATGTTTCTTTTAATAGTTGGGTATTTTTTTATAAACCTAAAAATGTCTTACATGTATTTTATCATTATTTTTATGGCTATTCTTTCTTTGTTATATTTTTGTTTTTATTTCATAGTGGTGTTTTAATGATATGTGCAGTGCATTGAGTATTTGGCATGGAGCAGTTGATAAGAGCAATAATAAACTGAGTCAAGGAGTCAATGCATTCAAGACTTTGCAATTGTTAATCACTTTTGCAAAATTTCTGTAATTGTTCCTTCATAAGTAAGCACAGAGAATTTTGTGTGCATCAATGAAACAAGCTTCTACTTTGGTGCATTTTTAATTTGTATTTTTTCAGACAGCAGAATGGGAAAAAAATACAAGGCTGTGAAGATTTTTAGAAGGTAATTTGTATAAATACAAATATTAAAGCAATAAAACCACAGAGCTAAGAGTTAAGGAGGGGGTACTGTGGATTAATCTGAAAAGGAAGAATGGACATTCATTTATATTGGTGTGATATACAGACCTCCATTGCAGGCAGAAAAAATAGAGATTTAATTGAAGACATTCACAAAATTGCTATCAATGGGAGGTGCTATTACTACGTAATTTCATTTTGACAAATGTCAATTGGTGCATCCCAGTTGCGAAACAGGGATAGATATCCTGAGTTGTTGGCAAGAAGAACTGTTCAGGAACCTGGTAACAAAACTGACGCATGAGGAGGCAATACTGGATCTGGTGCTCACAAATGGGGAGTGTTTCTGATGTCATGCTGGGGGATCACCAGGGATCCAATGATCATCAAATGGTATGGTCCAATATTACAGTTAAGGCAGTGGTGGTTCATACAAAGATGAAGGTTCTGGATTTATGAAAATTGAATGAAGTTGGGAGAAGTTCCTTATCAACTGGATGAAATAGACTAGCGAAAGTAGAAGAACAGTCGAAAAAACTAAAAGGAGATACAGGAAGGGCAACAAATCATTTTGCTGGGAAAGTAAAGGTAAAAGGCCATTGGTTTCCAATGAAGTAACTGGAAAGGTAAAGGGAAAAAGGTTAGCATTACTTATTTGTTTATTTATTTGATAGCACTTATTTTACACTCTACTGATAAAAAAAATTGCCCACAGCGATGTATAAAATTTTAGTACAAACACAAAACTTCAACAATACTATATACAGAATAAACAAGCATTCATAGAATGCAGAAAGAGGAAGACAGGCAACAATATCTGGTAAAGCTAAAAGAAGCTGGGAAAGTAGTCTGAAGAACAAAGGTACAAACTGAAGAAAACTAATACAGTAAAATAGGGGAACACAATTTATTTTTATATATATTAGTGATGAAAGAAAGGGCAAAAGTAGAATTGTAAGACTTAGAGGTGAAGTGTAGGAATATGTTGAGGCAGATGAGGAGAAAGCAAATTGCTCAACAAATATTTCTGTTCAGTGTTAACTAAGGAAGGGCTTGAATTAGGACTACAGATACTGTAAATATCACAAATAGGAATGAAAGTGAAGTAGACCTTGAACAATTTCCAGAAGACTGTATTCATGAGGAACTAGTAGAACTAAAAGTAGATAAAGCAATGTGCCTGAATGGGATTCAACCAAGGGTATTAAGGAAATTCAGGGATATTCTGGCAGCTCCATTGTCTGACATTTTCAATGTTTCTTTATAGTCAGGAGAGATCCCAAAGGACAGGAGAAAAGCAGATGAGGTTCCTCTTCACAAACGTGGGAGTAAGGAGGAGTCTAAAGGCTAGTCTAATTTCAGTAATGAATAAATTAATGGAATTGTGATAAAACAAAGAATAGTGTGGTTTTTGAACTACAATGAATTATAGGATGTGAGACAGCACATTTTAACCAGAGGTTAATCTTGTCTGAAAAATCGAATCAACTTCTTTGACTGGGTGACCAGTGTTAAATTAGGGAAGAGCACTAGATAACATGTACTTGGATTTCAGTAAAACCTTTAACACAATTCTGCAAACCCATAGCACCCTAAACAAAGGCTAGGATAGAAACTGGTTGAGTAGGAAGTGACAAAGGATCATGATAAACAGAGCTCCTCCATTGAAAGGGGGGTTACGAGTGGTAGGTTGCAAGGTTTGGTCCCTGATCCATTTCTCTTCAACATTTTTGTTAGCAATATTGCAGAAAGGCTCATTGAAAAAATGTGCCTTTTTGAAGATTATACTAAAATCTGAATCAGAGTATATACATCCTGGAAAGTGTGAAAAGCATGGGGTGGGTACTTGTGAAGCTTGAAGAATGGCCTACAGTCTTGCAGTTAAGATTTAATGTTAGAACATTAGAACATAAGAACATAAGAAAATGCCATACTGGGTCAAATGCCATACTGGGTCAAGCCCACCATCCTGTTTCCAACAGTGGCCAATCCAGGCCATAAGAACCTGGCAAGTACCCAAAAACTAAGTCAATTCCATGTTACCATTGCTAATGGCAGTGACTATTCTCTAAGTGAACTTAATAGCAGGTAATGGACTTCTCCTCCAAGAACTTATCCAATCCTTTTTTAAACACCGCTATACTAACTGCACTAACCACATCCTCTGGCAACAAATTCCAGAGTTTAATTGTGCACTGAGTAAAAAAGAACTTTCTCCGATTAGTTTTAAATGTGCCCCATGCTAACTGCAAGGAGTGCCCCCTAGTCTTTCTACTATCCAAAAGAGTAAATAACCGATTCACATCTACCTGTTCTAGACCTCTCATAATTTTAAACATCTCTATCATATCCCCCCTTAGCCGTCTCTTCTCCAAGCTGAAAAGTCCTAACCTCTTTAGTCTTTCCTCATGTTCCATTCCCCTTATCATTTTGGTAGCCCTTCTCTGTACCTTCTCCATCACAATTATATCTTTTTTGAGATGCAGCGACCAGAATTGTACACAGTATTCAAGGTGCGGTCTCACCATGGAGCGAAACAGAGGCATTATGACATTTTCCGTTTTATTCACCATTCCCTTTCTAATAATTCCCAACATTCTGTTTGCTTTTTTGACTGCCGCAGCACACTGAACCGACGATTTCAATGTGTTATCCACTATGACACCTAGATCTCTTTCTTAGGTTGTAGCACCTAATATGGAACCCAGCATTGTGTAATTATAGCATGGGTTATTTTTCCCAATATGCATCACCTTGCACTTATCCACATTAAATTTCATCTGCCATTTGGATGCCCAATTTTCCAGTCTCACAAGGTCTTCCTGCAATTTATCACAATCTGCTTGTGATTTAACTACTCTGAACAATTTTGTGTCATCTGCAAATTTGATTATCTCACTCGCCGTATTTCTTTCCAGATCATTTATAAATATATTGAAAAGTAAGGGTCCCAATACAGATCCCTGAGGCACTCCATTGTCCACTCCCTTCCACTGAGAAAATTGTCCATTTAATCCTACTCTCTGTTTCCTGTCTTTTAGCCAGTTTGCAATCCACGAAAGGACATCGCCACCTATCCCATGACTTTTTACTTTTCCTAGAAGCCTCTCATGCGGAACTTTGTCAAACGCCTTCTGAAAATCCAAGTATACTACATTTACCCGTTCACCTTTATCCACGTGTTTATTAATTCCTTCAAAAAAGTGAAGCAGATTTGTGAGGCAAGACTTGCCCTGGGTAAAGCCATGCTGACTAAATGTCTTTCTAAATGTTTTGTGATTTTGATGTTTAGAACACTTTCCACTATTTTTCCTGGCACTGAAGTCAGGCTAACCAGTCTGTAGTTTCATGGATTGCCCCTGGAGCCCTTTTTAAATATTGGGGTTACATTTGCTATCCTCCAGTCTTCAGGTACAATGGATGATTTTAATGTTAGGTTACAAATTTTTACTAATAGGTCTGAAATTTCATTTTTTAATTCCTTCAGAACTCTGGGGTGTATACCATCTGGTCCAGGTGGTTTACTACTCTTCAATTTGTCAATCAGGCCTACCACATCTTCTAAGTTCACCGTGATTTGATTCAGTCCATCTGAATCATTACCCATGAAAACCTTCTCCATTACGGATACCTCCCCAACATCCTCTTCAGTAAACACCGAAGCAAAGAAATCATTTAATCTTTCTGTGATGGCCTTATCTTCTCTAAGTGCCCCTTTAACCCCTTGATCATCTAATGGTCCAACTGACTCCCTCACAGGCTTTCTGCTTCGGATATATTTAAAAAAGTTTTTACTGTGAGTTTTTGCCTCTACAGCCAACTTCTTTTCAAATTCTCTCTTAGCCTGTCTTATCAATGTCTTACATTTAACTTGCCAACGTTTATGCTTTATCCTATTTTCTTCTATTGGATCCTTCTTCCAATTTTTGAATGAAGATCTTTTGGCTAAAATAGCTTCTTTCACCTCCCCTTTTACCATGCCAGTAATCATTTTGCCTTCTTTCCACCTTCTTAATGTTTGGAATACATCTAGACTGTGCTTTTAGAATGGTATTTTTTAACAATGGCCATGACTCTTGGACATTTTTTACTTTTGTAGCTGCTCCTTTCAGATTTTTTCTAACAATTTTTCTCATTTTATCAAAGTTTCCCTTTTGAAAGTTTAGCACATGAGAAAATGCAAGTTTAGCACATAAGAAAATGCAAGGTTACACATTTGAGTTGAAAAATCCAAGGTTGTGGTACATTATATGGGATGAAGTTCTTCTCTGCACAAAACAAGAACACGGTCTTAGGGATAGTGTATCTGAAGATTTTAAGGTGGCCAAATAGGAAAACAAGGGAATGAAAAAGCAAGAAGGATTCATGTATGTATAGGGAGAGGAATAGCCAGCAGGATAAAGGATGGGATATTACCGCTGTACAAGTCTATGGTGTGACCTCATTTGGAGTAATCTGTACAGTTCTGGAGACTTCATCTTCAAAGGATATACACCAAATAGAGTAGGTATAGAGGGCAGATACTAAAATGTCAACAGTCATTGACATAAACCATGTGGGGACATATTTAAAGATGCAACATGTAAACCATTGAGGAAAGTGGAGATATGATAGAGACATTTAAATACCCCCAAGGAATAAATGCACAGGAGGTATGTGGGATAAGGGCAAAATGAGGTAGACATAGGCATATTCTAAGAAAATAGCAAATGTTGCTTACCTGTAACAGGTGTTCTCACAGGACAGCAGGATGTTAGTCCTCACAAATGAGTGACATCACAGGATGGAGCCCTGTACGGAAAACGTTTCTGTCAAAGTTTCCACAAAGCTTTGACTGACACTGGCACACTGAGTGCACTGAGCATGCTCAGCCTGCAATTATCCCTGTGAGCCACAGGTGTCTCCCTCAGTCTTGTCTTACAGCTAAAAGCGCAAGCAAAACTAAAATAAATGTGAAAACGTATAGAGACCCAACTCCGCGGGGAGGCAGGTGGGTTTTGTGAAGACTAACATCCTGCTGTCCTGTGAGAACACCTGTTACAGATAAGCAACATTTGCTTTCTCACAGGACAAGCAGGATGGTAGTCCTCACAAATGTGTGAGTACCGAGCTGAGGATGCTCGAGAGTGCACCAAATGCACCCAAAATGCACGAAGGGCGCGATGACATGCGTGGAGTTTAGAACGGACGGCATCCTGAAACCCTTAAAGGGTTGGGTAGTTAACCCGAAAGGAATAGGAGTAGATGGACTGGCCAAACATGGAGCATGCCGGCTAGTCATATGTAAGCAATAATGGGCTGCGAATGTATGGAGAGAACCCAGGTTGCAGCCTGATAATATGTGTAGCAAGCAAGCAGCGGCCGAATGGAAGCTATTAAGGCTGAGGCGGATGCAACACAGATGTGGTTACACACAGTGTTGTAGTGAAATGCCTGCTTGTTTGTAGGAAAAGAGATACAGACCGTTTATTAGGAGGATTAGGTCTGTTTGCCAACTGGAACTTGCAGCTTGGCTCTTGCCACAGAAGGAAAGAGTTAGGTGGAATTCCTATGGAATGTAGGCAAGCTAGGTAGAATGCAAGCATAGCTTTTCTGTCCAAGAAATGGAAAGAATCCTCTCGCTCTGGTGAGAGAGAGGTGTTGGAAAAAATGGGCAGAGTATATCCTGAGTAAGGGTGAGATGCAACGTCTACCTTAAGAAAGATAGAAAGTTGAACAACGTGAAAACCACTCGTGACGGAGGAACGTGGGGTCAGATGAGTATGTAACTAGAAGTGTATAACTCATTGACACTGCTGGCAGAAATGACATTTATGAGGGAAGAATTTCCCATGCCAAACTGTGAAGTGAGAGGAATGGAAAGGCTCGAACGGAGAACGTATGAGACTTATAAGCATGAAATATATGTTCCATTCTGTGACTAGTGAAAATAGAGGCGGCTTGATCAGTGGATAATCCATGGTAAGCTGACTCAGAAGGGATGTACCATAAATCAGGTATCCCCACTTCCAAACGATACACCAATTGGAACAGAGGTGTACGTATGTGGAGGATGTCTGGGGAGCAGAATCCGAGGGAGCAAAAGAAAGAGTGGTGTGGAAAAAGAGAAAAAAGGGTATACCCTTTTTATGCGTCATGTGGTAAATCTTGCCATTTGAATGGTAGATTTATATGTGGAAGGTTTTGTGATGCTACCAGAACTGAGAACATCAGTTAGTCTACGATTTTGGGACTGACTGGTGAGAAGGGTAGATTGGTTACTGGTGTGATAGATTGAGAAGTATGGGAAGCATACTGGTCTCGGTCAGGGCGAGGGTTAGAGGAATAGTGAACCCCATCCCAGTTCAACATTAGAAGAGTGCTGGCTATGAGAGACAGCAAGTAAGATATTATTTAAGAGGCCCTTGAGGGAAAGAAAGGCATCTATGGGAACGCATTGGAACATTGTAGGGAGTAGAATCTGTGCACCGTATGGTTCAATTCAGACGCAGAGGACAAGTTCAATGGACCTCAGCGTTAGAAGATTTTTTCTCTTTACACATGTAGTCGGAGACCATTCGAGAGGATAGAAACCTACATGGAGAAGGTCTGCTAGGTGCGTTCAGAAAATCTCTTAGATGAGTGGCCCGAGGATGCATAGAAATGAGCAGGGCCAAGGATAGAGCTGCACAGCTTCTCAGCAGGGCAGCTAAGGTAATGCGTGCTTGTGTGTTAGAAAAGCACATTGTCCCTATGCTGTCTGTCTGTATGCACAAAGGTTTTGTTGCAGAGGCAGTATTGGAAGGCATAAGGGTATAACTCATGACTTATAAGTTTCAGGAAGTTTATGAGAAAACTGTGCCTGGAGTGGATAGACGCATATAGGGTGGGAAGCTTTTAGGCCAAACTTTACAACCCTAAGTAAATGCGAGCATGAGCATAATCAGACTAGGTTTTGGTCTAGATCTGCAATATGGATGAGGGACGAAAGCGGTTGAAACGCTTAGACCCACTAAAAATGGAATTTCACTGAATCTAACTCAAAACAGTTTTCTATGAGGAAAGTGCATAGTGGAAAAAAACCCCATGGCCCGACAATGAAGAATTGAGGGCCTGAGGTGATAGAGGATGCACGCAGGAACATGTAAAATTTATTAGAAAGTCTGCGTGTATGCTGGACAGGAAGGTCTTTATGACTGTGGTGTCCTAAAGTGTTGTATAAGGGATTTATGGCAGTGACAGTAATCCCAGTTAGGAAATGTATAGTGAGTCATGAAGAAGTTAGAGCTCCTTGCATGGACCGACTGTGGTTGTGCAGTTGTCCATGCAAGGAAAAGAGTGCATGATGTTGCAGTCCGCAGAGAAACAGCATTCACCAATAGTGATTCAATGAAAAACTTTGGCTGCCGAAGCTGATACCAATGGCAGAGTTGTTGACTCACCATAAAGCACTTAGAAAGATTAGAGTAATGTACTTACTGCAATCTGGAAGCATGGAAACGAGAGTTACCATTTTACCTGTGACTTCTGAAGGAAGTTGGTACTTCTGAGGTCCGGATGTGCGGAAGGGAGTAACTACTTTCTGTTGAAAGAAGGAATAGTGTAATTAAAACCTCCCCGACCCCCCCTCCCTTCCCCCCTACGCGCTTCGTAGCGCTTGGGGGAGTGTACCGGACTTTGGTACAAGGGTGGGGTGGCCGCTCTGATATCCGGCCAGATGGGAGACCGGGGGGTGCCCCAGTGGAATGGCTGAAGTAATCTGGATAACATGTAAGCTCCCACAGGAGTATGAGCGGTAAAATCGTACCCGCATTTCTGTGTGCTGTACAAGGCAACACTAAGAACTGACATCAGGCTTCAAGGTGGACTTGTACTTGAGGGCAATATTTGCTGAAGCTCATGTTTAGCAGATCAGCGAACGCACCTGAACCTTGGTTTTGAAGCAGGAACCAGAGGACAGAGCATTAATCAGTACAGAGCCTCATTGCTGGAAAGGGGAGGAAGCCCTGACGCAATCCAAAAGAAATGAAAGAGGGGTTCTCCTTGGTAATTGTGGCTAACATAGCTAGCATAGCGATATGTGACACTAATACAGTTCTTGAAAGGCACTGACCCAGAACTTTTCGAACCATGTGGTCCGAATTAGAGAACACATCTCAAAGGGAATGCCGTCAGAAGCGGGTACTTACCATCCACGTGGATCGCCGCAGGACGAGCCAGTGAAGATTGGCTGGCTCCGTCGATCTCCGGAGTCCTTGAAGGGTAGGCTGTGGACGTAAACGTCCGCCTCACTCTGAAACCTGGTATGGTGGCCAGGTACAGAGGAGACAGGTCGGAGTGATTGGCATTTTGACTGCTATTGAAAACAGAGGCCAGAATCCCACACCACTTGAACGGTGGTGGCAGCACGCCGGGAACAGGGGAGCCGATTAACGAGCTCATGATCCCCTCCCTCGTCGCAGCGGCTCGATGTGTCATGACGCCAATGCAGAATCCGTCGGACCTTGATCCAGTTTTTATGATCACACCAGAGCTGCCAAAACTGTACAGATCAGTGCTGATGGCAGTGGTGATGTTGCTCTGCCCCGAGCATTGTCCAGCATCAAGAAGGATGGCACCGATGTGCTGGATGGCAATCAGCGGCGGACGATCACTGTGTCGGCGACGATGGGTGCCATGGTACAGACCTCGCTGTCCTGGATGGTGATCGATGACAGATTGTCAGTACGCCTGCTCTGCTAATAAGGGGCTTGAAAAAGAACCCAAAGCGTGGAGCAATTGTATGCAGGCGAGGGCATTACGTGGCTGGTGGTATGTCAGTATTGACGGTATCGATGGCAGCCAAAAGTGGCCTAAAAGGGCAATCGTCAAAATTGGATATGAAAAAAACGTCGATGACATCGGCCAGAGTAATGAATGGCAGTGATGGAGCACTGACAGCATCAACATAGGTATCTATGGGAACGATGTGGCATCGAATACTCGAGAAAAACATCATCATTACCGAAAAGGGATACCGGCATCGACGGAGTCAGTGACCGCATCGATAGGAACGTCGAGTACACCGATGGAACGACATGGGGTGTCGAGGGCATAGATGTATGGGGGCAGGCGCCGACATCCTCAGTGGCATAGCCACGGGCATAGACAGTATGGCCACGGACGTTGACCTGTATCGATTGGACCGACTCAGGTAGCAAATGTGTACGTGGATCGGCACCACCTACAGAGGTGTCGATGGGCACCGACCTGGGCACCGATGGAATCTATGTTTGGCATGGACCCCATGGATGGAAGAGACACTGACATCGATTGGATCCATATTGGCAATCGATGCCAGCCATGAAATTGGCATTGGGCATCGATGGCATCCATGGAAAGGTATAGGCATGGATGCCCCATCGATGGAATTGACCTGGCATGGATGCCCATCGATGGAATCGACCTGGGGATCAACCTCCACTGATGGGGTCGACCTGGAATCGATGGCCATCGATGGAATCGATCTGACATCGATGCCCATCGATGGAGAACACCTGGGCATCAATGTCCATCGATGGAAACCACCTGGCATCGATGTCCATCAATGGAAACTACCTGGCATCGATGTCCATCGATGGAAACCATCTGGCATCGATGTCCATCGATGGAATGGGCCCTGGCATTGATGTCCATCGATGGAATCAACCTGGCATCGATGTCCATTGATGCCCATCGATGGAAAGGCTCTGGACCACGATGGAAAGGCTCTGGACATCGATGGCATCCGTAATTTAAGGGATGGCATCGAGGAAAGTGACCCTGGCATCGATGGAAGTGTCCCGGGCAATGCTGGCATCGACCCGAGTTTGGATGGCAGCGACGAGACAAGGTGTGCATCGAGGGCATTCACCCGGGTAAGTTGGCACCGAAGGAGCCAAAGAAAAAACAGTGCAAAGGTAAAAAACCTGGCAGCACTGATAAAAACGATGCAGGGAGGATGGCATCAGAGTACCGCGGTTGAGGGTTACTGATGGCACCTAAAAATCCAGGGCGGTCTGAAGGGGGGTAACTACGGTAGTAATGGGGCATCGACTGCGCGAGGGTACCTGGGAACAAAGGACCCAAAACTAAAGGGGCCCTGGCGGTAACGGAAACCATTGAAGTCCCTGTCCCACTAGTGCTAATAACCAAGCAGAGTGTCACAGAGAGATACTCACAGGTTATGTGTAGCTAACTGAAAAAATAGGGAGAGGGAAGGCCTCAGTCGGTTAGCAGGCCAGAAGGTGACAGGAACCGACCGAAAAAATAAGTCAAAGTACTCACCGAGCGTCGTAAAAACGTACACGGAGGGAGACCCGTGCAGGGAAAGTGTCTATTGAAGTAAAAAGTAGTGTTTCCAAGAGGAAAAAAGTTAAAATTTCCTCACAGAGCTCCAACCGCTATGCTTTCTGCAGAGCAGAAAAAAGAAGACTGACAGAGACACCTGTGGCTCACAAGGATAATTGCAGGCTGAGCATGCTCAGTGCACTCAGTGTGCCAGTGTCAGTCAAAGCTTTGTGGAAACTTTGACAGAAAGGTTTTCCATACAGGGCTCCATCCTGTGATGTCACCCATTTGTGAGGACTAACATCCTGCTTGTCCTGTGAGAAATTTCTTTACAAAAAGAGTGATGAATGCATGGAACAGCTTTCCTGTGGAGATGGCATAGACAATGACAGTATCAGAATTGACAAAAACATGGGATGTTCACAGAGAATCTCTGGGGGAGAAGAAGGAACTATAAAACCAAGTAGAAGATATGGATCAGCCATATGGTCTTTACATGCTGTCATGTTCTATGTTTCTAAAGAATTGCAATAGCAATAAAGGATAGTGCAATTTTGTTTTTGACTAGGTGACCAGAGACTTAGATCAGGAAAACCACAAGATGTGGTATACTTTGATTTCAGCAAAGTCTTTTACACAGTTATACAGTTATGCAACTTATAAACAAAATGAGAACCCTAGGTGAGGGCCCTAAAGTGACTGGTTGGAAAATGGATGAGTGGGAGACAATGGGTAGTGGTAAAAGAAGTTCAAACCAAGGAAATAAACAATAAACAATAGTGTGCCTCAGGGATCCCTCCTTAGTCTAGTTCTCTTCAACATTTTAGTAAGCAATATTGCAGAAGTGCTATTGAGAAAGGATTACCTTCTTGTAGATGATACACAAATCTGAAACAGGGTAGACACTTTGGAAAATGTGGAAAACATGAGGAGAAATCTAGTGAGCTTGAGAAATAGCCAAGAGTTTGGCAGTTAAATATTTTTTATTCTATTACATTTTTATTACACATACATGCAAATAAAACTTAGGAAATCATTAAGAAACCAGCCAAATGATAATAGGTAAAAAATTTAACAAGTAAAAAATCACACGTCCTCATATAAAAGAAAAAAAAGGGGGGGAAAAGAAAAAGTCATATGATATAAAGTATTTGCAACTAAAATTTAATGCTAAAAAATGCAGGGTTAGGCATTTTGGGTTGGAAAAACCCAAGCTTTTGGTACAATATAGCGGGTGAAGTTCTGTATACAAAACAAGAGCAGGATCTGGAGGTGATCATGTCAGATGATCCTACAGTAGCCAAACAGGAAGACAACATGCTGGCAAAAGCCATAAGAATACTTGGATGCAGAAGGAAAGGAACAGACTGCAGGAAAAGGAGGTTATATTGCCTCTGTATGTCTCTTGTGAGACCTCATTTGGAATACTGTGTACAATCTGGAGACAACACCTTCAAAAGGATTTAAACCAAACAGAGTTGGATCTAGAGGGCAGTTACTAAAATTGTCAAGTCATCATAAGACATATGGGGACAGTTTTAAGACCTAAACATGCATACCCTTGAGGAAAATAAGGAAAGGGGAGCTATGATAGAGGAATTTAAAATGCCCCAAGGAATAAATGTACAGGAGGCTCTGGGATGAGGGTAAAGGGGGTAGATTTTGGAGTAATCTAATGAACTCTTTCTTTACAGAAACAGTGATGGATGCACGGAACAGCTTCTCTGCAGAGGTGGGAGAGATGAGAATAGTATCAAAATTCAAGAAAACATGGAACAAGCATAGAGGATCTCTGAGGGATAGGAAAAAACTATAAAGCTGAGCAGGAGATGTGGATGGGCAGACTGGATGGGCCATATGGCTTTTATCCATCATCATATTCTATATTTATTTAAAAAAAAAGATGCTGTATTTATGGAAACTATAAAATTAAGAAAACAATTTTTCACTGTAGTTTCATATTGAATACCATACTTTAAAATGTTATTTTCTCTGCTTAAATTTAACAGATAATGAACAGGACACTAAAATAATTATTTTAATATCAGCAACAGAATGTTGCTGTATATATCAAAAAATGCAACATTTTAAAAAGACTTTTTAATATACTTTTCTTTCGCAGAATTAGACATTTACATTTGAGACCCAACACAACCTATAACAAGTATTCTGACAAACCTATAGCACAATATGCTATTAATACTCATGCTAATGTAGTTTAAAAATTTGCTTTCATTATATGCAGAAATAAAAAACTGAAATTGGAAAAAGACAAAAGAAGAGGCTACCTAAAACTAGATATGAAATATAAAAATGATTGACCTCAGTATTCAAACCTAAATGTTTAGGTAAGTTAGCCGGATAAGACATCCAGCTAATTTCATGGGACATTCAGCAGCATGGCTATGCTGTTGAATATCTCTGTTGAAATCACCACTTAGCCAGAAAAGGGGGTCATTTGTCAAAGTGCTATATGGCGTTTTTGCATGCGTTAAGGTGTTTTCGCATGCAAAAAGTACCTTTAATGCATGCGAAAACACCATAACGCATGGTGCGATGCAAATTAGCAAAAGGGGAGGAGTTTGGGGTGGGGTTTCAGGTCAAGTGGGCTGGCTTTGCAATTTACAAAGCCATATCACACAGCTTTAATGCGGATTTTAACTACACCTTTTTCAATTGAGTTAAGTGCAATATGGCTTTATCGCACTTTGCAATGTTTTCGCAAATAGCATTTTAGGGAGAGAGAGAGAGAGAGAGAGAGAGAGGGCACCTAGATATAAGGCCTTCATACTAGGTAGGTATTTATACTCTATAGGAGGCCCACCTAGCTACTCGAGGTGAGGTTTAGGTATTAGTGTGGGGGGGTTAGGGGCCACATCAAGCTAGGTTGAGAGAACATTGCACAAATCTCATCTTTGGGTGAGTTTCCTCACTCCAAAGGTCATCAAATCTTCACAAGAGTGCACTGTTCTGTTTGTACGTCGCACTCTGCATGTCAAAGTTGCCCCTAACCCCTACACTAAAACCTAAACCTCACCTTGAGTAGATAGTTGGGCCTCCTATAGAGGTATAAATACCTACCTTGTATAAGGGCCTTATAGCTAGTCTCTCTCTCCCCCTCTCCACCCCAGTGGTCATAGGTAGGGATTGCAACAATTATGGTACTTAACCACAAAGTGCAAAAACATTTTGGCAGTCTGCAGTAATTACTAAGCGAAGTGCTAAGATAGTGCACTTTGTGATAAACAGCCTATTACCATAAAACGTGCCCCTTTTCTTATTGCATGCGATATTTAGTACATTTTGATAAATCCAGGCCTAAGTTATTTCTGGCTAACTAAGACCTGTTCTATGGCAGTTAATAATAATAACTTATCCAATTAATTTAACAGGTTAAGTTTGAATATCGGCACTTATCCAAGTAAGTTAACTGGATAAGTAGCATTGCCCCAAAATGCCCATTGTCTTTCTACAAGATATTTGGCTATCTACTTAGCGGGTTAAGAACTTATCTGGCTATTGGTGACCGCTGAATGCAGCTGGATATTCAACAGCTGCCACTTAGCTGGATAAGTCCCTACTTAACCAGTTAAATAGTGCTGAATATCAGCTTCCCTGTGGGTACATTTGTATATTCACTGTATAAAATGCTCAATGGCAACAAGTTAACTATAGGATATGAATTCACCTCAACTCCTGGACAAGAGAAAAGTAAAACAACTTCTTTCTTCAGGATTCATGCCTTAATTCATCCTAAGTATTCCTGGAAAGCTGATTCCTTTTTATCTATTACTTGATTAACATTTATATTTACATGCATTTATCTAAAAATATATATAGGTATGTGATAAACTATACCAAACTGGTAGCTACAGGGGAATAATTCAGTATCAAGATTGTGGTTACTATAACCAATGGGACTAATATTCACATGCACTTGCGAAATAATGTCTAAAAGAAAGGCCTATGACCTGTAATTTAGACTTCAAGCTGCTCTTAAGACTGAAAAGGAGACAATCACTATTTATTTATTAAAAAAAAAGAAAAAACTTTTGTGCTGCTCTAGCCTAATTTCTAGGTGGGTAACAATTTAAACATCCACTGTTTTATGGGAACTAGTTGGTATCTGAAGAACAGAAGCACACTGTAACTGCGACCATGTATTATTATTAACACATCATAGGGCCCAATTTATATAAAATATTCTTGCAAAGCAGGGATTTGACAGTGGTGTGGATTGGTGGATGAGCAGAAGAGTGGTAAAACAGCTTACATTTCTGTTTGCCACACAAATAATATTCACACCAGCTCAAAATAAATACCATCAGCCACCAAGGACACTTAAATGCCCTCAATTATGCTAACAGATCTGACTCCTAGAAATTATTTCTCCAAACATATATCTGACATTTGTGCCATTCTTGGAGCTCTTAAACTGAAATATATTTACTCTTGCATTAAGCAGGTGTAGCTCTAACTTTTTCAAAAACCAGTAGATGGATGGAATGAAATACACAATAAATAACCATGAATTAAATGCTGCTGGCATTTGGACACTGTTAATCTTTGATGTTGCAGAAATATGATTCTATAAGAGGAAAGGCTTTTTTAAAATATGATTTGTGTTATTGGTATACCATGAGAGTTCACCATTTTCTGGGTGTTAACATTAAGAAAGGAGACCCTTGACAATACGTGTTACATACTATGATTTATTGTTAAGTGATGCTCAAAATACTAGGGATGTGAATCGTGTCCTCGATCGTCTTAACGATCGATTTCGGCTGGGAGGGGGAGGGGAATCGTATTGTTGCCGTTTGGGGGGGTAAAATATCGTGAAAAAATCGTTAAAAATCGTTAAAAATCGAAAAAATCGAAAAAACCGGCACATTAAAACCCCTAAAACCCACCCCCGACCCTTTAAATTAAATCCCCCACCCTCCCGAACCCCATCCCTCGCCGGAACATCGTTAAAAATCGAAAAATCGAAAAATCGAAAAACCGGCACACTAAAACCCCCTAAAACCCACCCCCGACCCTTTAAATTAAATCCCCCACCCTCCCGAACACCCCCCCCCAAATAACTTAAATAACCTGCGGGTCCAGCGGCGGTCCGGAACGGGCTCCTGCTCCTCAATCTTGTCGTCTTCAGCCGGCGCCATTTTCCAAAATGGCGCCGAAAAAATGGCGGCGGCCATAGACGAAAAAGATTGGACGGCAGGAGGTCCTTCTGGACCCCCGCTGGACTTTTGGCAAGTCTCGTGGGGGTCAGGAGGCCCCCCACAAGCTGGCCAAAAGTTCCTGGAGGTCCAGCGGGGGTCAGGGAGCGATTTCCCGCCGCGAATCGTTTTCGTACGGAAAATGGCGCCGGCAGGAGATCGACTGCAGGAGGTCGTTCAGCGAGGCGCCGGAACCCCTCGCTGAACGACCTCCTGCAGTCGATCTCCTGCCGGCGCCATTTTCCGTACGAAAAACGATTCGCGGCGGGAAATCGCTCCCTGACCCCCGCTGGACCTCCAGGAACTTTTGGCCAGCTTGTGGGGGGCCTCCTGACCCCCACGAGACTTGCCAAAAGTCCAGCGGGGGTCCGGAAGGACCTCCTGCCGTCCAATCTTTTTCGTCTATGGCCGCCGCCATTTTTCGGCGCCATTTTGGAAAATGGCGCCGGCTGAAGACGACAAGATGCAGGAGCAGGAGCCCGTTCCGGACCGCTGCCGTTCCGGACCGCCGCTGGACCGGCGGTTTATTTAAGTTATTTGGGGGGGGGTTCGGGAGGGTGGGGGATTTAATTTAAAGGGTCGGGGGTGGGTTTTAGGGGGTTTTAGTGTGCCGGCTCACGATTCTAACGATTTATAACGATAAATCGTTAGAATCTGTATTGTATTGTGTTCCATAACGGTTTAAGACGATATTAAAATTATCGGACGATAATTTTTAATCGTCCTAAAACGATTCACATCCCTACAAAATACCTCTGTTGCAGGTATAAAAGCTGAAACCTTGTCTTGGGTTCTTTCCAGACTATGTTTTTCAGTCTTTGTGCCTATCAGCTGATCTTCTGAAGATTTGGAATAGCAGCTTAGGCAGTCATCAGTGTTATAAGTTCATGTTTCTATATATGTGCCTATTGGTAGTTTTTATTGTATATGAATTTATAATAAACATTTTTATGATTTTATTGGTTCATTGTAAAGAAACTAGATATTTAATTATTGGTTGTTTATTGTGTATTTCATACTATCCAGCTGCTGGTTTTTGGACATTTTTCTATTGTGGTAGATTGCCTCTCTGTGTTGTTGTATAGCTCTAACGTAGGCAGCTGTTATATTAGAACAGACTTAGTCATACATATGAGAGCTATTTTTAAAACTTAAAATCATTCCCTTTTTTTAATGTTTTCTTTTGTGCTACTGACACCTCCTCATTTATGAAAAACTGAGCTTTTAAAAATCTCTCTTATGCTGTTTTACCTATCATATCTTCTGAAAAAGGTGAAAGAGAAGCTTTATATTTTAGGAACAAAATAAAAGCCATTAAGATACAAAGAGAGCAAAGAACAGCTGAGTTTCTGTGGATTGTCATGAAGAAACCTAAGAGAGTGTAATATCTTTGTGCTGTCTTTAGAAAGGAAAGAGGGAGGACCAATCCAGTAGTTCAGTAAGTACTGAAATGCGGAAGACATGAGTTTAATTCTTGATCAGGCTGTGATTCACTTAGTTGGTCAGAACTGGGCATGCTGCAGAGTCAACATTTGCATTCTAAGGGGGAAGGGAGTTTCAGTCATCTCTCACCAGTGACACCTAGTGACCAGACTTATGGCCCACGTTAGCTGAGTTCTAGCGGGAGATATAGTTTGAGGCTCCTGGCTGAGGATTGTTGTTGCAATGGCTGGCTGAGTTGCGAGAGTGATATAAAACAAGAGAAAACACTGGTAGTGCTGAATGAAAACTCATGGTGTCTTAGCCCGATAGAAGTTGCTTCTGACTGAGCTTGTAGCCCAAAGGTGTAGGAGAAAATTGCCAGCAGAAGAGGACCGGAAGGCTCATCCTCATAATCTACCCAGGAGCCCCCAGGAGTGGACTCCAGACATCACATCAAGCAATCTAGGCTTCGAAATCCACAGCCCCAGCTTCCAGAGGCCCTACACCACTTGCAGTGTCTCAAACTTCCTTACTATATTCTATCCATTTACCTTGCTATATCTTATCTTTTTACTAGATATTATCTGTTTTTATTTGGTTCTATATGCTTTAATTTTACATGGTAAATATGTTTGGTAGGGGTAATTTGTTGCAGATTTTAAACATAAGGAATCAAATTCAAAATAAGAGTTAAAAAGTTGGGTAACAAGGAAGATACAGGTAGATTAATTGTAGTGTTTTGAGGGTCAATGCCAGACATATATAAAATAAATCCATAGACTAAAAGTACTTTAAGTTAGCTTTATATCCCTGCTCCCTTAGAAAGTTTAAATCGATAACAAATCAATAAATTATGATGCAGAAAGTAGTCCAGCAATGAGATGGAAGCTTTCCAATCTTTCACACTGAGTGCCACATGAATGATTATCTCCCAGGTGGTGAGAGGTCATATGTGACGCTAAGTGCAAAGAGCTCCAAGCCCTCAGAAAACAAGTCATCATATTCAGTGCCTACAGGGGACCCCCAAGGTTCTTCACTCTCTCCAATATTGTTTAATATATACTTTCTTCCACTATGTAACATTCCATCTGCATTAAACATTCAATTTAAAATATATGCATATGATATTCAGCTTTTCGTCCCATATAAATCATCCTGGTCAGAAACCCTTTCGTTGGTACAAATCTACATCAAAACTATAGAAAAATAGATGGCGCACAGCTGTCTGAAATTAAACGTGAAAAAAACTGAAGTTGTACTCTTAAGTTTTGTTGAAAACCCAATAGTCCACCGACTCATATTACGATCGATAATGAATGTATTCCAATTACTAAACAAGCTCGAAGTTTAAGAACCACATTAGATTCAAACCTTTCCCTATCATGTCATATCTCAAAAACTGTCAAAAATGCCTTTTTTAAATTACCGTATTTTTTGCTCCATAAGACGCATCTGACCATAAGACACACCTAAGATTCAGAACTGGAAAATAAAAAAAAATAAAAAAATGGTGTGCTAAACCTGCTCTGTCCCGGGCATGTGTGCGTCTTATGGAGCAAATTAGGGGAGAGCATAACATTTTTTTTTGTTCCCATTTCGTTTTCAGGTCGGGGAAGGTCCAATTCTGTCCACTCCCCAGATCAGAAAACTTTTAACGTTCTCTTTGTTGAAACCCCCCCCCCCCCCATACCAACACTTTAAATTTAATTAACTATAACTCTGCACCTTCCTGACCCCCCAAGACTTGCCAAATGTCTCTGGTGGTCCAGCGGGGGTCCAGGAGCGATCTCCTGCACTTCGGCCGTCAGCTGCCAGTATTCAAAATGGTGCCAATAGCATTTTCCTTTACTATGTCACAGGGGCTACCGGTGCCATTGGTCGGCCCCTGTCACATGGTAGGAGCAAAGGACGGCCCATGCCAAGACTAGCGAGATTACACGTAACGCGCCAAAGAGCATTCTCGGTTGCAGGACCCATACATTGGAATACCTTACCAAATTCAATATGTCAAATTTCCAATAATAAGGACTTTAAGAAAACATTAAAAACATACCTTTTCAAAGATGCATTTAGAATTACTGATTAAGAGGCCAGGTAACATTTTACTTTGTTTTTTTGTATCATAATTATGTCTTATTTTCTTCACTCTTTCCTGTTTTTATTAAATTAAATTTAGAGTAATTATGTTCTACTGAGGTTAAGTTTTTGTGAGATTGTTTAGATAATTTTCCTCAGATTTTGAATAGATCTGGGCTTTGTTTGTTTGATTGTGGAATCTACTGATTCATAACCCACTGCTCTAACCACTAGGCTACTCCTCCACTCCACTCTTTAAGTAAGTGCAGAAAGATTCCAAATTATTCTTGTCGACTGATGAGCAGGTTGTTAATACAAACGAGAAACATACTTTGAAATGTCTATATACAAAACGCTAGAAGTCTAAAAAATAATATGGGAAAGTTAGAGTGTATAGCATTGGATAAAGAAATATAGTTGGCATCTCAGAGACCTGGTGGAAGGAGGATAACCAATGGGGCACTGTGATACCAGGGTACAAATTATATTGAAATGATAGGATGGATCAAATTGGTGGAGAGGTGGCACTATATGTTAAAGAGAGCATTGAGTCAAACAGGATAAAAGTTCTGCAGGAAACAAAATACAATGTTGAATCTTTATGGATAGAATTTCCAGGTGAAATAGGGAATAAAATAGTAATGGGGGTGTACTACCTTCCACCTGGCCAGAATGAACTAACAGACATAGAAATGCTAAAAGAAATTAGGTAAACTAACAAAATCAGCAGCACAGTAATAATGGGTGATTTCAATTATCCTAATATTGATTGGGTGAATGTTACATCAGGGCATTCTAGAGAAGTAAAGTTACTAGATGAAATCAATAACTGCTTCATGGAGCAGCTGGTAGAAGAAACAACAAGAGGGGAAACTATTTTAGTCCTATACCATACTGGAACACAGGATTTGGTGTGAGAGGTAACAGTGTTGGAGTCACTTAGCAATAGTGATCACAACATTTTCATATTTGACTTAATAACTGGAGAGAGTGCAAAAAAGAAATATATTACGACATCCTCTAATTTTTAAAAAGGTGATTATAATAAAATTAGGAAAATGGTTAAGAAAAAACTGAAAGGAGCATTTGCAAAGATTAAGGGGTAGATTTTCAAAGGCTTACGCGCATAACCCCCGAAAACCTACCTCTGCGTGCGCAAGCCCCGGGACACACGTATGTCCCAGGGCTTTGAAAAAGGGGTGGGAAAGGGGCAGGGGCGGAGATCTGAGGGTGGGGCTGGGGCGTGGCACCGATCCGGGGGCAGACCGGGGCGGTCCGGAGTCCTCCGGCACAACAGCTGGCCAGCGCGTGCAAGATACGCCTGCAAGAGGCAGGCATAAAAAATAAAATAAGGTAGGGGGGGATTTAGGTAGGGCTGGGGGTGGGTTAGATAGGGGAAGGGAGAGGAAGGTGGGGGGGACCGAAAGAAAAGTTCCCTCCAAGGCCGTACTGATTTCGGAGCGGCCTTGGACGGAACGGGGAAAGCCAATGTGGCTCCCCTCGGACTCGGCACATGCTGACCCCAGATTTTATAACATCCGCGTGGCAGCGCGCGCATGTTATAAAATCAGGTGTACATTTGTGCGCGCCGGGTAGAGCACACAAATGTACCCCCTGCGCGTAAGATTTAAAACCTGGCCCTAAGAGTTTAGCTCAGGCATGGATGTTGTTTAAAAATACTATCTTGGAAGACCAGAACAGATGTATTCCATGCATTAGAAAAGATGGAAAGAAGGCTAAACAACTGGTTAAAAGATGAGGTGAGAGAGGCTATAATATCTAAAAGAACATCTTTCAAGAAATGGAAAAGGGATCTGAATGAAGAAAACAGGAAACAACATAAGCACTGGCAAGTCAGATGCAAAGCATTAATAAGGAAGTTAAAGAAATAATTTGAAACAAAACTTGCCATGGAAGCAAAAACTCATAATAAAAAAAATTTCACGTACATTTGAAGTAAAAAGCCTGCGAGGGAGTCAGTTGGACCATATGATGATGAAGGGGTAAAAGGAGCACTTAAGGATGACAAAACCATAGCAGAGAGATTAAATGAATTCTTTGCTTCAATATTCACTGAGGAAGATGTAAGAGATATATCCATGCCAGAAATGATATTCAAAGGTGATGATTCAGAGGAAATGAAACAAATCTCAGTGAATCTGGAAGATGTAATAGTGTAAATTGAAAAGCTAAAGAGTAGCAAATCAACTGGCCCATAACTGAGAAATGAAATTGTAGACCAGCTATTAAAAATTTGTAAACTATCAATAACATCATCTATGATACTTGAAGACTGGAAGATTGCCAATGTAACGCCAATTGTTGAAAAGGGATAAAGGGGTGATCCAGGAAATTATAGACCAGTGAGTCTCACTTCTGTGTGCTAGGCAAAATGGTAGAAACTATCATAATGAACAAAATTGCTGAACATATAGATAAGCATAGTTTAATGGGACAAAGCCAAATGGATTTAGCCAAGAGAAGTCTTGCCTCACAAATTTGCTACAATGTTTTAAAGGCATAAATAAACATGTGGATAAAGGTGAGCCAGTTGATATAGTGTTTCTGCATTATCATAAGGTATTTGACAAAGACCCTCATGAGAGATTTCTTAGGAAATTAGAGTCGTGGGATAGTTGGCAGTGACCTATTGTGGACTGCCAACTGGTAAAAGATAGAAAATAGAGAGTAGGGCTAAATGGTAAATTTTCCCAATGGAAACAGATGAATAATGGCATGTCCCAGGGATCTGTTCTGGGACTGATGCTTTTTAATATATCTATAAATGACCTGGAAATGGGAAAACAAATGAGGTGATCAAATCTGCCGATGACATAAAATTATTCAAAGTTGTCAAATCACAAGAGGATTGTGAGAAATTGCAAGATGACATTGCAAAACTGGAGAATGGGATGCAAATGGTAAATGAAACTTAAGATAGAAAAGTGCAAAGTGATGCCCTTAGGGAAGAGTAACCCAAATTATAGCTATAAAATACAGGGTTCCACATTGTGAGTCACCACTCAGGAAAAGGATCTAAGTGTCATTGCTTAAAATACGTGGACATCTTCTGCTCAATATGAGGCAGTAGTCAAGAAGGCAAATAGCATGGAAGGGATCATTAGGAAAGAAATGGAGAATAAAACAGAGAATATCATAATGCTTCTTTATCGCTCCATAGTGCAATCTCATCTTGAATATTGTGTTCATTTCTGATCACCACATCTGAAGAAAGATATAGCAGAATTAAAAAAGAGACAGAGAAGGGTGACAAAGATGATAAAGGGGATGGAAAAATTCCCCTATGAAGAAAGGCTAAAGAGGTTAGCACTCTTCAGCTTAGAGAACAGATGGATGAGGGGAGATATGATAGAGGTCTATAAAATGATGAGAATGGAACGTGTAAACGTTAATCAGTTGTTTACTCTTTTGAAAAGTACAAAGACCAGGGGACACACAATGAAGTTACTGGGTAATGCATTTAAAAAATAATAAGAGAAAATACTTTTTAACTCAATGCATAATTAAGCCCTGGAATTCGTTGCCAGAGGATGTGGTTAAAGCTATTAGTATAGCCGCGTTTAAAAAAGGTTTGGACAAGTTCCTGGAGGAAAAGTCCATTAACAATTATTAAGGGAGAGTTGCAAAAATCTACTGCTTATTCTTTGGATATGTAGCTTAGAATCTATCTACCCCTTAGGATCCTGCCAGGTACCTGTGACCTGGCTTGGCCACTGTTGGAAAGAGGATACTGAGCTTGATGGACCCTTGGTTTCACCCAGTATGGCAAGCCTTGTTTTTATGCTAGACAAAAACCTGAAATAAAATAACAAGGGAACAAGATACTGACAATTATTTATTTGCATATTTTTTATAGCCACCCTTTCCACGATGTGTCTAAAGAAGGGAACAATCAAATATAGAACAAAAAATACAACAAACAGTATAAAACAAATATATACAATATGAATGTTGAGTGCATAACTATATAAAATCATGATGGTAAAAAAAAGTGCATTAAATATCATATGATAAAAACATGTATGATCAATTGGGTTAGACAATACTAAATACTCTTATTTAAAAATAACTGAATCAGACAAAATTTTAAATATGAGCAGAAAATAAAATACAAAACATAAAAATGACCTAAGAATTAAAAGCAAAGAGGATGGAACTTGTGGCCGTGAATGTTCAAGGCCAGGAAATCCTGCAGTGGAGCTACAGGGAGTCTTAATTACCAAGAACCCTGCAGAACATACTAAGTGAAGAGAATAATTTGAAAGGGGGTAATGATTGATTAATGGCAGAGACAAAAGTTAATTGATGTCTTGCTTTTATGTTTATGCATAATGTATTGTCTTTTTAACCTATGAATGCTAATTCTGTGAACCATCGAGATTGTTATTACAGAATGACGAGTTAGAAAATAAGTAAGTGAAGCAAAATTGGGGAGACCCTCTTCTGGAGGCTCTCTATTGGACTGGCATTTAGTGTGTCCCAAATAGAGAGCTGTATATAAGAAGCTTTAGCCTGTCACATCTTTGCTGGTCCAACTGTCCACACACACAGGCCGATACAGTAAGGTGTACTCTGCCTAGCACACCATTTAACCTGCAATTGTCTGCGCATTTTTGACCCGCGCCTATTACTCCTTAAACAGAAAGGGGTTTAGAGTGTCGAAAATGCGCAACCAACACCCGCCCCCCCCCCCCCCCCCCCCGAAAACTAATAGCGCTCATCAAATGGAAATGCATGCTGATGAGGCTATTAGTTAGTCCCTGGGATACTGAAAGTAAAATGTGCCAAGCCACACATTTCACGTGCAGAAATTAACGCCTACCCAAGGGCAACTCGGTAAAGTGTACAGAAAAGCAGAAAATACTTTTCTATACACCCTCCTACTTAAGGGTAGGTTTTAAAAGGTGTGCATGCTACCCCAGCGCGTGCACATGGACGCGCTGATTTTATAACATGCGGGCACATGTTATAAAATACGTGGGCCGCCTGCACATACGTGCTGGATTTTATAATTGGCACGCGTATGTGCAAGAGGCGCATGCAAGGGGAGTAAAATTTTGCAAATTTGAGCGGCGACGAGATCGTAGCACCCCCAGTTCCCTCCGAGTCTGCTCCAATTTACAAGCGGACTCGAAGGGAACTTTACGACCCCCTACCCTAACCTCCCGTCCCCTTTCCCTCTCCTCCCCACTCTCTAAATCCCTTTTTTTTTTTTAAACCTTTTTTTCTTTGAGTTACTTCATGCGCCGGCACCTGGTCAGCGAACGAGGCTCCAAGACAGCGAGGAATTGTGCTGTCCTGGCCCACCCTGCTCCACCCCCTGGATCGCCCATCCCCCCCCGGCCCAACCATTTGTCAGAGCCCGGGAATTATATGCGTATCACCACTTACGCGCATGGCTGATTTAAAATCCACAATGTTAATATCCTAGTGATATTAAGTTGGAGGAACCAAAACAAAACAAAAAAAGTAAAAACAATCTGTCTGCCGGTCAACAGTTAGCAAAACGGACGTGCAATTTTACTGGTGTCCGTTTTTCTAACCCATGGTTGTCAGCGGGTTTGAAAATCGATGCTGGTAAAATAGAGCGTCAATTGTCAGACCCACTGACAGCCACCTCTACCGCTAATAAGGAGGCACTAGGGACATGCTATTGTACCTATCACCTCTTTATTAGCACACCACCTCATTTAAATACAGAATCGCGGGCCCAGGAGAAGTGCCTTAGCATGCATCAGGAGAGCAGATGCTCAACATGGAGCTCCCGCTCTCCCACATTTTTTACTGTACAGTTCGCTCTGTGATATCCTGCTACCTGACTGTGTTCCTATATTTCTTCTTCATTTTTAAAATTCTTACAACACCCTCAGAGATCTTATTCCTATGCTTTCTTGAATTCTGATATTGTTCTCATCTCCACCACCTCTATGAAGAGGCTGTTCCATGCATCCACTCTGCAAAGAAATATACTTTTAGATTACTCCCAAGTCTAGGGCCTCTTTTCCTTTGAAAGAGGCCCACCTCCTGTGCATGGAAATTCTGGAGATATTTAAAAGTCTCTATCATATCTCCTCTATCTCGCCTTTCCACTAGGGTATACATGTTTAAATCTTTAAATCTGTGCCCATGTGCTTTAGAACGAAGACCAGTGACCAGTTTAGTAGCCACCCTCTGGACCGACTCCAACCAATGTATATCCTTTTGAAGATGCTGTCACTAGAACAGTACAGAATATTTTAAATGAGGTCTCACCTGGGACTTATGTGAGGCAATATCACTACCATTTTTCTGCTGACCATTTATTTCCCTATGCAGCCAAGAACCTTTCTGGCTTTTGCCATCACCTTACCTGCTTGCGATTTAACAACTCAAAATAAATTTGTGTTTTCAGCAAGTCTGATCATCTTGCTCACTATACCATTTTCCAGATCATTTATAAATATATTAAAAATAATACTCTCAGTACAGATCCCTGGGGAACTCCACTATTTACCTTCCTCCACTTAGAAAACTGACCATTAAATCCTACTCTCTGCTTCCAGTCTTTTAATCAGTTCACAACCCATTATAGGACATCAGAACTGAAAGGATTCCTTTTGAAGCATTTCTGCTCTGAAGGATGATAGTGCCATAAACTTATGCACTGAGGCTGATGGTGCTGAGAGCACAGAAACCTAAAGGAATTTTGGCACAGATGATTTGGTGCTGATAGTAGATGGAGCCATTGTCATCACTCCCTAAAAGGTTTTGAAATGGTGTCATTTTGAATGAAAAGATGATGCCTAGGTATTCCACATCAAAGATAACTTGGAGTGGTGTTTCTTTGAAGGCGGCACCAACAATATCTCTTTGCCAGATCTTTTTTGCTCCTCTTTCAAACTCGGCTAGTTATTTATTTATTTATTTATTTAGAAACATTTATATACCGGTAATTGTGGGGACATCATACCGGTTCACATAATAACTGGAAGCTTGGAAAGTACATTTCAACAGGGAGAGTAACTGGGCGAAGGGATAAACAAGAAGCAGTAAGAAGGAAAGAAACAAGTAAGTCATAACAAGAGGAAAATAAATTTACAATTTACAATTTACATTTAGTATCTCCTAGGAATGAGGGGAGGGCGAACCTCTGGGGGGGGGGTACGGACTACGGACTATGAGGTTATTCTGTGTAGGCAGAGGCATATAATTCTAGTGTTTAGAAAACTCTGGCCTTTTTGGTTTTGGTACTGGTTTCGTGGATCCCTTTGCTTCCTTATCCAAAAGAGAGGATAATTGATACTTAAGTTTAAGCTTCCTATAGGAGAGCGCTCCAGTCAATGCTCTTTCACATGCCAAACAATTAGCATTATCATGAGGCAATTAGAATTGAGCTATACATTTTGTGCTTGCATTTCAAACAAAACTTGAAAACGTTTTTCTTTTTTAACTGATTAGTAACTTTTCTCTGACAAAGTGAGTCTGGGAACAAATTAAAAAAATGTGTCTGACTTTTTTTTTTTTTAGGAGGCTTGATAAATAAAAACCCAATAAAGAAGGAAATTAAAGAAATATTGAGAGGAAAAACTTCAATAGTATGTGAAAAATGCAGCAGCAGAAACAAGACAGAGCAGAAGAGGCTCATGCAGTTGTGGTAACTCTTTCTGAGCTCTGGAGAGAGCATGTTCTGTGTTGGCTTCTATCAGTTAACGTCACCCACTTGTGTAGCTAGATTTGTCCTGCTTTTCCATGGAGAAAGCAGTAAACGTTTCTTGTTGTATGTCCAAATCTCAATCTCAATCTGTAGCATCTACTGGAGATTCCTGTCTTTTATGCTCATCCATGTTGGCATAAATGATACTGCCAGGTATCACACAGATCATATAAAAAATGACTGCATAGCTCTGGAAGAGATGGTAATGCAGATAGGTGCACAGATGATATTCTCCTCCATCTTCCCAATCAAGGTATGTTAGTGATAGGAGGAAGTACAAAGGTTGCATTGTGAGACTCTGAGGTGAAGGTGAAGAATAGGTAGAGGCTGATGAGGAAAAGCAAAACAGCTTAACAAATATTTATGTCCGGTGTTCACTGAGGCAGGGCCTGGAACAGGACCACATAAAACAAACATAAATAAGATTAGAAGTGAGGTAAACATCGATTTTCAGAACAGTTTGCCTGTGATGAGCTAGTTAAAGTAGATAAGATGATGGAGCTGAATGGGATACAGCAAAAGGTATTGGGGAACTTCTGGCAGAAGTTCTGGCAGGTTCACTTGCTGACCTTTACAATGCTTCCTTAGAATTGGGAGTAGTTTCAGACAGCTGGAAAGGCACAGATGTGGTTCCTATTCATAAAAGTGAACATAAAGAGAAGGCTGGGAACTACAGGCTGGTTAATGTGACCTCCGTGATGAGCAGATTAATGGAATCACTGCTAAAACAGAAGATAATCCAGTTTCTAGAATCCAATGGATTGCATGATGCAAGGTAACATGGTTTTACGAGAGATAAATATTGTCAGATGAATCTGATCTGTTTCTTTGACTGGGTGACCAGAAAGTTGGATCGAGGGAAAGCACTAGATGTAACACTTGAAATTCAGTAAGGCCTTTGACATGATTCCACACAGAAGACTTATAAATAAATTGAGCATCCTGGGTTACAAACTGGGTGCATAGGAAGTGACAAAAAGTAGTGGAAATGGAGTTTACTCTGAGGAGAGGGTGGTACTAGTGGTGTGCCTCAGGGATCAGTCCTGGGACCTGTTCTTTTCAACATTTTCATGAGCGACATAGAGGAAGGATTTTCTTGAAAAGTTTGTCCTTTTGCCAATGATACCAAAATCTGCAACAAGGTAGATAACCAGGAAGGTTTGGAAAAAATGAGGAGGGATCTAGTGAAGCTCGAGGAATAATCTAGAGCAATGGTTCCCAAACTTGTCATGGAGGACACCCCTGCTAGGATATCCACAATGAATATGCATGCACTGCCCTCAAAGCATGAAAATTGTATCGCATGCATATTCATTGTGGATATCCTGAAAACTTGACTGGCTGGGGATATCCCAGAACAGGATTGAGAGCCTCTGTTCTGGAGACTGGCAGCTAAGATTTAATACTCAAAACTCCAGAGTAATGAAGATAGGCTGCAAAAACCGAAGGGAGAGGAACTATTTTGAAGGCAAATTTCTTCTAAGCAAAAAAGAGTAGGATCTGGGAGGTGATTGTATCTGATGATCTTAAGGTGGCCAAACAGGTGTATAAAGCGACAGGAAAAGCAAGACAGATGTTTGACTGAGATAGAGAGATAAATGAATAGCAGAAAAAGGGAGGTGATATTGCCCCTGTATAGGTGCTTGGTTAAACCTCACTTGGAATATTGTGTACAATTTTGGAGACCGCACCTTCAAAAGGATATAAACTGGTTGGAGTCAGTCCATATGGTGGCTAATAAAATGGTTAGTGGTCTTCATTATAAAGCATATGGGGATATACAAAGATCTTAACACGTATACCGTAGAGCAGTGGTTCTCAGCATTTTCTCTATTGGGACACACCTGACAGATAATACTTACATGCATGACATACTGAACACTTGACCATTATGGGGCTGGTCCTTAAACAATGGATGCAGAAGAGATGTCCCCATACAGCTCACCAAATAAAACATATATTCTGATTCTGGTATTATCTCAGTTACAGAAACACAAACTCCCTAACTACCAGGTGCATTGTAAAATACAAAACCTGAAAAAAAAAGCATGTGTGTAGCATCCCTGCCATACCATAACAATACTAAATCCAAAAATTCAGACAGGAATATCCCTATCTAAGAAAAGGCAGCAGTGTACCACTAGTGCATGTCCTATTGAGAATGAGAAAACATGACAAATAATAGTGATACAAATCCCTACATATTAGTAAAATACCTCAACTCACTCACACATAGAGTTCCAACCTTCACCAAATACAGAATAAAAGACTACAAATTACAAATGTGGACACAAAAACTGGAATGGAAACCTCAAAAAATCTTTCTGCATGCAGTGGAAAACAGGAGAACTAGAAACAGAAATACATTTCTTCCTACTATAAGCAAAGTACAAAGATAGAAGAAATGCACATTCCCTAAACTGTTGCACCCCTTTTCACTCTCTTGCACTCCTTGTCACTCTCCCTTCATGTCTCCATCATCCTTCACTTCTCCCAATTACTTCCTTTCAATCATCCGGTCACACTCATATAGCTTCCCAGCATTCCCAAGCCCTCCCCCCATCCTCTTCCCTGTGTTCCATCTCTCCCCTGCTTGACTCTCCCTATCTCCTCCCTGCTTAGCTACCCGACCCCCTGTTTCTCATCCTTTCCTGCTCAGAAGCCCCCACAGAACCTCTCCTTTCCACTTCTATCTGACCAGAATTTCCAACCTCCTTTTTCCCACCCTCCACAGGGTGACGAGATCATCAGCAGTATCACTTCTAGATTCAGCAGGGGAAGATAAAGTTTGTGTCCCATTGGGGCCCAGAACAGCAGGGATGAAAGAGGAAACAGCCTACCACTAGGCCAGAAAGAAGAGAAGGAAGTGAGAGTAGCCACCCACCAGGCCCAATATAAGAGAAGTCAACAAACTTCCATCCAGACTGATAAGGAGACAGCTGGCCCTGAGGAACACCTCCCAGGACCTTAGGACACACCAGTGTCCTGACACACCTGTTGAGTACCACTTCCGTAGAGGGAAGACGAGTTAGGGGGGATATGATAGAGACATTTAAATATCTGAAAGGTTTCCATTCAAAGAAGGTTAGCCTCTTTCACTGAAAGGAGACTCTAGTACAAGGGGTCATGGGATGAGGGTGAAAGGGGTAAACTGTTAGGAAATATTTCTTTACAGAGAGGGTAATGGATACATACAATGTCCTCCCAGTGAAGGTGATGGAGGCAAAAATGATATTTGAATTAAAGAAAGCATGGGATAAATACAGGCGAATTCTGAGGGTGTGATGAGAATTGTAATGGCTTGATAAATTGCATGGATGGACAGACTAGAGGTGCCATATGGTCTTTTTTTCTGCCCTTATGTTTCTACAGAAAGAGAAGTGATGATGGTTTTTGTGACTCTTTTTGAGAAGTCTGATATGGTTGATCTTGCAATAGTTTTGTTCAAACATTTTCTCTAATATTGGGGTTATGTCCTGAGAAGGAACCTTCAGAGCAATACTCAGACAGAAAATCTGGTAGCTTAAGTGACCAGTGTTGTTGTCAGTGCAATGCTGGATAAACTGGAAAACAAATGCTAGTTCAAAGCTCCCAGTCGTCAGGAGGGGTTTCGGGCCAAGTTCAGGGGAAGGACGGGACAAGGTGACTGGCTTATAAGACTCGCATTATTTTCACTTAGGTGGGGGATGGAAGATTGGCTGTTTTTTATTCCCCTCTCAAAGCTCAGTTTAATCAGTGATATCTGTTGAATTTCAGATACATTAAAGTTATATAGGAATATATTCCCAGATAACTATAAACCTCCTCCCGCTCAAGTCTATCCATAGCTAAATAATTTATTCAGCTAGCCTCAAATATCAGAATTAGCCAAATAGGTTATTGGCCAATATCAACTTAGCCCCGGAATGCCCCCCAAATGCTACTTCCTTATCCAGCTAAAATTTAGCTGGACAAATGTGGGAATATTCAAAAGTTGCCATTTAGCTAGATATCTTATTAGTTATTCGGCTAAATGTCTTTGAAATTGACCTTTTCTTGACTTCCTTTATCAGGTCAAAACAATATAAAAAAGGTAAACACAAAGAATGATGTCTGAACCTACAAGTGATTCATAGATTTCATTACAAAGGTTTCATGAAGGGGAAGGGGGGAGTGATGTGTCACCACTGGAGGAGACCTTCTCATTTCCTGTATAGAAGAGGGTTCTGAAAGGAGAACTGTGGATCACTCTTAATCAGTGAATTTCCTAGATCCATAGCCATATTGCTGAAATAATCCGAATCCATGTTCAACAGGTACATAAGGGGCATGAATTGAGGCCACATATGGTTAGCAGAATTCACCTTGGAGAGGTCAGCATTTGTTTTTTGGGATATAGGCCCTAATGAATTTCTGTACACTGGTGAAGCTTTCTCTCCCAATGCACTGTAAGTTAGCATCGGTGCAGTGGTACTCGATGTCAATGCCCCTACGAAAACTAGCATTTGAGCTCCTCAGCAGAGTGCTCCTAGAGTATCTAGCAAGGACACCATCTGTAAACACACTGACTGCATTGATGCAAGAACACAGATACAGGCCAAGTACTCTTGGATCCTTCTATCCATCTCCTCCTCAAAAATTGTCAATGCCAATATGGCCTGAGTAGCAGAAGGACAGGCCAAATCTTCCTAGAAGTAGATTGGTGGCTTACATTTTGACCCTTGGAGGCTGTTGCAAATCCCAAGAATGTTTTGAAGATGAGCCCTCCTCCTTGTGGGAACAATTTGGGGGATTCAAAGCAACTACTAGAATGTCCAATCATTATGCATCAAAGAAGACTGATGACAATGTTTCTGGGCCTTCGCTTGACGCGTATCATAGTAACATAGTAACAGTAATGACTACAGAAAAAAAATCAAATGGTTAATCCAGTCTGCCCAGTAAACTTCCCTAGGTAACAACGGCCACTCCATGCAGGTTACCCCCATGTTTCTCTTAAGGGTAGTAACTGATGCTCCGTGCAGTTATCCCAAGCTTTATGATAACCTATAAAAGTTTTAACTAGCAACATTTTTTATTGGGTGATGAGCTTTCTTGAAAATTCAAACAGTGCTGTTTGACGTGCGTTGCTTATGGACTTTGCTGTAGAAGCAGTCCAGTACTTTTCCATTATGCCTGGGTAGCAGTACCCCAGACTATAGAAGTTGGGACCCTCTTGGCTACCTTCAGAATCCAATTCCCATTTCCCCCCTGCCTTCGAAGTGGGGAGAAATGTTACAGTTGCATTAAAGCAGACAAATCAGTTTCACTCTGCAAAAAACAAAATACTATTTTTTCAAAAAAGTATACTTTGCATGAAACAAACCTCATTAACAAAGGTACCAACCTGCACTGTGTTCTCTTGGTGCTTATTTGCTTATATATAAATATGTAGTGTCATATGTTTTATAATCTTTGGTCTGGATAGTATGTAATTTCTGTAAGTTCCTAATTATATTTTTTAAAACCATTTTTTTTTTGAAAATGCAAATAAAACATGTCCTTTTTCAAAAAGTCATTCTTAATTGAGAAAAGCAAAGTAGACAAACCACTTATCTTAGGGACTGATGAACTCAAAATCACAAAAGTGCAGTCTCATCGAGTGCTCTTCCTCAGTCCAATTCTCTAGTCACTGAATAATAAAAAAAAAAAAAAAATCAATCAGATTTGTCTGACAAGACAATCTCCTGGTGAATCCATGTTGTCTCAGGTCCATCAACCCACCATATTATAGATAGTTCATTATCCTTTCCTTCAGGATAGTCTCCATTAATTTTTCCACCACAATGATGAAGTTAACTGGCCTGCAGTTTCCAGCATCCTCTCTCCTACCACTCTTTTGAACAGGGACCACCAATCCCGTAGCACCATTCCCATTTCTAGAGAGCTATTGAACAGGTCCTTAGCAGACCTGCTAGCACATCTCTCTGTATCCTGGAATCTATCTCATCTGGCCTCATGGCCTTGTCCACTTTTAGTTTGCCTAGCTCTTCCCATACATTATCTTCTATAAATGGAGCTAAGTCTATCCCATCCCCATTTATGGTCTTGTTAACCAGCAATGGTCCATCTCCAGGGTTTTCTTTAGAGAACACCAAACTGAAGTATTTGTTAAATATTTCCACTATTTCTTTGTTTCTCTCCACAAATTGCTCAGTGTCACCTTTCAATTTTACTATACCACTTCAGGCTTCCCTTCTTTCTCTGATATATCTGAAAAATGTTTTGTCACCTTGCTTTACCTCTTTAGCAATCCTTTCTTCTGCTTGCCCTTTTGTTTTTCTGATTTATTTCTTCATCTCCCCCAGTATTAACAGATATTCTTCCCTATGTTCCCTTTTTTGGGATCCTGTATACTCAAATGCTGTTCTTTTTGCCTTTATTTTTTCGGTCACCTCCTTAGAAAACCTGATCAGTTTCTTTTTCCTCTTACTCTAGTTTCTTTTCTATCATATACATTTGTTGCCTTTTTAATAACTCCTTTTAATTTGGTACAGTGTTGGTCCACCTCACCAAGTTTCTCCTAGTTCTTCCTCCAGGTAGGTCTCCATTTTGACAAAGTCTGTATTTGTGAAATACAGAACTCGAGTTTTTGTGTGAATTCTTGTATCCTATTTGCGATATCTAACCATACTGTTTGATGATCACTTGTACTCAGATGAGTCACTACCCAAACATTAGAGACATTAATCACTATTATTGAGCACTGGATCAAGTATCACACCCTCTCTCATGGGTTCCAATTGTATTTGTTTGAGTAGAGCCTCTTGAAGGGCTTGTAGATTCTGCAGAAGGGATACTCCAATCCACATTTGGCAGATTAAAATCTCCAAGGAGCAACACTTCTCCCTTCTTTCCCTCTTTTTGGATGTCCTGGATGAGTTCTCTGTTTAGGTCTTCTGTTTAAGTTGAAGGCCTGTATATCACTCCAGTAAAAATGGAAGCACCATATTCTTTTTTTAGGATGGTACATAATGCTTCTTCTCAACCCCATGTCCCTTGAATTCCTCTATGCTGGCACAGAAGAAGTGGAATCCTGTGCTTTCTTTGAGAGAAGAAGCTATTTCCTAGCCCCTTGCAATACTGGATATCAAGTAGAGGGGATTAATGTCCTCCGATGTCAATACACTGCCAGAGGTCAATGCAGCTCCTGGGTCCTTCAAAGTCTGTCAATGCCTCTGATGCCGATGGCCAGATTTGACTCTTCCTAAGTGCTTTTCCATTAGCTCATATATGGAATGACATCCTCTGGGGTCATCGTTTTACTCAGGGAACAACCCTGGATATTCTGATCCTCTCAAAGGCAAAACATGCATCTATCATGGGGGTCTGAGACAGACATGATGCATTCACATCAGGGGCAGTTACTGAAGCATGGTCTTCTCCTTCAGGGGCATCAGATAATATTTAACAAAGAAAAATCATCCAACTCAAAAACAAAACAAAAAAAAAGCCCTGATTGATGCCACATGATGCACCCATGGTGGTGCACACAATGGCTGGTAAAAAACAAAGGAAACTTTTTAAATAATTAAAAACCTACCTAAAGAGGCTAAAGGAGTAGGAAAAAACCTCAAGACCCCATATAAAACAGCTTCAGCACTTTAAGAAAGCTTTCCCAAACAAAGAAATCAAATTGTGTTAGGGCGTTATCGCAGGCGTTAGGGCCCTAACGCCCGTGATAATGCCATAATGCATACAATAAATATCGCATCGCGAAGGCATATTTGAAAAATGTATTCAAATGGGAGGAGGTTGGGCAGAGTAATTGGAAATCAGGGCTGTTTAACGTTGCGTGCAATAACATACACACGCTATCGCGGGATTTAATGCCAGAAATAACTATACCTTTTTTCTGAGCGTTATGCCTATGATAGTTATGCATTATGGTGAAATGGGTTTTATTGCAAATCCTGTTTCAGAAGGGGCCAGGAAGAAAGAGAGAAAGAGAGAGAGAGTCTCTGTGAAGGCCCACTGATTTTTTAACTCTTTATACCACTGTAAGAGGGGGCATTATGAACTTGGGGCAAGGTTTGTGGGATGAGCTGGGGTTTAGGGGGCAATTTCACATGCACAGTCATACATATGAACAGCACAGTTACAATCAGTGAAGATTTATAGTGATTTGGAGTGATGAAAGGTGAAAGAAGAGTAGATTTGTACCATGCTCTCTCTACCTTGCTTGATGAACTCTTTGCCTAACTGCAATCAAGCTAGATAGAGAGAACATAGAACAAATCTACTCTTCTTTCATCACTCCAAATCACATTATATCTTCACTGTTTGTAACTGTGCTGTTCACATGTATGACTGCATGTTAAACTGCCCCCCCCCCTAAAAAAAAACACACAACTTGCCCCCTAAACCTCACCCTGAGTTACTAGTGCTCCCTCTTACAGTGGTATAAATAGTTAACTTTTTGGTAAGTCTCTCTATCTCTCTCTCTAAAATGCAATAAAAGTCTGACTGGGGACTTCTCAGGCTTGCAACTGTGGGTGCTATTCTTGTTAGATTTATTGCAAAATGATGAATCTAGGCTGTAGAGAGAATCATGACTGAAGGACTCAGAGGAAAAACTGAGACTGTGGTCCCATTCAATGTGGAGCATGCTGAAAGCTTCTAGAAACTTTGAAGGTATCTTCCTGTACTAGGCTCCGTCTGATTATGTCACCCATGTGTGAGAACTTAGCATCCAGTTGTCCTCAGGAAAAAAGTGCTACCTTACTAGAATCCACTTTCATCCATCAATTCCTAGCTCTTTTGGCTCTTTGTTGTGAGAGAAAGGGGGGGAGGGGGAATCTTCCAGACTCTGAAAATAGGACATATTTTCCATTCTAGCTATTTTCTCCCTGTAACAATCCTGGCTGCTCTGCAACTGTCCTGTCTTCAGGGGCCCTCAGTGGGATTAATCTGACTATGTAGGCTTGCTTCTAAGGCACATTAGGCAGCCCTGCCATGCCTTAAAGGCTTGCCTTACTCACAGCTCCCCAGCTTATCATCAAGTCTCTCTTGCTCCTTACTGTGGCCACCCTTGCACTTTATTCTGCCTTGTCCTTCTTTCTGTTTTCAGTGTGGCCTTTTAGAGGACTTTTTGACCTGTCTTTGTTCTTCTCTGTTGTTTCTCTAGCTCCAATGGTGCCTTCCAGTGGCCCTCCTGCCTGTTCCTTCTCTCTGTTTCTTGTGTAGCCTCCTACTGGCTTTCTTGCCTGCTTTCTATCCATGTTTGTCCAATTTCTGTCTTGCATCATTCTGTTTCTGTTTTGCCCTGCCCTGGTCCTGCCATGTGCCTGTCTTGTCCTGCCCTGTCCTGGCCTTGGTTTCTTGTTATCCTGCCCTTGTTTTGCATTGTTCCTACCTTTATCCATCTGGTGTCTTGTCTGCCTGGTCCCTGCCTTGCCTTGCAACCTGTTCCAGTTTTGTCCTGCTTTGCTCTGTGCATATTATCCCTGTTCCTGTCTCCTGGTTCCTGCCTTGCCCTGCCATTCCTCCACCTTGTAATGACTTTATGTTCTCGTTCCCAGCTAGACCTTCAACTCTGCTTTGCTTGCTGCCTGACCTGACCCCAGCCTGCCTCACCTCTGCTTGTACTCCTGTCCCAAGGGCACCATCAGTGAAGCCCAGCTGCCCACCAGAACCTGTGGCTCAACCCAAGGGGAAGGTGTTCAGTCAGACAGAAGACCCTGTACTGTCCAGCTCTTGTATGCTATGCTGCCCCTGTAAGGGATTATCTTTAACTGGTCTGCATGGCCATGACAGTTCCTTAGCTGTGGGACCTTCCTCCTTAATGCACAGAACTCCATATAGATAAGGTAATCCTAAAGGCTCCAGAAAGTGTGTATAAATAGAAAAGTTCCACAGTAATTACACTAACACACGATATGCATCTTTTAAAATGTATGTGTAGATTTTGTTTTTAATTAAATTTGTTTTACAAAGCTTTTCCAGTCCTTCTTGTGCTAATGTCCCTTGTAGTTTCAAATAGACCACTTTATCAAAGTGTATAAATCAATAAAAGAAAAATATATATATTGGACAAAAAGTATCAATGAGGTGGAAAGAGGGCAGAACTAAGAAAGAAAAAAATTGTTCTTCTAGAGGCCATTGTAAGTACTATGCAAATATTACCATCAGGTAAAACAGAAACTTAGAAATGAGCCTAGCAGATAAAAATAAAATAAAGCACAAGCAATTTCTCTTATCTTTCAAAACCCTAGTAGGACATCAGGAAGCATATGGATTATGCTAAGATATTTTCCTCAAACCTTCTTTTTTAACAAGAAAGCCAGGCTTTGAACTGCTTATTTCCAGAGTCTGTCTCCAAACCCGATTGCCATCAATTAATAAATAACACTAAGACAAAAAAACTGTTCTTTTAAAGGCAACTTGAAATATGATGTAAATGTTAACATTAAGTAAGATAGACACTTATTAATGTTAGCCCAGCAATTTTTCTTTCTATTTTTTTAAATCTAAGAGTTACTGACACTACCATTCAAAAACTTGTAACTTGAAATAGGAAAAATTGCATGAGACTGAAGAAGAGCATATGTAGTAGAACCCCACAAGGGTAGGAGCAAAAAATAAGTTAACATCTCCATATCAGTTAGTTTGATATCACTGACTGGCAAAGAAATGCAAACACTACTCTAGTAAAGAAATACTATGAACCCAGTGAACATAAGAACATAAGAAAATGCCATACTGGATCAGACCAAGGGTCCATCAAGCCCAGCATCCTGTTGCCAACAGTGGCCAATCCAGGCCATAAGAACCTGGGCAAGTACCCAAAAACTAAGTCTATTCCATGTTACCATTGCTAATGGCAGTGGCTATTCTCTAAGTGAACTTAATAGCAGGTAATGGACTTCTCCTCCAAGAACTTATCCAATCCTTTTTTAAACACAGCTATACTAACTGCACTAACCACATCCTCTGGCAACAAATTCCAGAGTTTAATTGTGCGTTGAGTAAAAAGAACTTTCTCCGATTAGTTTTAAATGTGCCCCATGCTAACTTCATGGAGTGCCCCCTAGTCTTTCTACTATCCGAAAGAGTAAATAACCGATTCACATCTACCCGTTCTAGAACTCTCATGATTTTAAACATCTCTATCATATCTCCCCTCAGTCGTCTCTTCTCCAAGCTGAAAAGTCCTAACCTCTTTAGTCTTTCCTTATAGGGGAGTTGTTCCATTCCCCTTATCATTTTGGTAGCCCTTCTCTGTACCTTCTCCATCGCAATTATATCTTTTTTGAGATGCGGCAACCAGAATTGTACACAGTATTCAAGGTGCGGTCTCACCATGGAGCGATACAGAGGCATTATGACATTTTCCGTTTTATTCACCATTCCCTTTCTAATAATTCCCAACATTCTGTTTGCTTTTTTGACTGCCGCAGCACACTGAACCGACGATTTCAATGTGTTATCCACTATGACGCCTAGATCTCATTCTTCGTTTGTAGCACCTAATATGGAACCCAACATTGTGTAATTATAGCATGGGTTATTTTTCCCTATATGCATCACCTTGCACTTATCCACATTAAATTTCATCTGCCATTTGGATGCCCAATTTTCCAGTCTCACAAGGTCTTCCTGCAATTTATCACAATCTGCTTGTGATTTAACTACTCTGAACAATTTTGTGTCATGTGCAAATTTGATTATCTCACTCGTCGTATTTCTTTCCAGATCATTTATAAATATATTGAAAAGTAAGGGTCCCAATACTGATCCCTGAGGCACTCCACTGTCCACTCCCTTCCATAGTTTCACATGGGCAAAATCTTGTCAAACTTGATTCATTTTTTTGATAAGGCAAACCAAGTAGTAGATCTCTGAGCAGTAAATATGGTCTATCTGAATTTCAGTAAAGCATTTGACACTGCTCAATATAGAAGACTGATGAATAAGCTAACCAGTCTGTGAGCTTGAACATAAATATCAAACTGGGTTAGAAGTTGGATATACAACAGGTGAGTTGTGGTCTAGAGGGTTCACTCTAAAGAAAAGTGGCTATCAGGGTGCCACACGGATTAGTGATAGGCACAATCCTTTTGCATGTCTTATTTATGAAGTAAAATTGTAGAATGGATAGAAGGAAAAATTGCCTATTTAAAGATAATATCAAAGTCTGTAGCACAGTATACATGCCAGGGAGGGGGAAAAATAGTTAAGATGAAAGATGACTTTATAAATATGGAAGAATGCTCCAGGATTTAGCATATTGGCTTCCAATGCTATGCTGGTGACCCAACAGACAGTCAATGTTTGCAAGCTATTAACAATGAATATGCACGAGATAAATTTGTATACAATGGAAACAGAATTTATGCACATTTATCTCGTGCATATTCATTGTGGATATGCTGAAAACCAGACTGCCTGTTTGAGGGAGATGTGGAACCCTGGAGAGCTCACACAAGATGGACGCATAAGCCTTTCCTCCTCTACATCATCTGAATATACAGTATCAAAGAATTCTCATCTGTTTTTTTTTTTTTGTGCTGTGTTTTTATAACATGTTGAGTGGAAAAGAGAGTAAATGTGACACCCCCCCCCCCCCCCCCAAATCCAAAGAAAAGCAGGCCTGACAAAGAGAAATAGGTTTTTCTTGAGCCGGTACTATCAGAACTACAAAGGAGGTACACTTTGTATACTCCATCAGAGAGCTGAGGGAGGTTTACTTTAACACTATCCAGGATAACAAATCAGATTTGGAAAAGTTAATTGCTCATCTTCTTAAGCTGAAAGCTAATGTGAGTAAACATGGGAAGAAACTGGCTACTCAAGTGAATCATCATTCAAATGCCATAGATTCTCTTCAGCTGGTCATAGCGGATCTCTCTAATTATAATCGGCATAATAATATCTAATTACTGGGGGCTGACTGAAGGGTTGGAAGGCTCTAACATGGTTAAATTTATTGAAGAATTATATTGTAAGCCTTACAACTTCATTTAGAGAAGTCTTTTGAGGAAGAGAGGGCTCAGTGATTTCCATTATGACCTATCTCCAACTTTAAATTCTCGAGGCCTGTGGTGGAAACAATTCTTTGGTATCCTCAGATTCTGGATGTTTTGTTGGTGGCCAAGATAAAAGTGCCAGTCTTCCATGAGGGGAGGAAACACCTTGTCTTTCCAGATTTGACAAAATAAAAAAAAGCAGCTCAGAAACACAAGCGATTCTTAGAGCTTCATCCGCAGCTTAAAGAGCCGAGAGCAAAATTTGGCTTATTATACTCTGCTTAGATGAGAGCGACTCTAAATAATTGCACCACATTGTTTGTTGATCCTGAAGCCCTGGATATGTTTATGGAGATGGAGAAGAAACATATGCCTACTATTTGATGATAATTTGGTGGCTGAAATTATTGTCATCGAGTTGGGGGGGGGGGGGGGCTTGGATATGAAAGTGGAGATGCTAAAGCTAGCTTTTATTTTGTGTTTTTGGATTGGAATAACATTTTGCTTTTCAACTTTTCTGTGTTTAAAGCATTTGGATTACTTGGTTTTCCATGGCTTTTGTGATGAGAGCAGCATTAGCAGCCCTGTATGGGGTGGTGTATCAATGGACTTTTGTTTGACTCAGTCCTGAACAGCCATGCAGCTTGCCTTGTTGCAGAGTGCAGCAGACTTCTAAAAAAAAAAAAAATGTATTTCTTTTTTTCACTTGGACTAGATTATTATATGACACTATTTTAGGGGATTAGGAATTATTAGCTGAGTATATTTAAGGCATTTTGTTTACAGAGAGGTAGCAGAGTCAACAATGAATGGAAGGGATGATACTATGTATATGTGTCCTCTTGTGATTTTTTTTTGCTTGGGGCACATTTTGCTTCAAGTTGAGGCTTTATTAATGGGACTCTTTTTGTTTGTTTTTTCTTTGATTTGTGGAGTTGTTTCGGGAATTTTGCTGCAAAAAGATCCCTATACCACAATCTGGTATCACTGGTGATTTATTCAGTGTTTCTGTTGGACACATTAGCATAATGTGGTATATGTGCCTCATTTCTTTCTTTTATTTTGTATATGTATTTGTTGTATTCTATGGTAATGCTTCCTTGAATTTTTTTGTATGTAGTTGGTTTTGAAGTAAATGGTCTTAATCATTCAATAAAAACGAAAAAGATTTTGGGAGTATGTTAGACAGCTGGTGCACATGTTGTTATGCTTTAAGAAACTCATCTAGATGGTAAGGAGTTATGTAAATTGAAGCAGGATTGGATGGATAATTATGTATATTCTGCTGCTTATAAGAAAAAGAATGGGGTTGTTCTATTTAAGAAATCTCTTGATGCTCAAGTAATATCACATGCTTCAGATTTGGAGGGAAGATGGGTATTGGCAATTATTCAATTGGGAGGGCAACAGATATTTTTGAATATGTATGCTCTAAATAGTGATCTGATTTTTTTTAGATTGGTAGCTGATTTGATTCTACATCAGTAATCTAACTGTAAACTTACAGTATCTAAGACTTTATGTGTCCTCAGGAATATGCACAAATAACAACAAAAATGGGCACACCACTTTATCAGAAATCCAACAATATCAGTCTAAGGTGGAAAAATGACACTCACAAAAAAAATGATGAGTAAACAAAGGTTTCTGATATCAGGAGTGTTGTGTTCCGCGCTCGTGGCCTTCCATGAGCGCAGCCCCCTACCTTGCCCGTGACAGCGAACCGCCGCAGGAACTCCGGGGGAGACCCCTGACCCGATGCCCGTTGCTTCGGCATGGGTCCCAGCTCTGGCCGCCGGGTGGGGAGCCGTCCCTGCTCCTCCCTCGCAGCGTCCTGCATCATTTCCTCCGCTGAGGAAATCCAAGATGGCCGCCACCATCTTTAGGCGTGAGGCCACGCCTCCTCATTAGATTTAAAGGGACCTGATCTCTTTAATCAGGTTCAGCTGTTCTCTATGAGCCAGAGCAGAGGAAATATAAAAGGAGGCTTCCTCTGCTCATTCCTCGACTTGACAACTTTTGGGTTACTCAGGTCTGCTTGCTTCGGTGAGTTCTTCTACTTCGGATCCTTGTTCCTATCTTGTCTTGGTGTTCCTGGTTCCTGACTTCAGATCGGCTAGCAGTGATTCCTGGTGTGTGACTTCGGACTGGCAAGTGGTGATCCCTCAGTGTGTGACCTCAGACTGGTAAGTGACGACCCTCTGGCACTTGACCTTGGACTTCCTCTTGACCATCGTCTCCAAGGGCCCACCTAAGACCCAGCGGCCCGGGTCCCTACGGGCTCCTACCAGGGGGACCGCGGGCTTCCAGGGGTGAAGCTCCAGTCAGCCCTTGCACCGAACACTCGACTTCTTGACCTCTTAAAGGTCCACCTAAGTCCCAGCGGTCCGGGTCCCTACAGGCTCCTCCTGGGGGGACCGCGGGCTTCCAGTGGCGAAGACACAGTTCCTTTCCTCGACGTCACGACTCTCCGTCTGCCTCCACAGTTGACTCTGTCTCCAGTGCCGAGGGTCAGCTGGTCACGTCTTCTGTTCCTGCCTCTCCACCCGACGGGGAACCTACAGATCTTCCTTCTAAGGTATTACATCCTCCCGTCAGCCCAAGGGTTCACAAGCCTGAGCATAACAAGGAGATTGTGATAGGCGATTGTGGATAATTACAACTCTGAATGCATGCTATGACTACAGTCTAAAGCCCATTACAGGCAAAAGACTGCGGATTAGCTCCCTACATTACATTACAAACTGACACAATCCTGTTCAATTGAAAAAGTTTGTTTACTCATAATTTTTACTGAGTGTAATTTTTATACCTTAGACTGTTACTGAGGAATATTCAGCCAAAATTTGGGTTAATGGACCCTTGGCACCTTTGTACCAGAGGGCAAGGGAATTCACATTTTTCTCTCATGCATACAGTTCATATATAAAGGTTAAATTTTAACTTTTTTAGAGTCTGATCATGTGGTTATTACCACTTCTATTTCACTAGGGGGGATACAGCATAAGCCTCCTACATTTATTTATTTATTTTAAGGCTTTTATATACTGATAACCATTTGCACATCGTATTGGTTTACATGGAACAGTATAGTTAAATAATAAAGAGTAACAGTTACATGGAACAATTGGTACAAACTTAAGCCTGGATTTATCAAAATGCAATAAGTATCGCATGTGATAATGTTCAATAGTTGATTGTTGTCATTCTATGTTCTATGTAAAAAACCCCAGTCTAATCTACCAGACCAGGGCAACCTTTTCGTTACTTGTAAACCGGACTGATTTGTATTGCATACAGGAATTCCGGTATATAAAAATTAAAAATAAATAAATAAATAAATGTGATAGCAAAAGTGGCGTGGTTTATGCTAATTTACAGTTTATCGCAATTTGCACTATTTACCTATGCAAAAAGCTAAGTTACTGCACATTGCGTTAACCTTTTTCATGTGCCAAACCTGATGTATTTCCTGCATTCAACCACTGAGAGAGAGAGAGAGAGAGAGAGAGAGAGCGCACCTAGCTGTAGTGTCCTCTCCGTAATAGGTATTTGTATCCCTATGGTAGGCCCACCTAGTAACTTGAGGTGAGGGTTAGGTATTGGTGTAGGGGGTTAGGAGCCACTTTGACATTCAATGTGAGACGTACGAATGGAACAGTAGTCTCGTGTGAAGATCTGAGGACTGACGGAGAGAGGAAACTCACTCCAAGATGAAATTTATGCAATATTCTCTCCACCTAGCTTGATGGACTCTCTATCTGGGTAACATCAAGCTAGGTGGAGAGAACCTTGCCCAAATCTCATCTTGGAGTGAGTTTCCTCTCTCCGTCGGTCCTCAGATCTTCACAGGAGACCACTGTTCCGTTCGTACCTCTCACATTGAATGTCAAAATGGCCCCTAACCCCATACCCCAATACCTAACCCTCACCTCGCGTTACTAGGTGGGCCTACCATAGGGATACAAATACCATCTAGGGAGAGGACACTATGGCTAGGTGTTCTCCCTCTCTCTCTCTCTCCTCCCCTGGGAGCTTTAAATTTCCTCAAACGGACCTTTCAGGAGACATCGCATAATGTGATAAAATGTTACTGCCTGGTAACGCAAGCTATCGCACAGCTTAACGCTATTCAAAAAGGTGTAGTTAAAATCGGCGTTGTCTGTGCAATAGCATTTCACACACTGGCATACCCAGCCCAATCACCCGCCCCTAACTCCTCCTTTTTTCCAAATTTGCATCGCACCATACGATATGGTGCTATCACATGCGTTAAAGACGTTTTGGCATGCGGTAAGGGCCTATCGCATGCATTAATGGGGATTTTCGCATGTGATAAGTCCTTAACGCATGCGAAAATGCCTTAGCACATTTTGATAAATGACCCCCTCAGATTGTAAGCCCTCTGGGGATAGAGAAATACCTACAGTACCTGAATATAAACTGATGTGATATCTCAGATCGAAATAAATAAATAATAAGTTAAGATATTGTACATAACTATAAACAGTGATAACTATCGACATATTAATAACTAATTGTGAATGATATCATGGTTTCAATTGAAGGACATAACAATTAACATGTGAGGGACTCAGAGAGGTTTACAATTAATTAAGGCAGATTAAAGTAAGAGCAAGCAATAGGGGGGGATAAAATTTAACCTGGACTTGCCTTTTTAGATAAGATGCTTGGAATTGTGCGGGACTATTTTGCATTTAATGCTCTATCTAGATCAATTATTTGGGATTGCTCTTAATGGTCTATCCAGATTAGTTATTTGAAATGTCTTCAATACTACCAAAGGCAGGAATAATTAGTTGTGGTTGGTGCAGTTAGTGTAGCTGTGTTTAAAAAAGGATTGGATAAGTTTTGGAAGAGAAGTCCATTACCTGCTATTAATTAAGTTGACTTAGAAAATAGTCACTGCTATTACTAGAAACAGTAACATGGAATAGACTTAGATTTTGGGTACTTGCCAGGTTCTTATGGCCTGGATTGGCCACTGTTGGAAACAGGTTGCTCGGCTTGATGGACCCTTGGTCTGACCCAGTATGGCATGTTCTTATGTTCTTAAGTTCTTATTAGTTAAATGGCACATAAGAACGAGGAATATATTAAGCAGCTTTCAGGGGAAATTGTTCTGTTAGTGGATAGCATATTTAAAATGGTAATCATCTGACCCTTATGCAATTGAATACATTTAAATATCAGTATAATCATTTGCTTAATCAAAGAGCAGGGAAAAGTATCTTTATGCAGAAAGCTAGATGATTTGCTGAAAATATCAAAATCTATCAAGATTCTGACTCAGTATCTGGCTGTACAGAACAGATCATGAATTCATGCTTTTAGAACCATTTAGACTGACATTGCTTCCCAGGATTCTGAAATCTTACAACAATGTAAGTGGTACTATAGTGTTTTATACATCTCAGAGTATAGGGAGGGGAGTGAAAATGGGGAAGCCTTTCTGGCACAATTTCGGCATCCTAGTTTATCTGAGAAGGAAAGGAATGTTTTAGATTCTCCAGTCTCAGAAAAGGAGATTATATTAGCTATTAAATCTCTTACCATGGGCAAGGCCCCAGCACCTGATAGGTTCCTTGTGGAAATGTACAGGACTTTTGGATATGTGTTACTCTCTAAGCTTACTGCTTACTGAGTTATTTCATTCTTTCCTTGGTCCAGATGAACAGATATCCTGGAGGCTCTTAGGGAACTTCCTAACCCCTAACCTAACCTCCCTTCCCCTTCCCCTAACCCTTCCGCCCCCTAGCCCTATCCTAACCCCCCCCCCCCCCCCGACCTTTATTTTACCTCTTGCACCTGCCTCTGGGCAGGCACAAGTTGTGCAAGCCGGCAGCATGCCGGCACACAATCCTCTGACACAGCGGCATATGGCCGCTGTGCCGGAGGCCTCTGGCCCCGCCCTGCCACGCCTCCAGGACCACCTGCCCCATCCCTGCCCCTTTTTTGAAGCCCCGGGACTTAGACACGTCCCGGGGCTTTAAGTGCATCACAGGGCCTTTGTAAAATAGGCCCAGCCCACATAGCCCCATTTACGCGCAAAGGGCTTTTAAAATCTGGCCATTTATTAATCATAAGGCATTTCTTAATAGATATGGAATTCGTTGGCTCCTAGATAATAATGTTTTAGATTTCATTACTAGTTAGCTACATTTGGAGAGAGACTTGGTCATGCATTTGCCATTGTCATTGCTGTCAGGTATGAAACTTCCTAACTTTTTGAAATCAGTGCCTACAATTGTAGTCCTGCATTGTACTTTGTGTGATTTTTAATGGAATATTAGTTTAAATGTTCTGCTTTGATATAACCCTTTGTTACTTATTAACAAAAATATGGTCAATTGACCTCTGTGGCAAGGTCAAGGTATTTGGAGTTTGGGGCAAGTAATGGCCGAGGGGCATCTTCTTTCTTTTGTTGCTTTGAGTCATAAATATAACTTACTTCAATCTCAGCAGTATAGGTGACTATAGTTGAGGAACTATATTGAACAGAATGGGATGCTGAAGAGTGGACTTATAGAAATTACCAAGTTACCTGCACTGTGGTGCATGTTGCATGGGAGAGAGATTTATTATTGGAGTGGTAGATTAATTGGAATATACATTGGTTAGGGATTATGAAGGTCTCAATGTCGGCAATTATTATCCAATTTTTATTTTCTTTCACTTTATGTTATCTTAACACCTTTGAAACACTTTAGAGCGGGTTTTAAGGCACTCAGGGATATGTTGATATTGTGAGGGTATTCAGGGGACTTTGGAAACCATGTTTTATTGTTTCAAGAAAGTTTATTCCTTCTGGATTCAAGTGTGGGACTACACGTGTAAGCTTAATCCGTTAGGAATTCCACTCTTTTAAAAGAGTTATCATGCGCTCTCAAGTATAATCTAATCAAGGAAAGTTGTTGGTGTTTTTAAAGGCTCTTACTTTACAGGTCATTCTGAAGAATTGGAAGAACTAGACCATATTAAATGTGACCTTCAGTGGAAAACCGTCAGTATGGTAAGGCATTATGAAGAGGCTGCGCATGGCAAGAAAAATTGTTGTGCTTGCCTCCATGCTATTTGGAAGCCAATCAAGGACTTTTCTGTATGACATACAGTTTTTTCATTTTCTATTCTATATAATATATCTGTATTATTATTGTGTTTTTCTGTATTACTGCTAAAGTTTTTGGAATGGAGAGATTTTCTTCTACACCTGTGATTTACTATTCTTTTACATGATGTTAGTTATGCTTATCTTTCTTATTGTATTGTTTTTATTATTATATCAATAAAAAGACTGAACTTAGACTGGCTATGGGGTCACTGGGACAAAATTTGAAAACTGATTTGGCAATTATGCTTTAATTTAGAAAAAAAAATGCAAAAATCTGAGGATCAGAACTTCAAAGAAGGTCAAATAGAATACTGGAGGGGAGAAACAGCAGCCAAACAGGAAACAATTATTGGAATCCTAATTACTGATGACCTCAAAATAACCAGTTAGTGTGACAAAGTAGCTGTGAAAGTTAATAGTATACTCAAGTGCATAAAGCAAAATTAACTAATTTGTAATTGTGTTCTGTGTTAACAGTAGGATAAATAAATCACACATATGGACGGTGTCATCCTCCTACTCCTATCAGTTATCACTTCTAAGTGATAATCGATGTATGCAGCACTGTACAAAACACATATGATACAGTCCCTGCTCTATAAAGCTTACAATCTAATCAAGGTAAACTTACAAAGCAAAAGAGACTTTTGAAATTTCAATTATTAAGAAAATGGTTACAATTAATAAGGATGTAAGCAGGATAAATCAGAGGTGAAGATTTAAAATCAGCCTCAAAAAGGTGGATTTTTAGACTGGATTTCAATAAGGCAAGAAAGGGAGCATGATACACCAACTCGGGAAGACTGTTCAAAGCATAAAATATAGCCAGGTGGAAAGCATAGAGAAGGAAGTTGGTGGTAGGGCATAGATAGATGTGATATGCCTAATGAGCAGAGTTCATGAGGAAGGTATAGGAAAAGAGAAGAGAGTAGTGTGGGGCTAGAGAGTGAAGACCCTTGTAGGTGAGTATGGAGCTAATGCAGTGACCTGAGAAAAAGGGTTATGCGGGTATAGTGATTTTTGCAAAAGATAAGTCACACAACTGAAATTTGGATAGATAATAGTGGCAAAAGATGTTTCACTGGAAGATCTGTAAGGAAAGGTTTGCAGTAGTATAAACAAGAGACAAAGAGAGAGATTAGATAAGGGTTTTTGTAGTATGTCCAGATAGAAAGGGGTGGATTTTGGTGATTTATAGATAAATGATACATTTTAGAATTTTTTTCTCTTCACATGTTTTTTAACATGTGAAGAGAAAAAAGAGAGAAGCTGAAGAAGACTCCAAGGTTATAAGCTGAGGGGACTGGAAGTATGACAGTAACATTCACCGAAATAGAGAAAAGGGGAAAAGGAGAAGTGGGTTTATGGGAAAAGATAAGTTGTTCTGTCTTGACCGTGTTGCATTTAAAGTGGTGGTGGAACATTCAAACATCAATGTCAGACAAGCAGGCTGAGATTTAGGACTGGATTCCTGATTAAATTTCTGATATAGAGATTCAATCTGAGAATCATCAGCATAAACATTGAAACATAGAAACTTGAAGGCAGAAGATGACCATAAGACCAATCTACTCTGCCCATCCACACTAACTATTCAACTTTACTATTGCTTCCACTCTCTCAGAGATCCTCTGGGTTTATCCCATGCTTTCTTAAATTCAGATACTATCTTTGTCTCCATCAGGAAGCTGTTCCATGTATCCAATACCCTCTCTGTAAAGAAATATTTTCTTATATTACTCATAATTGTACCCCATTTCAACCTCATCCCATGACCCCCTCATTCTAGAACATTCCTTGAATTTTACTAGATCCCTCTTCATGTTTTCCATACCATCCTGTATTTTGGTATATCTGCAAAGAGACAAACCTTTCCCAACAATCTTTTCATGTCACTCACGAAAATATTTAAAAGAACTGATCCAAGGACTGATTCCTGAAGCAAACTGCAATGAGAGGAGATCAGAGTACCAAGGGAATTATTATAGAAAGCGAAGAATAGAGGACCCAAGGACAGAGCCCTATAGTGGGATGGCAGTAGAGAAAGATCCACCAGAGGACACACACAGTGTGAAGGGAGAGTTATGAAGAAAACCAAGAAAGGATGGAGACCTGAAATCCAAATGATGACAGAGTATCAAGAAGTAGGTGGTGATCAAAAGGGTCAAAAACAGACAGATCAAGGAGGATAAGGATCAAGTAAAAGTCTTTGTTTTTTTTTAGCCATAAACAGGTCATTGGTGACTTTGGCTGTTTCTGTAGAATGCAGAAGGAAAAAAACAGACTGGAGTGGATCGAGATGAAAGAAAGCCAAGAAAAGGTTCAAGTAGTTTGTATGCAAAAGGGAAGAGAGAAATGAAATGATATCTAGCAGGGCAAAAGGGTCCAGTGAGAATTTTAGTGTGATCACAGCATATCTGATGGCAGCAGGAATAACTGCAGTGCAAATTGAAAGATTGAGGATTTGACAGCTAGAAGAGATAACTGCAGGGGATAAAGAGCTGAGGAGTTGGGAAGAAATGTGGTCAGTGGAACAAGGAGTGAGTCTGGAGGAGGAAACAATATAAGTGGTTTCCTCCACTGTGATTTAAGAAAAGGAGATGAGCATATGAAGGGAAAAGAAATGAAGAGGGAGGTAGGGGGTAACCTGGTTATCATGGAAGTAGTCAGACAGTCTGAGTAGAGAGTAAAGAGAGGGGAACAAAGATAGTTTGAGGAGGGAATTGAGTGTGGTAAAGAGACAGTGATAGTTTGTCAGATGGAAATAGTAATCTTGCTTGCAATGCCGTTGCAAGGGTGTCCAGCCACCCTAGACAGTGATTTCTCCCTCTCTCTTTGCCACTTGACCAACCCCCCCCCCCCCCCACACACACACACACACACACACACTAATACCATACACTTCTAAAGCTGCGTTCCCACATGCCATTTTCTGAAATCCACATCTCTGTCGCCCCAAAATGCTGCCCTCATGTTGAATTAAGACACTCCGCCCAATGTTGGCATCCTAGGTGACTGCCTAGTCTGCTTAATGCTCTTGCCAGCCCTTCTTGCTTGACAAATATAATAGGAGACTAGAAGAAGGGCAGCATGAATTTGAAATATATGAATGTCAGCAAGGGCACAGTATTTTACCCAGAGACACTCTGTAGAGAAAGCACAGGAACATATGAAGTAAATTCTGGGATGAGCCAAATTTGGGGTTTGGTGCGCCTTACAAGATGAATAAGGGGAGAGGCAAGAGTGTATAAAGCAGAGGAGAGTATAGTTTTGTAAGAAGAAACTGCCTCATCAACTGAGTCAGTCAATATAGCAGAGGTGAGATGAGACAATAGTAGAAAGGAAAAAAACGAAGGGTGAAGGTGTTGCCCTATGTATAAAAAATAATATTACAGCAACAGAATTGCAGGGCTTACTAAATAAAGAAGATGCACTGTAAGTTAATCTGGAAAAAGGGAATGGAACATTTTATATTGGTATAATATACAGACCTGCATCTCAGACAGAAGAAATGGATAAAGATTTACTGGAGGACATTCATAAAATTGCTATGAAAGGGGAGGGGATATTGCTAGGAGATTTAAATCTGCCAGATGCTAATTGGGACATCCTTGCTGCGGTGTCTTCTAGAAGCAGGGAGATTCTGACTTCACTTCAAGGACAAATCTGGAAACTGGTAACAAAATCCACATGGGAGGAAGCGATACTGGACCTGGTGCTTACCAACAGGGTCAGTATGTCTGATGTACTAGAAAAGTTCAGCATTAGAGTACAGAAGGTGAAGGTTCTTTTAGAGGTGAGAGACACAGACTTCAGGAAATTTTTATTAAAATGGCGGAGTACCTCAAGGAGTCATTAGCTGAATAAGAAAATCTAGGGGAAGTAGAACAGCAGTAGGTAAAACTAAAAGGAGATATTATATGGTCAATTAACCTTTTTGTTAGGAAAGTAAATAGAAGAAAAAGAGATCTCTGATTTTCTACAGTATCAGCTGAAAAGGTAAGAGACAAAAGGTAAGCATTCATAAACTACAAGATATCAGAAAAAGAGAAAGACAGCCAACAATATCTGAAAAAAGAAAGAGAAGCTGGGAAAGTAGTCAGGAATGCAAAAATTAAAATGGCAGAAATACTAACAAATATGGTAAAACTGGGGGGACAAGACATTTTTTTGATAGTAAGAAATAGAAGGAAGTGCAAAGGCAGCATTGTGAGACTCAAAAGATGAAGGGAAAGAATATGTAGAGGCTGATAAGGAAAAAACAAAATTGTTTAATATTTCTGTTTGGTGCTCACTATGGAAGGGCCAGGAACAGTACACATAAAATCAACGCAAGTAAGATTGGAAGTGATTTTCAAAAAACATGGGTTTGTGAGGAGCTAAATTAAAGTAGATAAGGCAATGGAGCCAGGTGGAATACATCCGATGGTACTAAGAAAACTTGGAGAAGTCCTGGTAGCTCTTCTGGCAGACCTTTTCAATGCTTATATAGAGGCAAGAGTAGTTCTGGAAGATTGGAGACAGGCAGACGTAGTTGCTATTTATAAAAGTAAAAATAAGGAGAAGGCTGGGAATAGGCCGATTAGTCTGACTTCTGCAATGAGCAAATTAATGGATTCATTGCTAACACAGAGAATAATGCAGATGACCTTCCTATTTATAAAAGTGAAAATAAGGAGAAGGCTGGGAACAGGCCAATTAGTCTGACTTGTGCAAACAGCAAATTAATGATTCACTGCTAACACAGAGAATAATGCAGTTTATGGAATCCAGTGGATTGTAAGATCCAAGGCAGCATGGTTTTACTCGAGATAGATCTTGATAAACAAATCTGATCATTTTCTCTGATTGGATGACCAGAGAGCTGGATCAAGGAAGAATGCTAGATGTAGTATATTAGGATTTCAGTAAAGTCTTTAGCATGGTTCCAAATAGATGACTTAAAAATACATTGAGTGCCCTTAGTTTGGGCCCTAGAATAGCTAACTAGGTTAGAAACTGATTGAGTGGGATGTCACAAAGGATATTGGTAAATGGTGTTCATTCTGATGATGGATGTGTTACTAGCAGTGTGTCTCAAGGACTGGTCCTCGAACTGGTTCTTTTCAACATTTTCCTGAGTAACATAACAAAAGGAATGTTGGGAAAGGCTTGCCTTTTTGCAGATGACACAAAAAGTGTAACAGGATAGTCAGGAAGGTATGAAAACATGAAGAGAGATCTAGAAAAGCTCAAAGAATGGTCTAGTGTCTGGCAGCAAAAATGTAATGCTAAAAAATGCAGTGTTATGTATTTAGGATACAAAAATGCAAGGAAGACAATCAGTATTGGGAGTGAGACTATTCTAAGCACAAAAAACAAAGGGAGAGGAATGGTCAGTAGAAAAAAAGGAGATGACATTGCACTTGTATAGGTCCCTGGTGAAACCTCATTTGGAATACTGTGTATAATTCTGGGGACCACATCTTCAAAAGGATATAAACTGGTTGAAGCTGTATCAGAGGGTGGTTCTAAAATGGTCAGTGGTCTTCATTCTAAAGCATATGGGGACAGATTTAAAAATCTAAACATATATACCCTAGAGGAAAGGCAAGGTAGGGGAGATATGACAGAGACATTTAAATAGCTCCAAGGCTTCCATGTATAGGAGGTAAACCTTTTTCAATGAAAAGGAAACACTAGAACAAGGGGTCATAGGATGAGAGAAAGGGGTAGAATCAGGAGTAATCTTAGGACATATTTCTTTACCGAGAGAATAGTGGATGCATGAGATGAAGGAGAAAAAAACTGTATCTGAAATCAAAAAAGCATGGGATAAATATAGGAGATCTCTGAGGCAGTGATGGGAATTGTAAAAATAAATTGTTTTGGAAGATGGGAAGACTAGATAAGCCATAATGGCCTTTTCTTCCATCATGATTCTATGATACGAGGGTCGATAGCCTGAAGGTATTGGTGATGACGGGATGAGGCTCTGGGAGAGGATGGTTTATTGTGAAAGTTATTAGATGATTTATTTTAGAAATCTTACGTACTGCAGTTTACAGAGATCACACAGTGTGGTTTACAAATTAACAAACACAATAAAATAATCAAATATTCATAAATAATATAAACAGAAGATAAAGGAAATGCTCATGATATTTTTATGAATATCTTTGTTTTTAGATGTAAACACAATGTACACTGTTGTGATGTAACCACGAATGATGGTATATAAAATCTTTTAAATAAATAAAATAATTAAATGACAAATAAAATAAAATCTGTAGAGAAATATGTAGGACTTCATTTTGCCATAAAGGATTAAACAAGAGTCTTATGACTGCCATGTCATGGCGATTATGTACTAAAGGCTTGTTTGAACAGGAAATTTTTATGTTCCTTTTAAATTCTTTAACATCCTTAGTCATTCTTGAGGCTTCTGGGAGCGAGTTCCAAAATTTAGGTCCAGCAAAGGAGTAAGCGTGGCTCCTCATGATATCCAATCTCAGTAAGAACATAAGAACATAAGTAAATTTCTATTGGCAGAACACAGTTGTCTTGCTGACATATATTCAAAGTGGTGCACTCAACCAAGCAACAGAGTCTTTATATAGCAAATAGAAAATTATGGTTAATATTTTATATTATACCTGAAAAGTAATGAGAAGCCAATATAAGGAAGAAAACACAGGTGTTATATGGTCTCTCAGACAGGTATTCATTAGAATGTGGGCAGCTGAATTTTGGATTAGATGTAATGGAAGTATAACATTAACTGATATACCTAAATGTAAAGAGTTGCAAGAATCCAAATTTGTAAGTATTTGTGTTTGGAAAACCATATGGAAATCATGAATCTCAAGCAAAGGCTTTAAACGTTTTACTAATTCATTTTATAAAATGAGGATTTCACAACAGATGAAATGTGATGATGCATAGATAATGAGGAAATCGAGGATTGTTCCTAAATTCTGAGCTTTAAATGTTAAAGTTATGCAAAGACTTTCAAAATTTAAAGATGCTAGAATTAAATGAGATGTGTTTTTTTCTCGTAAGCAGCATAATTTAATTCTTAGCCATGTTAAGCTATAGTTTGTTATGTGACAGCCATCTTGTTACAGAGTTTATACATAAGACAATAAGAAGTTGCCATCCTGTTTCCACAGTGGTCAATCCAGGTTACAAGTACCTGGCAAGTACTCAAACATTAAATAGATCCCATGCTAATTATGCCAGTAATAGCAGTGGCTATTCACTAAGTCAACTTGATTAATAGCAGTTTATGGACTTCTCCTCCAGGAACATATCCAAACCTTTTTTTAAACCCAGCTACATTAACTGTCATAACCACATCCTCCAGCAACGAATTCCAGAGTTTAATTGTTAGCCGAGTGAAAAATAATTTTCTCTAATTTGTTTTATATTTGCTACTTGCTAACTTTATGGATTGCCCCCTTGTCCTTCTATTACCTGAAAGAGTAAATAGCCAATTCATATTTACCCATTCTGGTTCTAACATGATTTTACAGATCTCTATCTTATCCCCATCAGCCGTTTCTTCTCCAAGCTGAACAGGCCTAACTTCTTTAGCCTCTCCTCATAAGGGAGATGTTCTACCCCCTTTATCTTTTCAGTTGCTCTTCTATGTACCTTCTCCCATTAGTACTATACTGCCAAATTGGTTGGCTTCCCTGATTTCTCATACCATTTCATCATCCGCATCATCACTTTGGCCAGGTGGACAGTAGTATACTCCTATCATTATACTCTTTCCCAACAAACATGGTAATTGTACTCATAAAGAGTTTACTGTGCATTTAGCCTCTTGTATGATCTTTAACCCGATGAACTCTATGCCCTCCTGGACCTAAAGCACCACCCCACCCCTCCACATGAAGAAACAAAAGCAATAATGTTGGTCCAGAATGAGTTGTAAGGTAAGAAAAACTGAATGTCATCAGCACAAATTTTATAATTTATACCAAGACAGGCAAATAGTTTATAGAGGGGTGACAGATAAATATTCAAGAATGTGGTGGAGAGGGCTGAGCCTTGAGGCACACCAATTTTCATAGTATTCCAGACAGATGGCCTGAGAGGGAAGAACTGAGGTGGAGAAGTGTTAAAGAGAGCATGTGGGACCACGTCAAGGAAGTGGCCATGTTGGTGAGTAGGAGTGGTAGAGCAAATTTAGATGTCAAATGAGGAGTTTTGATGTATTAGAGTCAGAGAAATTATCAGCAGGGAGGTTAAAGTCTCCAAGAATAAGAGAAGGGGAAGATTGTTCAGAGAAGAAAGAAAGCCAGGAATCAGTCAGTGAGGAAGATGAAAATAACATCTGAATTCAATAAAACATGGGATAAGTACAGGGAATCTGTAAGGGAGTGATGGGAATTGTAAGGGCTACATAAAATGGATGGATGGGCATACTAGATGGGCCATATGGTCTTTTTCTGCCATTACATTTCTATATTTTATGTAGAAAAGCAGAGGGTGAATTATCAGGGGGTCGATAAATGACAGCTATCAGCAGAGGTATTCAGGTGAATGGGCTGAAGGAGTGGAGTGGGCATCAAAGGAAGAAAAGGAGTTTGATTGAAGAAGAAGAAGGTTGAAACCTACAGGAAGAGGAGGTCAACAAGTCCAACACCACCACTGCAGTCTACTGGGCAAGGTGTGTGGGATAAAGATTATCTTCATGACAGACGGCAACAACTGAAGGAGAATCATTAGGGAAAAGTCAAGACTCAGTGAAGGCATGAAATTGAAAAGTATGAGTATAAAGAAGTCATGAATGTAGGCAAGTTGTTGAAAACAGAACAGACATTCCACATAAAACATGAGAAAGGAAGGGAAGAGTATGGGGTGAGGGGAATAGGGATAATATTTCACATTGTTTTTTGTAACTAATTCTCCTTCCTTTCCCCTTCTTTGCTTCGCTATCAGTTAAATGTAAACCGATGTGATGTACAAACGAACCTTGGTATATAAAAGCTTTAAATAAAATAAATAAATAAGATTGAAGGAGTAATGATTTTATGTGCATAGATGGGATTAAAGTTTCCTTAGAAGGCAAGGATTGGGATCGATATCCCCAGCTGAGGAGGAAGAGAATACAAAGAATGGCAGAGGCATGATAATAGTGATGAGGATGAAATTCTAACAGGGGAAATGGAGATGGCTGGATAAGAAGAAGAAAATATTGAAGCTTAAGAGCAGTGGACAAGGCAGAAGACAAAATAGTAGGTGAGGTAAAGAACGCAGATAGTAGACTAGATGTTAGATGGAAGGCCAAAGGGGTTAGAATATCTTAGGAGGCAGATGGAAAAAGTATCAGGTACAATGCAACCTATTCAGTATCTGGCTGGCTGCTCAAGGTGAGCAGGGTGGGAGCAGCTCAGGCGCAAAGTTCATTGTGGTGATTTCTGAAGTCTACTACTGAGGCAGGTGTTACAAATATGCAGATGTACTGCCACCTCCCCAGTAAGTGGGGAGGTGGCAGTACATTTTGGCACTAAGGATGTAATATATGTAATAAGATAAGAAAGTCTAGAAAAGTAGAAATGGCATGATCTCATATACAGTAGTTCTCATATAGCTGTGCACCATCATAACTTAAGAGAAAACATTTTTGAAATCCAAGAGGAGGTGTGTGGTCAATTTCTCCTGATATACATGGAGAGCATCAGTTTTAGTTAAGCAACCTTTTCATCCTCCATGGACAACCAGAACTAAATCAGTCCTATATATGGGAACTCTCAAGCTAAGGGCTTTCTTGATGTCCCTTAACTATATTTTCCTTAAGACAACACATACAAATTTATTTATATTTATTTATTTATTTATAACTTTTTATATACCGGCATTCGTAAAAAACATCATGTCGGTTTACAGACAACTGAGAAAGGAAATTACAATGATAGATGGAGAAAGGATAGGTAGTTAGAAGGTGAGATAACTTTGCTGTAGAGCCAACGGGCGTCACAGTTAATAAACGGGGTTACATATAAATAACCAAATTAGGTAAAATTAGATAAAATTAGCCAAGATTAATTATATACAAGATGAGGCAGTATGGGGGATAGGGCGGGGGTGAAGCGCACAGGGGAGGTGGGGTGGGGGTGGAACTGAACAAGGGGGCAGGGGGTGGCGATGGGAAGGAGGGATGGTAAATGTATATAGGAAGCTGCAAAATGGATGGGGGGGTGGTGAAGGTAAAGGAGGGGGGCGGGGGGAAACTGTACAGGGGTGAGGGAAATGATGAGTGATGAGAAGTCACAGGCTAGGATTGTGAAGCGTTGGGATAGGCCTGTTTAAATAACCAGGTCTTGATTCCTTTTTTGAATTTATTAAGTGATGGTTCTAGTCGGAGCTCGGCGGGGAGAGAGTTCCAGAGGGAGGGGCCGGCGATGGAGAAGGCTCTCTCTCTGGTGTTTGTGAGGTGGGCAATTTTGAGTGAAGGGGTGTGGAGGGTGCCGGCAAGGGAGTTTCTGGTGGGGCGGATGGCCTGGCGGAAGTGTGGCATATCTTCGATCCATGGGGAATTATTTTTGTATAGCGTGTTATGTATGATGGTGAGTGTTTTGTATTGAGAGCGATAGGTGATTGGGAGCCAGTGGAGGTTTTGTAGTATGGGAGTAATATGATCAGTCTTTCTTGAGTTTGTAAGGATGCGAGCCATGGCATTATGTAAGATTTGGAGGGGTTTGATAGTGGAGGATGGAAGGCCTATTAGCAGTGAATTGCAATAGTCAAGTTTTGATAGTATGGTGGTTTGCATGACAGTACGGAAGTCATGTGCGTGGAGGAGAGGCTTAAGTTTTTTAAGGGTTTGGAGTTTATAGAAGCCCCCTTTTAGGAGTGATTTGATGTGGGATTTGAAGTTTAGTTGTGTATCTAAGGAGACTCCTAGATCTCTGACAGTGGGTGGATGCGTGAGATTTTGTGAAGTGTTTTGATGCATTTGGTGGTTGGATAGGCTGGGTTGATTAGTAATAATAAGGATTTCAGTTTTTGAGGTATTGAGTGCAAGGTGTAGGTTGGAAAGGAGGGCGTTGATAGATGCAAGGCATGTCTCCCAGAAGTGCAGGGTTTCGTTGAGGGATTTTTGGATGGGGATAAGTATTTGTACGTCGTCAGCGTACAAGAAGAATTTTAGTCCTAGTTTAGATAGGAGGTGGCAAAGAGGGAGTAGATAGATGTTAAAGAGGGTGGAGGAAAGGGAGGAGCCCTGGGGTACGCCTTGTGACAGAGGAATGTGTATAGATTCGGATTTATCAAGTTTGACTAAATATTTTCTGTGGTCAAGGTAAGAGGAGAACCATGATAGGGCTGTGTTAGAGATGCCTATCTCTGCTAAGCGTGATATTAAGATTTTGTGGTTCACCGTATCGAATGCTGCTGAGATATCTAAGAGGGCTAGCATGTATGATTGGCCGTGGTCCATGCCTTTTAGGATGGTGTCTGTTATTGCAAGTAGGAGCTTTTCCGTGCTTCGGTTTTTGCGAAAGCCGTACTGGGCGGGGTGGAGGATGTTGTTGTCTTCTAGGAAGTCGGTGAGTTGTGTGTTGACCACTTTCTCCAGGATTTTAGAAATAAAAGGCAGGTTGGAGATGGGCCTGTAGTTTGCGGGGTCATTTTGGTCGAGGGTGGGCTTCTTTAGTAGGGGCTTTACGATGGCGAGTTTAAGCGGGTCAGGAACCGTCCCGAATGTAAGGGAGCAGTTTATGATATCCGCTAAAGGTCTTGCTATGACGGAGGGGATAGTGAGGAGGAGTTTGGATGGGATGTTGTTGGCGATGTGTGTGGCTGGCCGCATCTTTTTTAAGATGGAGTTGACTTCCATCGTAGAGGTGAGATCAAGGGAGGCGAGGTTAATGTTGTTGGTGGCGGGTGGAAGATCGATGGGAGTGGGATTAGGGGGGAGACGATTGAGAATGTTGGTGATTTTGTTTTTAAAGTAATCTGCTAGTTTGTTGCATTTCTCTATGCTATTATCTTCCTGGGGGGAAGGAGTGGTGGACTTTGTGAGTTCTGCTACATAAGAGAATAGGGCGGTAGGGTTGAATTTGTAATTGTGAATTTTTGCTGCATAGAAGTCACGTTTGGTGTGGAGTGTTACTTGTCGGTATAGGTGTAGGGTGTGCTTGTAGGCTGTTTTGAGAGTGGGGGTGGGTTGTTTACGCCAGGAGCGTTCTTTGGCTCGAAGGTCTTGTTTTAATTTTTTTAAGTTCAGAGGAGTACCATGGTTTCTTTTCTGTTTGGTTGGGGTTTATTACTTTGTGGATGGTGGGGCAGAGGTTATTGGCTATGTCAGCAGTAAGCTTATCCCATGACAGGAGAGCATTGTCTGGATTGGTGAGGTCGATGTTTTCACTTACATTATTGAAGGCTTGGGAGAGTTCTTCTGAGGAGCATGGTTTACGGTAGGAAATTGTCTTTTTCTGTGATTTGGTGTTGGAGGCATTGATATTGATGTTGAGATGGGCATTGATGAGGCAATGGTCGGACCAGGGGATGGGTGTGGAAATTGGTGCATGGGGTGTAGAGATGCTGGTATTAACAAAAAGGAGGTCGAGTGTGTGCCCAGCTTTGTGTGTGGGATTGGTGATGAGCTGTTTAAAGCCCAGGGCTTTGAGAGAGACAAGTAGGGTTTCGCAAGATGTGGTGAGGGGGTGGGTGTCTACATGGAGGTTGAAATCTCCGAGTATTACTGCTGGGGTGTCTGAAGGGAAAAAGTTGTATACAAAATACTTTAGTTTATTTTTTAATAGACTATTTTTAGTACTGATCAGCCAAATTTACTATCATGGTGTAAATCAGAATCAAAATTGTGAGAGGCAAATGCATGAACTGAACTCCATGCAACAACTTTACATATTTCTTTGAGAGCCCAGGGGATCAGTAGAAGATAAGAGGAAAAGCTAGTCTAGTAATTTTGGTATAGGCGAGTAGAAGGGATTTAAACCTCTGCATGCACAATTTGAGAGTAACTTTAAAACAACTTCACACGGCCTCACATATCTGTGCATATGGCTTAGGGATGTGCATTCGTTTCCTATACAAGCCTTCAATATGAAACGTATGAAACATATGAAACGAATGCACATCTAATTGACGTGTAATGGGAAACGTATGAAACGAATTAAACGAATGAAACGAATGTACATCCCTAATATGGCTACACTGAGAACTACTACAATATTTAATAACCTATGTTATCAGATATGTACAGATTATAAAACAAGCATATGTTCACACCCAAAATATCTGTGTGTATTTATGCATAAATACCTGCAATACATTTTAAGTGAATATTTCAACATATTAAATGCATGTACTTTTCCTATATATTTTATAAACATGCACATGTATATTTTACATGTGAAAAGAATACAACTTGCTAGCATAAAACCCTGATTTATACACATAGGTTGGTTTATTTTAAACCTTGAAATTACCACTTTTCCGATTCCTGGACCAGTTCACCCAATCCTTCTCCAAGTCATTGATACCCTCCTAGTTCTTCAGCCACAACTCCCTCGCATTCACCTAGAGCTCCAACCCAGCCAATAAATGACAACAGATCCATCTGATATCAATTGCATGAGATAATTAGCAGGTATAAAATTGCATGAAATAGTAATATGTACTTATATAACTCTAATACAATAGCAAGTTATATACAAAAATCTTGGCCCTGCCCCAGAACTCTCCTAGACTACCCCTTTTTTACACATGTAGATGTGCACGTGAATGCGAAAATATAAGTGCATATTTGATAGTTATAAAATAGTGTATATTTATTTATTTGTTTGTTTTTTCTATACTGACATTCTATAAAAAATATCACATCGGTTTACATAGTAACTCAAGGGATAATTTTAATTACTAGGTCCAGTTATCTTTACATTACAACGGTGACAAGGTCTTAATAATTTAAGAGTATAAAAATAGGTAATGTTTTTTCATTACTAGAATAACAAGGTCTTATTATCGTAACAGTATAAAAATAACAATAACAAAGTTTTTTTTTTAATCTTAACAGTATATTAGAGAAACGTATTTAGCAGAGTGGCAGTTCGCCTGTTTTTTTATGGGGAAGTGTGACAATGATCAGAAGATGGGGAGTAAGGGGTTTCTGAACTAGAAGTGTGTAGTTGGTCTGATGGGTAGGGGGTTGGGTTGGGGATGTTTACTGATACATTTACTTTAGTCAAAATTTTACTTTACAGTCAAAAAAAAAGTTTACCGATACGTTTACTTTACAGTCAAAATTGAAATGTAAGACTGTGATTGTATTTCAATCATCGGTTTCCACACACACAATTTTTTAAAGAATAATTTTTGAATTATTAATTAGTAGCAAAAAAAGCACTTATGTGATAGCAAAGAGAGCACTTATCCTTGCAGAATGATGACTGTCTTAGGAACAACCCGACATGGTGCGGGTTTCGCTTGCTTCATCAGGAGTAGTCAATAAGTTATTTCCATTATGTTCCTTGCATCAGTGTCCTTTTTCACTCTGCTACACGATCTGTGTGTGGAAACCGATGATTGAAATACGATCACAGTTTTACATTTCAATTTTGACTGTAAAGAAAACATATCGGTAAACTGCAAAAGTGGCAGTTATAGAGCTATTCTCAAAACGAAGAAAGCTCTCAATGGTTATGAGGTTTCCACTCACAAAAACAAAAAACAAATTTAGTCAAAATGTTCTATTATAAATTTATATATAAGCATTCAATTATCAGCTGTTATATATGATGTTTTCAAATTTATGATATTGGTTATTACATCATAACATACAGTTTATTTATATATGGTATCAGGTATCTTTTCCATAGCAATTTTCAAAGGGATAGTATGTGTGCAGTTTCCGTTTGAAAATTAGAGTAAAGTACACACAATAAAGTATTCATTGCCTTTGCAACAATCTGTATAATTTAAAATATCTCCCCAAATATCCATTGGGATTTTCTGAGGTGGAATCTAGCCATGGGGAGAATATGAACTGTCAAAGCCAAGCAGTCTAGCGTTCTGAGGAAATCATTAGCTATGGCTATGAAACTAAGGAATATTTTGCTTACTGATGACATGAGATCAGGTACAGTGAGGAAAACAATAACTTTCTTTTTCACTATCACATTGGTTGCACAGTGGAGCTTGGATAATTTATGACAAAATCCTCAGTGCTTCCATCAGTTGCACACTGTTCTGTTCAATTTAAGACCACCTCTGTTGTAAAATGTGAACTGATATTGCTTAAGCAATCATCTAATGTAAATAAGGAAACAGTGGAATTCCGCATTATCTGCATCATAAATACCATTATGCACATTAGGGTAGATTTTCAAAGCCCTATGCGCGTAAATCCCAGGCTTTACATGTGTGGCCGGGCCTTGCGTGCACAGGCAAATTTTCAAAGGAGCCCAGCCATGCACGTAAAGCCTGGTACACGCATAAATGCTGGGCCTCTATGAAGGGATGGGTCGGGGGCATGTTCCAGGCTGGTAGGGGCAGGGCGGGAGGTGGGCCAGGCAACACCATTGATCGCTGTCCTGAAGACTCACACGCTGGTAACTGGCCGGTGCACACAACTTACTCCAGTTTGGGAGCTGAAGTAAGCTGTAAAACAAAGAAAAAAAAAAGGTAGGGTTTAGGGGGTGGGGAGGAGAGGGGAAGGAAGAGGGAATTTAGGTAGAGGGGTAGGGAAGTTCCCTCCCAGACCGCTCCTTAATTGGCCCAAATGCATCGCTGCGTGGAAGTTGCAAAAGTCCCCCCTTGCGCGCGCCGCCCATGATTACACATGCAGATTATAAAATCCAGCGCTTGTGCATACGGCAAATGGATTTTATAACATGTGCACGCATGTTATAAAATCAGCACATCCATGTGTGCATGCGCATGTTTGAAAATCTACCCTTTTGTGAATACACAGTGGGTTGATGGTAAGCCGAAGGGCAGAATTTTGTTTTGAAGCTATAGAGATCCAAAAATTAACCTGAAGAATTGCCTGTGATCTGGCTGTATCATTATGGGGTGGATTTTAAAAGGGTTTCGTGCGTAACCCTTGTAAACCCCTCCTGTGTGCGCCGAACCTATTTTGCATAGGCCCGGCGACACGCGCAAGCCCAGGGACTCACGTATGTACCGGGGCTTGAAAAAAGGGACGGGGAGTGGGCGATCTGGGGGTGGGGCGGGACTGAGACCTCCGGCACAGCGGCCGTGCCAGGGGATTGCGCGCCGGCACTTGCCCGGCGAAGGCAGGCATAAATAAAAAAAATAAAGGTAGGGGAGGATTTAGGTAGGGCTGGGGTACGGGTTAGTTAGTGGAAGGGAGGGGAAGGTGGGGGGGGGGGGGGCGGAAGGAAAGTTCCTGCCGAGGCCGCTCCTCTAGGGCTCGGCGCGTGCAAGGTGCACAAGTGTGCACCCCCTTGCGTGTGCCGACCCCGGATTTTATACTATGCGCACGGCTGCGGGCGCATGTTATAAAATCAGGCGTAGATTTGTGTGCGCCGGGTTGCACACATAAATCTACACCCACGTGTAGATACGAAAATCTGGCCCTATGTGAATATACATATCTTTCAGGTCTAGTTATCAGTCAGTCAGGCAAGACAGCGAGCAATGTGAGTACCTTGAATTTTTAATTGGCAAGAAACATGTTTATGGCTCCAGTGACCAAAACAGGATGCAGGCCCCAAGTTTTCTTTGGGATTAAGAATTATGTGGAATGAAATTTGCTTCCCCTTTGTGGAGTGATAGTTCCTTATTTAATTAGGGCAGAAATGTCCTTCTTTAATAAATTTTGACTTTGGACTTTGAATAGATTGTTTTGGTGGGCAATCCAGAGGAATTCTTAGGAATCGTAGCCTGTTTATTTTCCTGATAATGCAAAAGACCCACAAATCTGTTATTTGAGGCACTTTTTTCCAATAGGGATCTCTTTTTGCTATGAGAATGGGAATACTGTCAGTGGACTCTGTAAGGAGTCAAAAACTTGACTCTGAGAAATGAAATCAGGTTTCTATGCTTTGTGCTCACAGGGCTATGCTAGTACTGTTGAGGGCTTGACTATGACTGATGGACATAATATCTTTTGTGGCAAAAGATCTGCCCTTTTGAGAGGATGCTTGGAACCCCTGGTAGTTGGTGGAGGGTAAAAGGTTACAGTGCAGTTTCTGAAAGGTAGAGCAATGGTTCATTCTAAAATCTTCACTTTACTACCAAAGAGTTTACAGCTGACATTGGTCAATCTATTATGGACATCTCTTAGACTTGAAGCTTGGAGTCAGACCATACAGTATGCCCTTTTGGAAAGGGCTGATTCTCTTGCTGCAGTATCAAAAGTATCTCATGCAGGTCTCATTACATTTTTACCACATTCATCTCCTGCAGACAAAGCAAGAAATGTTTCATGTTTTTGTGATGGCAGAAAATTAAAATATTTTTTGCAACATCTCCATTATAGCATGCAGATATTGAACCTTAAAAAGTTGGTATGAAAATATGCAAGCAGTGAGCATGGTGTTCTGAAATAGCTTCCTGCCATAAATGTCCAATGATTGTGGATTCTTTCCTGGTAGCACTTAGGGATGGGACTTTGATTGTTTAGTCTTTTTTTTAGAACAGACTCCATTACTACTGAGTGGTGAGGTAATTAAATGATCTCAAAACTGGGAGCTGCCTGTACCCGCTATCCACCTTTTTGCTTACTGGAGTAGAAGTAAGTAGAGTCTCCCAGAACTTCATTTGACAATCTTTCAGGATTTGATGAACTGGAACTTCCACAGTTTCTTTAGGAACCTTACAATATTTCAGAATCTCTGGTATGAGAGTTCTTGACATTGCCTCATGTAAGTCTAAAGAAATTACTTATGACATCCTTTTGACAAAGACTGGAAAGGAAAAGTCTTCTGGAGGAGAAGTACTTCTGAAAGGAAATGGTGAGGGATCAGATAGTAGATCCAAGTCACCCTTGACTGAATTCAATTTCACAGATTCATAGTCAACCTCACATGACTATTCTGATTTAGACGCAGCCTCAAGAGGAGGAGAGACATGATCTGGAGAGCAGAAAAATGCATGCCTCCTCTTGAGCAACCATATGATAAATTGCAGGAGATCCTTTTCTTTTAGAAGTTGAATGACTTTGATATGCAGTGCTGTAGCAGATGGTGGCTAAGTTGTTAGCGCTGAAGAGTGAGGATCAATATGAAAAGATGTTAATATAAGGTCACCTTGTACTAAGGCAGAGATAGAAGGAACAACGTCCTCAATATCAAGCCTGTTTGGCTAGCTATATGCCAAACAAGGAGATCATGCAATATTTATGCATGACCCTTTATGGCAACAGCTCTGAATCATATGTGGGGGATAGTATAACCTCCTGAGTTACCAATGGAGATATTGGTCTTATCTACCCAGGAGATGAGACTGTTAGGTTAGGCGGTAAGGAAGATATTGATAATGTCTGCATCAACACTGATGTAGATGGCATCAAAGACATTTCCTCTTGCCTAGGTCTCTTAGAAGGCAGACCTCCACAACGTCATTGTCATTGGACTGCATCAGTGGACTAGACTGATGCCAAAGTTTTAACGAACAAGACCCTGCTTCCTTATGCCAGGAAATAAGCAATGAGTGGCCACCCTAAGATGCAGGCTTATTCAAGATTGTGCTCAACTCCAGAGAGAAGGTGATTACACTCAATGTAAAAGGCTTGTTGGGTGAATTTTTCAATTTTGATATCAAGAGCTTTGATCTTAATTGCTTTAAAGACTTGGATGTCAGTGCGTATACCAATAGCAGGCTTAGGATCATTTGAAAGAAATCCTTAAGTCAAAATCTTTATAGTTTTATAGTTTATAGTTTTATGGCCCTAGGAGACATATTTGAACATATTAAAGCATTTTTAATATCATGCATTATCCCTATACAATGCATACCTTCAATATAGTGGTCAGTGATAGACAATTCCTGTTGCAGGTAGGGGACCATTTAAACCTTAAGGCTTTCTTGTCGACCATCGAGGGGAAAATGGAGTCTGCAAAGTTGAAAGAAAAAAATCTTCAAAAAATGTGATGGAAAGACCCTAAATTTCTCTGAGTGAGACTGGGATAAAGAAGAAATCTGAGACAAAAAATGAAAACACCAAGGAAGCTTCATAACTGAATTCTAAAAACTAGCTTCCTGATATAGAATTGTATCCTACTTGTTCCACAGAAAGAGAGAGATCGAGGGGACCTCATGGTATGCAGTTTTTCAAGGAGGCCATGCATGAGCAGAAAGGCCTTCTAGGCTTTTCTAGCTCAAGGTAGCATATATTCTATCCTTGGTACAGTAGGATTATATCACCCACATTTAGGACTGATGTAGTACTGTTTGTTCATGGAGAAAGACAGGTAACACTAATAGAACATTATTTCTCTACAGCTCCCTGTTGAGACCCCACCTTTAATATTGTGCAATGTTGGAGATTATTTCTCTAAGAGAACATTCAGAAATGGAGGTAATTCAAAGGGCCACTAAAATGGTGCATGACCTTAATAACAAGCCACACAAAAAGAATGAAAGAGTTAATGATATATTCTCTAGAAGAAAGAAGGGAAAAGGGAGATATGATACATTCAAATATCTAACAAGTTTCAGTAAGTCCCAGAAGGTAGCAGTTATTGTAGACTGAAAAGCTAAGGATAGGGGGCATCGCACAAAGCTGAAAGGAGGTTGGTGGGAAAGGAATGATAGAAAATAGGTTTTCATCAAGAGGGTAGAGAATACCTGTAGCAGACATCCAGCACAAATGGTAGAAGCCAAAACAGTGTCAGAAATAAACCATGTTTATGGAAGACACAAAGAGATCTTAGTTATAAGGTTAGGAAGGAAGCAAAACCTGTGACAGCATAGTAGCTTGGAACAAATAGGCAGATTCCATGGGACAAATGGTCATCTACCAACATCTTCTATAGTTCCCTGTTTCGATATTTTACAATATGCATGCTCTAATTTTAAATAAATTAACATAGAGGTCAGTTTTCAAACAGCTCATGAGTGGCCAAGATAACTGGTTAATTTTAAACGATCTTTAGGATAATTTTCAGCTGAACCTAACCTGCTATGTTTTCAGCTAAAAATTTAGATAAATGTAACCAGCTAAGTAATAATACAAAAAAAGATGACTCTGCTAGCATCATTGTCAAAGCAATGCTGGATGATCAGTGGGGACAGTTAGCCTGGGTCCTCATGGCTCAGCTGTGGAATCTTTTTGAGGGTTTAAGAAGGGAAGGAAGTGTTTAGGAGTAGAGTGGAGTAAAGAGGGGGGAGAAAAATCATTGTGGGGATATGCCAAATGGAGAAAGGGGAATTGGGAATGGAAATGGGCTGCCATACATTTTATTTTTTTAATATCAGGAGGATAAGAGAATAATTTTTTAATATCCTGTGCCAGGACAGAAGGGAGCAGGAGGAATAAAAACAGCCACAGGACAGTCCTTTTTTTTTATTTAGTAGGGACATAAAAGAAGGAGTGGTATCAGCTACTGGATCCTGTTTTTGGACAATGCTTTTTAAAATAAATATTTTATAGGTGTGCAGAAGTGAGAGGGATCACTGTCAGACAGTCTATCAAAACAATATCCAGCAGGTTGGTGGAGGATCAGCTATTGGAAATTCTTTATTTTTTCTGTCTAATATTGTACAAGTGGGAGGGAGGTAAGGGGGAAAATGAGCCACCAGACAATGTCTTTTTAGATTACAGTGGTGAGAGAGAGTTTAGTCAGCCAAACTTGGGCCTCCAATGACAGCATCTGGATTTGGCCAGTCAAGGTAAATGGGTAGTGATAAAACAAAAGCATTAGCAGCCTAACTTTTTCTACCTGACTTAATGCTGTCCCCAAGCCTGTCCAAAATATGGACAGCTAAATTCAGCCACCTTGTGACATTTAGGCTTAGATTTTCTAACACCGCAGAGCTCTATGAATTTGGCGGTAATGGGGGGGGGGGGGCGAAGCGGGGGGCAGGCCTGTGAAATCCGGCAGCGATCGCACCACTGCGGTGCGATCGCTGCCAGCTTTCGCACCCAATATTAGGCGCACTACTGGTGGCGATAAGGAGTCTTACCTTTCACTGTCAGCAAAGTCATCGTGGAGTCTGCCCTGAGGCTGCACCGACTCCTCCCCTTCCGTTGCGATCCCTTTAGAAAATGACCCCCTTATATAGCAAAATTTAACTACTCAACCAAGTCAAATTTTTTTAAAACTTTGGTTGAATTGTTGGAGAATGTTATTCATCATAGGAACCTTTGGCTTAATATTCCTAAGCAAAAATTGGTTTCTCCTAAGACGATATTTTAAAAGTATTTAATGGAAGTCCTTAAAGTAGCAGGACTTCTTCTGTCTCCTACAGTGAGAATGTAGTATGTTATCACCTTTAAAAGAAAAAAAAATGGATGAATTTAATTTGTCAGGACAACCTTCTTTTGATGTGCTAAATTTAACTGCTTTCCTGGAAAAATATATGGATGAAGAGGTTACTCTCTCTACCCTTACTGTTAACCTAGTTTTCGATTCTGACAGAGACTATTTTATGAGGCTCTTATTTTAGGAGCATTGCCATCTTGCTCAGTTTATAAGTGACATACAGGCTCAAGCTTGGCCTCTGTCCAATAGCTTTCTCTTACCAGTTAAGTAATTCATGCATACATTAAAAAAAAGCCTTAACTCATTGTAGTTTTTTATTCCTTGTGACATTGTTATTTTTGTTTTTTCTTTTGGCTTCTTCTAGAAATTTGGACTGGTGGAATGCAAGAGATGTGAGGTTGATTTTCTGAATTGTCTTGTTTTTTCCCCTTGTTCTTTCCCATTGCATTTATTTGAAACAAGATTATCTTGGATGATATTTTGAAAACTGCATTAAATAAAACAATTTAAAAAAATAAAAAAAAACTTTGATCTAGATGGTTAAGTCTTTAGCTAATTTCCTATTGAAAACTGCTCTCCCTGTGCTACAGTTTTTGTGAACCACATGATGACCAAATGCCTCATCTTTGAAGAAAGCCTGAGGGTGAAGGTAACAAGAAACAACAGCACATGTTTCAAATCTATTCCTGAAATTCTGTGGTATGTCTTTTTTTGAGACATTAAAGAAAAATACTAAAATGGTTTAAGTAGAAGAGATAATTGCAGAAACAATGAAACATTTGGTAAATGAGTATGTTAGGGAGTTCTTCAACTCCTTATTTACTTATCTTCCATGCATTTCTGTTTCAGGTCCACTGGTATATGATGCTGAAGTTGTGTGTGTGTTTACTATTAAATGACCATCTTTTTCCCTATCCCAAAACTTCTTTTTATGATAATTTATCTTCCTTATTACTAAAATATTGCTTCATGCTATAACTGGAGGGGTGGAACAGAGAAAGTGACTTTGGAATTGTGATGTGTGACACAGTAATGAGCATGTTAAATGTGCTTTATTTTGCAGCTATGAATGAATATGAATATTAAAACATGAATGTAGTATGAGCAAATTAACATTACTTTTGTAACAGTATGATCTGAAATATGAGTAATATCTGAAATCTCTCTTTTTTAAATATTAAACTTCTCATTGATTTTTATGGAGTCATATACCTGAAACTGGATTTAAGAAAGGAAAAAATGGAACATTTAGGGTTACACAGAAATTCAGTAGGTGAAAGCAGAAAAGACCAACTAGACTATCCAGTCTCCCTATTTATTCCTATCCACACTGCTAAGGATATATCCAAAACCAAATTATTGTATAACACATGTTATTTATGCAGAGGTGTTTGAAGCGCAGTACATTATATCATACAAAGGGATAGATCTTTAAAAACTACGCGATTGCGTACTTTTCTTCGCGCACCAGGCGCGAACAAAAGTACGCTGGATTTTATAAGATACGCGCGTAGCCGTGCGTATCTTATAAAATCCGGGGTCGGCGCGCGCAAGGGGGTGCACATTTGTGCAACCTGCGCGCGCCGAGCCCAGCGCGGCCTGCCTGTTCCCTCCAAGGCCGCTCCGATTTTGGAGCGGCCTCGGAGGGAAATTTTCTTTGCCCTCCCCTCCCCTCCCTTCCCTTACCTAACCCACCCCCCCGGCCCTATCTAAACCCCCCCCTACCTTTGTGGGCAAATTTACGCTTGCTGAAAGCAGGCGTAACTTTGCGCGCGTCGGCCGGCAGCCCCGCTCCGTCCTCCGGTCCCGGGGGCTGCTCCGGAGGACTTGACCACGCCCCCGGGCTGGCGCCACGCCCCCGGGCCCGCCCCCGAAATGCCGCGGCACGCCCCTGAAACGCCGCGTCATTTCGGGAACGCCCCCGGACACGCCCCCTCCCTCCCCTTTTCGAAAGCCCCGAGACTTACGCACATCCTGGGGCTTTATGCGTGCCAGCGGCCTATGCAAAATATTTGATGCTGGCAGTTAATGTGTTATGGTATGGCAGGCTTGCTATAGGCAGAACTCCTAGATTCCCACAATTATGTGGTCATATGAGAAACTACATAATTAGCTAGCTGGTGCATAATTGACAACGTGCCACATAATCAACATTCCTGAAGTTTCATTGCCCCTTAATTCAATTATCTGAAGAAAGCTATAGGCACCTGTCTTCAGTCTCAGCTATCTCTCTGCACCTGCTCCATCCCTTCCCCTTACAACCTTCAGGCAATAGGTCATAAGAACATAAGAAATTGCCATGCTGGGTCAGGCCAAGTTCCATCAAGCCCAGCATCCTGTTTCCAACAGAGGCCAAACCAGGTCACAAGCACCTGGCAAGTACCCAAACACCAAGAAGATCCCATGCTACTGATGCAATTAATAGCAGTGGCTATTAGTTAAATAAACTTGATTAATAGCAGCTAATGGACTTCTCCTGCAAGAACTTATCCAAACCTTTTTTTAACCTAGCTACACTAACTGCACTAACCACGTCCTCTGGCAACAAATTCCAGAGCTTAATTGTGCGTTGAGTGAAAAAGAATTTTCTCCGATTGCTACTTGCTAATTTCATGGAATGTCCCCTGGTCCTTCTATTATCTGAAAGTGTAAATAAATAGGAGGGGGTGGGAAATGGTGAGGATGAAGTAGATGAAAAAAAGAGGCATTCTGCTCACTAATTCAGCTCCTAAATGGAATGATGTACCTTTAGAAGAATTTCATTTTTATAATAAAGTTAAATCATAAAAAAGTTCATGGACCTGCACATGTGGCCAACCATACACCGGTTACAAAGACTAGGGTTTGGAAATTGGAAATCTGAAACTGCTGGTATCTCACAGCTAGCAAAGAGGACATTAATTTTAATTCATATTAGCCTTGATAATTGGCAGTACTTCTGAAGAGTTTAAAACTTGTGTTAATTCAACCCCATTTTGTATGTGTTACCATGTGTCCAATATATGGCCATATATATTTCTGTGTAGTTAACAGCAAGAAAAACTTTTGATGTTTAGGGAATTTTTAGCACTCATAAGCTTTTATAGTTGGAAACAAAATGACTTTCTAAAGAAAATATAAAAGGATTATTGCGCTATTTCAATTCAAAATAAAATGACATTTCAAAGTTTAAAATTTGTAATTTATATATGTCTTAACTTGATAAATGATTGAATTTTTTATTTGGTAGATTTATTATTTCTATATAGTTTATATATTGTGGTTTTCAATAAAAAACAACTTTTCTCATAGTCAGAGGTATGAATCTTTATGCAAAATTATGCAAATTTGTCAAGTAATTGGCACAGAATTTTGAAAACTCTGCAGTAGAATCTTGAAAGATTTGCCACAAGAAAGAGAGGGCTCTGGTTACAGTTTGAGTACATTTTTGCAAGGATTTAGCAAATGTTGCTTACCTGATGTAACAGGTGTTCTCACAGGACAGCAGGATGTTAGTCCTCACAAATGGGTGACATCGAGGATGGAGCCCACCACGGAAAACTATGTCAAAGTTTAAACAGAACTTTGACTGGCCCCTACTGGGCATGCCCAGCAAGCCACTGACCCTGCAGCCAGCAGGGGTCTCCCTTCAGTCTGATTTTCAAGCTACAGGCAGTGCCTAGAAAGTAAAAATAAAACGAACCCAACACCACGGGGAGGCGGGCGGGTTTCGTGAGGACTAACATCCTGCTGTCCTGTGAGAACACCTGTTACATCAGGTAAGCAACATTTGCTTTCTCACAGGACAAGCAGGATGGTTGTCCTCACAAATGGGTGAGTACCGAGCTGAGGATGTCCTGACTTGCACCAAATGCACCCAACGGTGTGCAAAAGGCACAACAACTGGGGTGGAATTTGGGAAAGGGCATCCGCACCCTACCGGGCAGGTGGAAGGGTGTTGGTACATCAGGTTGGAAAAAGGTTACGCAAGACAGATTGGCCGAAGATGGAGTCCTGTCTTCCAGCTTTGTCCAAACAATAGTGGGCTGCAAAGGTATGGAGAGAACTCCAGGTTGCAGCTTTGCAGATGTCAGGAAGCGGCACCGATCGAAGGTGTGCCACTGACGTCGCCATGGCCCTCACAGAGTGTGCTTTAACACGGTCTTGAAAAGGAATGCCAGCTTGCTCATAGCAAAAAGAAATGCAGTCCGCCAACCAGGAAGAAAGAGCCTGCTTACCCACAGGTTGTCCTAACTTGTTAGGATGGAAAGAGACGAATAATTGAGTGCTCTTCCTGTGAGAAACTGTACGGTCTAGGTAAAAGCTAGAGCCCGTTTACAGTCTAGGGTATGCAGGGTCTGCTCTCCAGAGTTGGAGTGGGGCCTGGGAAAAAAGATAGGTAGTACGATAGATTGATTGATATGAAACTCTGAAACTACTTTAGGTAAAAATTTAGGGTGAGTGCGGAGTACCGCCCGGTCCTGCAGGAGCTTAGTGTAAGGCGGATAGGTAACTAGGGCCTGTAATTCACTAACCCTGCGAGCTGAAGTAACAGCCAAAAGGAATAACACTTTCCAAGTGAGATATTTAAAGTCACAGGAGTGCAGAGGTTCGAAAGGAGGTTTCATTAGACGACCAAGAACCAGGTTAAGGTCCCAGGATGGGGCCGGAGGACGCAAGGGTGGCTTGAGATGGAGTAAGCCCTTAAGAAAGCGTGTTACTAGGGGTTGTACTGAAATAGGATTACCCCCAATACCCTGATGGAAGGCGGCTACCGCACTGACATGCATTCTGATAGAAGAGGTTTTAAGACCTGATTCAGAGAGATGCCATAAATAGTCCAAGAATTTGGAGATTGGACAGGAAAGGGGATCAAGGGACTGAGAAGTGCACCATGATGTGTACCTTTTCCATTTGTATGAGTAAGACTTTCTTGTGGAAGGTTTTCGTGAAGCTATCAGGACCCGAGAAACGGAATCTGAAAGGTTAAATGGTTGAAGGACTAACCTTTCAACATCCATGCCGTCAGGGACAAGGCTTGGAGGTTGGGATGGAGGAGGCATCCGTCGTTTTGAGTGAGCAGATGCGGGTCCATTCCCAGAGGAATGTGCCTGCGGATGGAGAGATCCTGGAGTAATGGAAACCATACTTGGCGTGGCCAGTAAGGTGCTATCAGGATCATGGTTCCTCCGTCCTGGCGTAGCTTCACGAGAGTCTTTGACACAAGAGGAAGTGGAGGGAATGCATAGAGCAGACCGGTTGTCCACTTGAGGGAGAATGCATCTCTCGGCCGAGAGTGCTGGCTCCGAATGAGAGAGCAGTAATCGTCCACTTTGTGGTTCTGAGGGGACGCAAAGAGGTCTATGCGGGGAGAACCCCACTTGTGAAACAGAGAGGTCGCTACCAGAGGATCGAGTGACCACTCGTGTGGTTGGAAGACACGGCTCAGCTGGTCTGCCAATACATTGTCTACTCCCGGCAGGTAAGTGGCCCTGAGGTACATGGAGTGGGAGAGGGCTTCCGCCCAGATCTGCGCAGCTTCCTGACACAGAAGGAAGGAGCCTGTGCCTCCCTGCTTGTTTATGTACCACATGGCCACTGGTTGTCCGTCTGGATTAAGATTATCTGATGAAATAGATGATCTTTGAAAGTTCGGAGCGCATAGCGGATTGCTCGAAGTTCCAGGAAATTGATCTGGTGTTTGGCTTCCTCTTTGGACCATAACCCTTGGGTTTGGAAGTCGTCCACATGGGCTCCCCAACCGATGTGAGAAGCGTCGGTGGTTAGGATTACTTGCGGATCCGGTGGAAGAAAAGGTAAGCCCTGAAGGAGGTTGACCTGAGTCGTCCACCAGGTTAAGGATAGGCGCAGCGCTTGTGTGACTGTGACTATGGAGGACAGAGGCTGAAAAGCTTGAATCCATTGGTGTCGTAGAGTCCATTGTGTTACTCTCATGGCTAGTCGGGTCATGGGAGTGACTTGAACCGAGGATGCCATGTGTCCTAGGAGAATGAGGAACTGGCGAGCCGTGGCAGTGTTCTGAGACTGGAGCTGGCGAGCCAGGGATATTAGGGTGTGGACCCTCTGAAGAGGAAGGTAAGCCTTTGCCTGTAAGGTGTCCAAGTCTGCCCCAATGAAGGATAAGGTTTGAGACGGGACTAAGCAAGATTTCTCGTAATTGACAAGAAATCCTAAGGAAAGGAGTGTTTGAATTGTCAATTTTAGGGAGGATTGAGCTATCTGTTGGGTGGAGGCCCTGATTAGCCAATCGTCCAGGTAGGGGTAGACGTGGACACCTTCCTTCCTTAGGAATGCTGCTACCACTACGAGACATTTGGTAAAGACTCGTGGGGCAGAAGCCAGACCGAAAGGTAGGACACGGTATTGATAATGGTCGTGGCCTACTAGAAACCGCAGATATTTGCGATGGGATTGTGTGATCGCAATGTGGGTATAAGCGTCCTTGAGGTCGAGAGAGCACAGCCAATCTCCTCTTTGTAGCAGAGGGAGCAGCGCGCCTAGGGTTACCATTTTGAACTTCTCTTTTTGAAGGTATTTGTTGAGGGCTCGAAGGTCCAAAATGGGACGTAGCCCCCCTGATTTCTTTGGTATTAGGAAGTATCTGGAATAGAATCCCTTGCCTCGTTGAGAGGGAGGAACGGGTTCTATAGCATTTGATTGCAGAAGAAGAGATACTTCCTGTTGTAATTGAGCCAAATGGGTGGATAGACTCCACGCTTGAAGAGGCGGGGAGTCTGCCGGAAGAGTTATGAAGTTGAGGTGGTAACCCTGTGCGATAATTGTTAGCACCCACTGATCTGAGGTGATCTGCAACCAAGGTTGTAGAAAATGGTACAGTCGACCTCCTACAGGAATGTCTGGAAGAGGGGTTTGGCATGTGTTCCCTACAGGGGAGTCAAAGGCCAGCCGCAGGCCCAGGAGGAGGGGCTACAGTAGGCCTTTGTTTCCTAGGCTGACGCGGCTGAGGCCTAGTAGAGGATCGAGCTGGACGAGGCCTGGCCGATGGAGGGTAGTACCGGCGTGGCCGAAAGAACAACTTCTTAGAGTCCTTCTTAAGTGGTTGTTTGGAGGAAACCTCAGACGGAACAGAAGAAAGTTGTTTTTAACGTCTCGTGGTGATCTTTTAATTCAGCTACAATTTGCTGAATTTGTTCTCCAAACAAATTGTCCCCTAAGCAGGGTAAATCCGCTAAACGATCCTGGACCTCTGGGCGAAGGTTGGATGACTTTAACCAAGCCCAACGTCTGGCGGAGATGGCAGTAGCTGAAACCTTTGTGGAGGCATCGAAGATGTCATAAGCCGTTCTGATCTCGTGCTTCCCCGCTTCAAACCCTTTGTTAAGAAGGGCCTGAAGCTGTGGCTGGTATTGGTCAGGTAATGTGTCAGCAAAATCTTGCATCTGTTTAAGGATGGCTCTGTTATATTGCGTCATGTAGAGTTGATATGAGGCTATGCGAGAAATCAGCATAGCTCCATGGTACACTTTCCGTCCCACACTGTCCAGGAATTTATTGTCCTTGACAGGCGGAGTGGAGGAGTGTGGCTTTAGACACTTGGCCTTTCTTTGTGCGGACTCAACCACAACAGAGCGATATCCAGTTGAGGCTTTTGAAAGCCTGGTGCTGACTGGATGAGATATGTGGAGTCAGCCTTCTTGTTAACTGGTGATACAGATGAAGGAGATTCCCAGTTTTTCTTTAAGAGATCGAGAAACACCTGGTGAATGGGGATGGAAGCGATGATTTTGGAGCATCCAAAATTGAAGCAGTTCCATCATCTGGTGTCTGTCATCGGTCTCAGATTGCAGCTGAAAAGGTACAATTTCGGACATCTCCTTTACAAAATTAATAAAGGAGAGATCCTCTGGAGGAGATCTTTTTCTACTCTCTGTAGGAGAAGGTGGTGATGGTAAATCTGTGTCAGAAGATGTATCATCACCCCAGGTATCATAGGGATCACTTGGGGGTTGAAGCCCCGATGGACCTGGTTGAGGATCCAAAGGCATCGAAGGAAACCTTGGAGGAACCGGTGGTACAATCGGTACTGGGAACGGCATCGAGGGTTTCGGTGCTGCCGATGGAGTCGGTGCCGGTCTTGGAACCGATGGAGCCGAAGGATAAATCGGTGGAGATATACGAGAAGGCACCGATGGGACCACCCCGGAAGGGGGAATCAGGAACGGTGTTTCTCCCGCCGATGAAAATCCAGTCGGAGACGATGGCGCTGTCGGTGCTACTGGAATCATCGATGGAAGGGCATGTACAAGTGCCTCCATACGTTGTAGTAGCGGTGCCAGCGCTGCCACCAAAGGTTCGGTGGTTGGTTCCTTCCTCGGTGGCGGAGTCGGTGCCGGGGTCGATGCCGGTGACGGTGCCGGAATCGGTGCCGGAGACGGTGCCAATGGAGGTTGGAATCTTTGCATCGCTTTCTCGATGGCCTCCTGGACCAGCCGGTCCAGTTCAGCCCGGAGACCAGGGGTAACAATACCCGGCTCGACGGGAGAGGGAGGCTGAGGCAGAGCCGGAGGGACCACCGTAACCGGTGGGATCACGGCTCCCACACCCCGAGAGGGTGAGGGTTTCCTCGATGCCTGCGAACGAGACGTGGACGGTGCCAAGTCTGATCGAGGCCTCTTAGTCGGTGGTTCGGCCTGTTCAGAGGTCGATGACTGTGGATCCTCGACAGGCCGAGACTTGTGCCGTCGATGGCGATGCTTGTCCTTCCGGTCTCCTCGCCCATCCGGGGAGGGGACAGGAGTCGACGGCCGAGAAGTCATCGATGGTGGACGGTCACCGGAGGGTTGACGATGCAATTTCGACGGTGCCGGTTCCGATGACGTCGATGCTATCGATGGCGTTGGGGTGGGTGCATGGAAGAGGAGCCCCATCTTCTCCATCCTGGCCTTGCGACCCTTAGGTGTCATTAGGGCACATTTGGTGCAAGTCAGGACATCATGCTCACTACCCAAACACAAAACACAAACCCTATGGGGGTCTGTGATTGACATAGTCCGGGTACAATCCGGACATCGACGGAACCCCGTCGCCATGGCTTAAGGCCAAATTTAGTTGCGGGCTTGGTAAGTGCCAACAGGCCTCGAGGGCCAAATTTGACGGTAGTCGAGGAAAAAAGGCAAAAAACTTACCGGTTTCCGTGAAGGTGACAAAAATTTGTCGAAGGGAGACCCCTGAGGGACAAATTTTCTTCGGAAAGAAAAGTACCGAATTCCTGTCAGGAACGTGGTAAGGGAGCTCCTTTCACCGCGTGGCAACTGCTGCGCGGAAAAAAGAAGACTGAAAGGAGACCCCTGCTGGCTGCAGGGTCAGTGCCTTGCTGGGCATGCCCAGTAGGGGCCAGTCAAAGTTCTGTTTAAACTTTGACAGAAGTTTTCCGTGGTGGGCTCCATCCTCGATGTCACCCATTTGTGAGGACAACCATCCTGCTTGTCCTGTGAGAAAGAATGATTACACAAAATTACCGGTAGTAGAAGTCTGACACTTCAACCATATCCAGCATAGCTCTCTGCTTCAACGGCAGGGGAGAAAGTCTGACACTTCAGCCATATCCAGCATAGCTCTCTGCTTCAACGGTAGGGGAGAAAGACTGATACTTCACTTTCAATGCATATCCAGCATAACTCTCTGCTTCAACGGCAGGGGGAATGAAGAAAAGTGGATCTATATACAGACAACCAACAAGGATTGAATTACATAGTCTGAGTAAACAAATAAGCATGGGTGTAGCTTGCTTATTGCAGTGGTTACTACCCCTAACTAATTAAGCTAGATATTTCACTTAGATGCAGCTCCAACACTGCTCGCTACATTAATGGTGGGGGTGGAAGGGAACTAGAACCAAAAGGTTACTAAGAGCCAAGAGAAACAGATAAGCATGAAAAAAAAAAGTGTGAAACTTGCTGGGCAGACTGGATGGGCCGTTTGGTCTTGTTCTGCCGTCATTTCTATGTTTCTATGTCATTTCTATGTTTCTATGCTGATGTTACTGAGATGAGATCACAATTTGATTATTTTGTTACTATAGGTACTGTAAAGAGGAAGTGTTCTAGTTTTGCTCTGTACCATTTGTTGGGGGAGTTTCTACAAGGTATTGTAGAATTAGATGTGCAGGGTTTATATTGTGATTCTGTCATATCCTATATGGACAACAAATTTCACTCCATATAGAAGAATTTTATTTATTTATGCTACTGAATAATTTTAGTGGTAATTTTGCTAGATGGTTGAAACTGTCCAGGAGTTTCCTTGCTGTCCAGGAGTTTCCTTCCTTTTCTGTCTAAAAATTCTATTAATGTACAAGCCCAGCACCTTGAAACAATGCCCAAAAATATTTGTAGTGATGCCTTCTGCTTGGACAGAGTTTGATAAGAGGTGGGTGTGCAGAGCACCATGGGACCCCTACTAGGATGAAATGAATAGGATGGTTTCCTTATCACGGGTCATACAGAATGACTCCATGATGACAGCTGCATGGGAACAGAGACAAAAGTTAATTTAAATACTTAAAAGATTGATATTCAATTATGTATTTTTACAGGATTGTTCTGGGTTGTGGGTGGGGAAGAGGAACCTGCTGATCATGACTGAGTGGTTTAATATTTACAATCTTGGGGAGGGGAGGGGGAGGGAAGTGAAGGGCTTATGAGCCCATGCCCTGGATCTTTTTGGTATCTAGCAATGCTTCTGTGATCCACAATTAAGACTGACAAAGGTTAGTTGTGGCCAGGTTTTCCTCGAGGCTGAAAGCTGACTTTCCATATGCTGAAGTCAGCACATGCTGCCACAAATGCTTATGGCATCTATGAGAAAATTACCCACCACACAGGATCCTCTACATTACTGTGCCTCTAAGCTCTTGAATTTTCCAGATCCACTGGTGGCAGAAGGTGGCCCAATTGATGGCAGCTTATATGTCTGTCTGGAATGTCAAAATATGACAGAAGTAGTGACATGATACAAGTCTGAAAAAAACAGACCAGTATGGCATTGTACTAAATGCCAGCCCAGTTGAACACTCTAGATTATGTACTGTCTATTGATATAATGTCATCTTAACATCTGTGCAGCAGCTTTTAATTTTTCAACAGTGCAGAATGTAAGAACTGGGATGGTAACTTTGAAACAGCTGTGCAAGGGCACATGTACACGTGTATGCCAATTTGCAACAAAGGATGTGGCCATATTATAGCATATGTGTGTATATGTGCACACGGTATAAGATAGGCTGTAGATGTGCACATGTGTGCACAATTTTATATGTATATGTGCATCTGCGCGCAAATGCTGCCTCTACCGCGCAACTGGGGGGATTTTAGTAGATGCACACACAATTACCAGTTTCCCCAGTTCATTCCCAGTTAAAAGGATAGGGACTTCCTACCCCCAGTTAACTAACCTACCTTTAGCCTCAACCCTTTAGATTTTTTTTTGGTTCAGGACTTACACGCCATCCATAGCAGAAGTAAAGTTACACGGATGGGGACCTGGCGTGCGCATAACTTCTTAAGCACGTATTTCATTGAGAAATCTAGGAATGCCTATGCTCCACCCAAAGCATGTCCAAGCCCTTCCCCTTTTTTGCAAAACAAATGTTCTGCGTATACCAGGAGATACACGCGTACTTGCATGCTTTTGAAAATCCATGCAACTTGTGCCGGTCCGACTTCTGTACATATCTCCCGGCACTGGAGAGCATACGGCTTTTAAAATTCACCTTTAAGAAAGGACAGAAACAGTCTAAAGAAGGGTGATCAAAATGGTGTGTGGTCTGTATCGAAATACTTATGAGGAGAGGCTGAAGGATCTGAATATGTATACCCTGGAAGAGAGGAGGTGACGGGAGATATGATACAGACCTTCAGATACCTGAAAGGTTTTAATGATGTGTGAAACTTTTTCATTGGAAAGGCAACAGCAGAACTAGGGGTCATGAAATGAAACTCCAGGGGGGATAACTCATATCCATCAGGAAATACATTTTCACAGGAAGGGTGGTGGATGCCTGAAATGCCCTTCCAGATGAGGTGGTAAGCATGAAAACAGTAAATTAATTCAAGCGGGCATGGGATAAACACTGTGGATCCTTAAAGGTCAGTGGTTAGAAATGAAGAAAAAGGTGCATGGGGTAATCTGCATGGAGCAGCAGTTACTACCCTTAATCAGAAGGCATGCGATTAGTACCATTAACTGATTAGCCTTTATGCTTTTGGTGGTTTCAGTGGCAAAGGGAGGGGGAGAATTGAATTCAGACAAAAGCCAATGCTGGGCCCTGAATTTTATGGTCCGGGGTACGGATAGGCAGACAGGGAAACAGCACAGGACTGCTTCTACAACAAAAACCAAAAGGAAAGTATGTTCACGCAGCATGTCTGATGATAAATACTCCTACCCTTAATATAAAGCTTGGGGGTAACCAGCACAGAGCTGCAATTACTATGCTTACCAGAGGTACAAGGGTAACCAGCACTGAGCAGCGGTTTCTACCTTATGAAACTTGCTGGACAAAATGGATGGACCATTTGGGCTTTTTCTGTCCTCGTTGCTATGTATTTTACTATGTTACTATGAAAGTAATCCATAGATATCCACAGAAAATATAATTAATTTAGAGAGACTGACAGAAATCTGAAACTTTTTTGTGGGCTGTTCTGTATTACAGAATAAAAAACAGTTCTTGATTTGGTTAAAAGAGATGTTTCAGCTAGATAACTAAACAGGAAGGTGACCATATGTCATCAACAGGTCTAAATTGTCCTTACAACACAGCTGTTTGCAAACAAAATAAAATCATAAATCAAATGCTTTGCTGCAGGTGATACTGACAAGTAAACAATTTGCCAACATATAGTAAAAAGAGATTAAGCTTCTTTGGATAACGTAAGACTTTAGATTACTTATTCCTTTTCTAAATCTGGCTAAATTAGGTACAACAATCTTATTTTAAATCAAATAAAGTACATGTTCATCTGGTTTGTAGTAGCAATGGAGTCACAATAGTAATCGGCCTGGTAATAGAAAAAGTTCAAGCATTAAGGAGTGAATTTTCAAAGGAGTTAGGTGAGTAAAAGTAACATATAACATAGCTATTTACAAAAGTCCATTTACATGCATAAAATCCAGTTTTATGCATATAAATCCTTTTGAAAATTAACAAATTAACTCTTAAGTGTTTTCTTTCTTGGTTCTTGGACACTATCTTAATGATGAATGTACAGAATTTTTTTTTTCATAAATAGAAGCTGAAATGCAAAGCTTAAATATATGTTTTGAATAAAAAACTAGCCCTATCTCAAAAAGATCTATAAACATACAACAGATATGTAGATGTTTGTGAAGCATATTACTGTCTCCAAGAGAAGAAATATAACCAATACAATAAACCTGAGCAGCATGAAATAGAAAGGATAAAGACTACAGCTTTAGCATGGAAAAACACTAACATATCTGTAGCATTAAGGTTTCAACCAGAAAGTAAATAGATTTTGCAGCCTACCATTTTTTCTCCAGGTGTATCAGAAGGAACTGAAGAAGTACACAGTAAGGTATATTCAGGTTGCTTTTAGAGCCTCTACCGCAGCTCCCATCCTTCAGCAAAAGGAAAGAGTGGAGTGGTATATGATACTCTCTTCAGTAATTGCTTTGTGCATTATACTGCTGAGACAAGAGGGCTTTACAGAGCAGGCTGCAGTTACCAAGGTGGATATGCAAAAATCAGCACTTGAAGAATATTACTAAGATAACACACTATTGTCTGAGATAACTCTAAGTGCCCAGAGAAAAACTCACAAAAAATACTAATTTGGTTGAAGCAGACATGATATACAAGACAAAGTCTTCTTAAATCACAATTAAATAATTACAATGAAGTTATTTCTAAGGCAAGTATGACTACACTTCATTGTAGGCAATGAAGAAATCAGTACAACTGCAAACAGCTAAGTATTTTTTTCAAATAGTAATTATTTTCAGGGTCCTCTCAGGGCCTGAAAGTGACAAAGTGACCCAAGAACTCCGTACACAATTTTATTTTCTAATTATTATTAGAGCACCGATATATCTAAGAAAAGCAAGCTTTCGGCATGATGAAGGTCTTGCTATAAAACTGAAAGCTTAGTTTAAGCTGGCACAACAAATACTAATACAAATTTTTGGGCCACTTTTTGCTGAGATAAAATTTTAAGAATTACTCTTATATATTTATTTATAATCTGCTTTATTCAGTATCCTGACCATAGTAGATTACAGGAAAACATGCATAATCATAAATGAAAAATGACTAAAAAATAAAGGAAAACAGATGCAAAAAATAAAAACCAATTTCTTTGAAAAACAAAAGAATACACTTACAAATGAGCAAAGAAAAAAAATTAACTAATTTTAAAAAGAACATGCATGCGCCCATAAACACATTTATCGGCATTTTATATCATGCGCACATCATTTAAAATACTCCACTGCATGTAATCTTAAGAGGTGGCTCAAGTGATTGTCCCACACCACGTATTACCACCTGGGCTTTTATGCATGTATGCTCACACAAGGGGAAAACCTGTTTTTTCATGTCCATACCGGGGGAAGGGGGGGCGGGGGAGGAAAGAGAGAGAGAACATTGTAGGAGAAAATATGACACTATATATATCTACTACTGTAAGAGGGGCACTTTCAACTCACTGTGGGTTTGGGGGCGGGGGGGGGGTATGGTGTTACGTTGGTGGGCTACAGAACCTTGCATCCTGGCCATGGGAGAGGGAATGAAGGACTTGAGCAGGTAAATGTAATTTAATTATTTATTCTCTGAGACAATAGAAGGACTAGGGGGAATTCCATGAAGTTAGCAAGTAGATCATTTAAAACAAATCAGAGAAAATTATTTTTCATTCAATGCATAATTAAGCTCTGGAATTCATTGCCAGAAGATGTGGTTATGGTAGTTAGTATAACTGGGTTTAAAAAAGGTTTGGATAAGGTACTTATGATTCAAACCCACCCTGAGCTGAAAGTGCCTCTCTTACAGTGGTAGATATATAATATATATATAGTGTCATATTGTCTCTCCCACAGTGATCTCTTTCTCTTTCTCTCTCTCTCTCTCTCTCTCTCTGTCTCTCCTTCTCCCCCCTGAGTATATATGGTAGCACTCTTGAAAAACTCTAAAACTTGAGACCTCAAGACTTGCTCATCAGGACTAACAGTAAAGTTACACGGATAACACACCAACAAGCGCCATGGTCAGGTTTTATAAATTTGGATTTATGTGCATAACTCTTGGCCCTGACTCCTCTTCCACCCCCTAGTTCTTGGAGCACGTACTTTGCGGCTTCTTAAAATCTGCGTTGCTCGCGCAGCCTACATACACATGTATGGGTCCGATTTTGCGTGAGCAACGCTTTTAAAATCTACCTATTAGGTTTTAGCTCAAATGCCTGGAAAAAGCGTAGCCCTTTGATCTTCTGTCTAAAACTCAAATAAAATCTTTTATAAGCTTGTGTGGGAGAGAATTTCACAAAACAGCTAGCTAGAGATTGCATTGTACAAATCAGGTCCTCTTGTTGGTACCTTACATTGATCCAAATGATAGAAATTCATCATTCACATCAAATTTGTAGTTAATTCCTCTGACTGTACATGTAAAACCACTCTCCCAAACCCCTCAATGCCCTCCCAAGCTTCACTCACTCACACAGGTAGAATGCACAGAAAAAAAGGTTTTGTTATTTCTGACGTTAAATCCTACATTAGTAGTGGGGCAAAGAATCACATGTTATCGCTACATTAGTTAGAGGTAGCATTCTGCGCTAGCAGACCCTCATTTCCATTAACTCCTCCCCAACTTCTCCCACTTGTATACTAAATATAAAATTTGCCTACTAACCTGTGTTGCAATATTTATTGCACACATTAGGGCCCTAATGCATTTTGATGAATGACCTAGAAAGTCAGATATCCAGTAACCAAGCTTCTCGAAAAGGTGGAACTGCGAGAAGTTCTTTCCAAAATGGACACAACAAATGGTTGATAACAAAAAGGAACAACATCTCTTTCACGTAGCGAAAACCATCTTCTAATATGGCTATACAGACTGTCAAGATATTAAACTAAACTTGGCTGGTGACAAATAGACAGTATAAATCATGCAATTTAAGAATAATCCTATCCTGGGATCTGGACCCTGTTACAAGTCTGGTTTCTGCACTTTTCACTAATTGTGATACCATACACAATAGGGATGTGAATCAGGCTTCGGACAATTGAAAATATCGTCGATATTTTCAAAATCGTCAGAAATCGGGGGTTCCCCCAAAACGATAGGAAAACACCACGTTATTGATCGTGGGGGTTCCCTTATCGTTTTGGGGGAGGGTGGGAAAAATGGCACACAAAAATAACCCCTGAACCCACCCCGACCCTTTAAAACTAACCCCTTAGCTTCCCCCACCCTCCCGACGCCCCCAAAAACGTTTTACAGGTACCTGGTGGTCTAGTGGGGGTCCCAGGAGCGATCTCCCACTCCGGGCCGTCCTCCCACTCCTGGGCCATCGGCTGCCACTAATCAAAATGGCCCTTTGCCCTTACCATGTGACAGGGGCTGACCAATGGCACCGGTAGCCCCTGTGACATAGTAAGGGCAAAGGCTATCGGCGCCATTTTGATTACTGGCAAGCGAAGGCCCGAGTGCAGGAAATCGCTCCCGGACCCCCGCTGGACCACCAGGGGCTTTTGGCAAATCTTGGGGGACCCTCCTGACCCCCACAAGACTTGCCAAAAGTCCAGCGGGGGTCCGGGAGCGACCTCCTGCACTCGGACCGTCGGCTGCCAGTATTCAAAATGGCGCGATAGCCTTTGCCCTTACTATGTCACAGGGGCTACTGGTGCCATTGGTCAGCCCCTGTCACATGGTAGAAGCAGAAGATGGCGCCGGCCATCCAGTGCTCCTACCATGTGACAGGGTCCGGCCAATGGCACAGATACCCTGTCACATGGTAAGGGCAAAGGGCCATCAGCGCCATTTTGATTAGTGGCAGCCGACAGCCCGGGAGCGGGAGGACGGCCCGGAGTGGGAGATCGCTCCCGGGACCCCCACTGGACCACCAGGTACCTGTAAAAAGTTTTTTTGGGGGGTTGGGAGGGTGGGGGAAGCCAAGGGGTTCGTTTTAAAGGGTCGGGGTGTGTTTTTTGTTTATCGGCTCGGGCGCAGCCGATAAACAAAACCGCGATTGGGCCCAATGCAAAAAAACCCAAATGTGAATCGGAACCGGAATCCGAACCGATTCCGGTTCTGATTCACATCTCTAATACACAATGATTTGAGAAGACAAATACTCAGCATTGTAATAATCAATGGTACCCAAGACAAGAGATTGCACTATTCTGTAAAAATTGACCAAGTCGAAAATACATTTCATGTGCTTCACCATTCTAAGGGAATTATTCAATAAGCTGTGTTAGGCATTTACTGCACAGCAAAATCTTAATGTAGTGATAACATGTGATACTTTGCCCCAGTAACACAAGTATGGTAATGAGTGTCTTTGAATGCAAATGCATGTAAATAAAATAATGCAGTATTATTTTTAGAAAAGTTAGCTACCACTCTGGAATTGTAATATATATCCTAATACTTGTGGGCCTGTCCTTAAAGAGCCTAAGCAGCCTGAATATGTGCCCTCCTCCCCAAGTAGTAAAAAACCCAAGGGATCTAGTGAGATGCCCTGAGGTAGCCTCAGATGTAAAAAAGAAAAAAAAAATTGTAATGGTGCAGCCTCCTCCTCCTCCCTTCCAAATCCTGCTCCATTTTCAAAATTCACCCCCCCCCCCCCACTCCACCAGGTCTCTGACTTCCCTCTTCCACCCTAGACCTCCCCTTGAAACTCCTTTCCCTATCTTTAAATTTCTGGTATGCTAGATGGGTCCAGAGCGCCCCCTTGGCTCTGGGCCCGGCGCCATCATTGTCAAAACATGCCTACTGGCCAGTTTTATACCTTTGCCCTAGTAAATGCCTTAACACAGCAATAATGTGCAGCATTTTAAATACCATGCCATACTTTCCTATGGTAACTATTACCCCAGCTTTGTGAAGCACAGTATGTTTCCCTTTAACACAGCAAAGTAAATAGACTTCTAAGGGACTGATTTACTAAGCTTTTTTTTTTTTTTTTTCGCAAAAACTCAGAATGGGGAAAAAGCCTTAGTAAATCAGGCCCTACATTTGTATAAAGCAGACTTAGTCACTGCTTTAAAATAATTTTTCAAGGTCAGAGAGGAATCCAAACAGATCCCAAAAACATGAGCCTCAGTTAGGAAGAGTAAATAAATTACCTATTACCACCTGAATTGGATCTTTGAGAGGAGGGGACTAAACAATCCAAATAATTTCAGATTTCTGGAAGTTCAGAACTAATTTGTTGCAACTCATCCAACTGCTCAAAGGCATCTGGTAATAGCATTGGAAACAGAAGCAACATCCAAAACACCGGGTAAGTATAGCTCAATATGTCCTCAGCATAAATTCTATAATACATCCCTAAGGACTATAGGTACTTGGCTAAAAGCTGCAAATTGATGTAAAATAATAGTGCTGAAAGTGCAGACCCTTGTGGGATACCAGAGTTCAGAGGTTTCCAGGAAGAGCACTCATTTCCATTCTTTACCTGTTCCTTTATATCAGCAAGAAATGACATAAACCAAGTGAGCAATATATAACCACACCAATTGACTGCAATTGATCAATCATGATTTGATGATATATAGGGGTAGATTTTCAAAGATGCGACCGCGCGTCCATGTACTCACACTACCTGCGTGCATCCTGCGCACACTGAAGTCCGCAGCCTTCCTCAGTTCCCTCCCAGTCTGCTCCAATTTCGGAGAGGACTGGGAGGGAACTTCCCAACCCCCTACACTAACCTCCCTTCCCCTTCCCCTAACCTACTTGCCCCCTAGCTCTAACCTAGCCCCCCCCAAAAAAAATCTTTATTTTATCTTTTGTGCCTGCCTCATGGCAGGCACAGGTTGCACCCGCCAGCACACAATCCCCCGGCACAGCAGCAACTGGCAGCTGTGCTGGGAGCCCCCCTTACCGCGCGCGATATTTTTAGAAAATAAGGCCCTTAGGGTGTCAAAGATATCAACAGCATCTTAGACCAATGGCCCTTGCAAAATCTGCATTGGAAAGGATCAAGGAGATAGTGTTCCTTCAGAAGTTCTCCAACTGCTAGAGAACCTATTCCTCAATCAATTTAGACAATGAAGGAAGGTTAGAGATTGGACAATAACTTGACATTTCCAAAAGAGACTTTATCTGATTTATTTTTTTTTAAATACCGGTCATATGCTAGCTCTTTTTAAAGCTTTTGACATCACTACTTTATTTAGCAAATGATTAATAATCTGAGCTAACATTTAAAAAAATATGTCATTGGTTGGTTTCAGAGTGTATCGTTGTGGCAAGAGTGGGATACAAAGTTTTTGCTACTTCTGGTCCATTAATTATATGAAACGAGAGCCTTGTGGAACCAACCAGATCATATAATAAACACCTTGACAATATGTGATCCAGTTATTTCACCTGATGAAGCCTTGTTTAAGGTGAAACAAAGACATCGTTTTCGGGAATCCAAAATAAAAAAAAATTAAATCAGGAGTTAGGAAAATTTATGCCACATCGGGCTGAGCAAGCAGCAATTGTGGATTTTGTGAAGGAGCAGCAGGTTCTTCACCATTCAGTAAAAATTTCAATAAACAAAGAAGTCCTTTATTCAAAATGTGAAACTCTTTTTAAATGGTAGTTTGTTTGAACGATTTAGTGAAGATTACTTCACATTATATCTTTGCAGTTATATTCAAAAAAATATTACTACCACTTTTTATTAACCTTTTGAGAATATTTTAGTTGTGTATTTTTGCACATTTATTTAATTTTATTTATTTATTTAGAACATTTTATATACCGCTTTTTATACAGAAGTAATCAAAACGATTTATATAGTAAACTTACATAATCTTATTTCACAAACATGACTAAAAATTAAAAATAAGGGTATATCCACAAGGTAAAAGAAGACATAAGTTTAAAATAAGTAAAAATTAAGATGACTAAAAATACAGTAAATTAAATTAAATAATTAGAGAGGGAGGACAGAATTAAATAGGGTCCTCACCATTGAAAGAGCATTTAAAAAGGTAAGTTTTTATACTATTTTTAAATTCATTCTTATTATCTAGGTTTCTTATGTGGTCTGGGATGGTATTCCAAAGCTGAGGGCCAGCTACAGAGAAGGCACGTCATCATCATAAATATTTGTCAAGAGATGAATAAATGAGATAGATGTGTGAATGACAAGATTGACTGATGACATACTTTTATGATGTTTATCTTTTAATTGTACTGACATTTTGATTATGTAATTCACTTACATTTAACAATATTTGAGTGTATTGAATTTCTTAACTTGTTAAGTTTTATGATAAATGTATGGTTAATTTGTGTGATTAAAAAACACAATTTGAAGTATTTTGTAATATATTTTGTAATATAAATACTCTCTCTGTGTAAACAAATTCTGAAACATTATTGTATAGTAATATTTTCTAGCCAGCTGAAACAGCAATCTTCATGATTGCAATTTGCACCACATAGCTGGTGAGACTTCCACCAATAGTGCTCAGTTGTTTGAACTTTCCTCTTCTCTAAAACCAGATTCTGTGAAAACCAAGAAAACCAGTGCTTACAGTTCCCTAAAGAAACCATTCTCTTCAGTACAATTACATCAAACGTGTGAGATTAATGTCAAATCCCACTGGGAAATCAAAGTGCAAAACAAAGACCTAGATTTATCAAAATGCGGTAACTATCGCATACGATAGCAAAAAGGGGTGTGGTTTCTGCAAATATTCATTTTATTGCAGTTTGCACTAATAACCTATGTGAAGAGCTAAGTTAGTGAAAATTGCGATAACATTATCAGACATTGCAATAGGAGCCATATCTGTTGTATTTCTCACATATAACCACTGGGGGGAAGAGAGAGAGAAAGAGAGAAGCCATAATGTTGTCTCCCTAAATAGGTATTTGTATCCCTATGGGAGGCCCACCTAATAACTCGAGGTGAGGTTTAGGTATCAGTGTACGGGGTTAGGGGCCCCTTTGACATTCAATGTTAGACGTACAAACAGAACAGTAGTCTCTTGTAAAGATTTGATGACCCTCGGAGTGAGGAAACTCACCCAAAGATGAAATATGGGCAATGTTCTCTCACCCTAGCTTGATGGACTCTCTACCTGGATAACATCAAGCTAGGTGGAGAGAACATTGTACAAATCTCATCTTGGAGTGAGTTTCCTCACTCCGAGGTTCATCAAATATTCACAAGAGACCACTGTTCTGTTCGTACGTCTAACATTAAATGTCAAAGGGGCCACTAAACCCCTACACTGATACCTAAACCTCGCCTAGAGTTACTAGGTGGGCCTACCATAGGGATACAAATACCTATCTAGGGAGATGACATTACAGCCAGTCTCTCTCTCTCTCTGCTATGGGGAGCTTCAGTTCATCTAAATACAATATGATGCTATTGCATGTGTTAATGGGGCTTAACACATGTGAAAAAGCCTTAGCACATTTTGATAAATGACCCCCCCCCCCCCCCCAAAGTCCAGCGCTTGGTTTATTAACAATCAGATCCAATGGTATTTAAACTTGTTCAGATCAATCAAACCACTAACTAATTTTCTCTGAGTACTGCTGACATGTAAGAGTTGGGAGAATTAATTTCTCAGATCAAAAGAATAAATTAATGGTCAGTCCATGGAACAATTTTGATCTTCAAATTCTTAATAAACTCAACAAGGCAGGGAAATTTTGAAAAACTAAACTAAACATGCATTCAGCTTTATGGGCAAAAGTATTAATCATTTGAAGCATGCCCATAGTTTACACTGCACCAAGAAATTCACTAACTTGAGGTGCAGCACTGTCATCAATATGTAACTTGAAATCCCCACCAATAGCCAAATGCTGATTACCAGTTTGGAGAAAAGCAAATTGCTTATCCTTAAGGCCCCTGGTGGTCAACACTAGCAGTGAATTATGACATATACTTAATTGGCACCTCAGAGACATGGTGGAAGAAGGACAACCAATGGGACAGTGCTATACCAGGGTACAAATTATATCACAATGACAGAGAGGAGCATCCGGGAGGCGGTGTGGTGCTTTATGTCCAGGATGGCATAGAGCCAACAGGATAAACATCCCGCATGAGACTAAATGCACAACTGAATCTATATGGGTAGAAATCCCTTGTGTGTCGGGGAAGACTATAGTGATAGGAGTATACTACCATCCACCTGGTCAAGATGGTGAGACTGATAGTGAAATACTAAGAGAAATTAGGGAAGCTAACCAAATTGGTAGTGCGGTAATAATGGGAGACTTCAATTACCTTATATATAAAGACGTGTTATTTGATAATTTTGAACAATCACAACGCTATGTAAATCTTTTTATCAATTTTTACAATGTATATTTAAGGACCATCATACCACCCCCAGTGCTCACAAGTCATACTTGCACTTTCTGCACTTTCACAGGGTCATGTTTAATCAATTGGTCCAAATGACATCAATGTTCAATTTTTTTCATTTTTTACTGTATAATAAAAAGGCAACTTTCCTTATTTCCAGGTTATCGGGGTTGCTTATCCCGGGGCTGTCGGAGGCACTTGTCTGACGCGCGCGTTTCGCCAAGGCTGCTTCAGAGACATCCGATTCAAGCTCTCCAGATCCAGCACTTCCCCTTGCTTAGCGGGGTATCTAAACAGCATTTATTTCATGCAGAATGCTGCGGGTCCATAAATTTTTCGGACACCGACGCCGTCTTGACTGGGTAAATGTATCATCAGTACATGCTAGAGATATAAAGTTCCTGGATGGAATAAATGACATTTTTATGAAGCAATTGGTTCAGGGACTGACAAGAGAGGGAGCAATTTTAGATCTAATTCTCAGTGGAGCACAGGATTTGGTGAGAGAGGTAACGGTGATGGGGCCGCTTGGCATTAGTGATCATAATATGATCAAATATGAATTAATGACTGGAAGGGGGATAATAACCAAATCCATGGCTATCGTGCTATACTTTCAAAAGGGAAACTTTGATAAAATGAGAAAAATTGTAAGAAAAAAACTGAAAGGAGAAGCTACAAAGATAAAAAGTGTGCAAGAGGCGTGGTCACTGTTAAAAAATACCATCCTAGAAGCACAGTCCAGATGTATTTCTCACATTAAAAAATGTGGAAAGAAGGCAAAACGATTACCAGCATGGTTAAAAGGGGTTAAAAGGGGAGGTGAAAGAAGCTTTTTTAGCCAAAATATCTTCATTCAAAAATTGGAAGAAGGATCCAACAGAAGAAAATAGGATGATGCGTAAGCGTTGGCAAGTTAAATGTAAGATATTGATAAGACAGACGAGAGGGAATTTGAAAAGAAGTTGGGCGTAGAGGCAAAAACTCATAGTAAAAACTTTTAAAAATATATCCGAAGCAGAAAGACTGTGAGAGAGTCAGTTGGACCATTAGATGATCGAGAGGTTACAAGGGCACTTAGAGAAGATAAGGCCATCGCGGAAAGATTACATGGGTAATGATTCAGATGGAATGAACCAAATCATGGTGAACCTAGAAGATGTGGTAGGCCTGATTGATAAACTGAAGAGTAGTAAATCTCCTGGACCAGATGGTATATACCCCAGGGTTCTAAAGGAACTAAAAAATGAAATTTCAGACCTATTAGTAAAAATTTGTAACCTATCATTAAAATCATCCATTGTACCTGAAGACTGGAGGATAGCTAATGTAACCCCAATATTTAAAAAGGGCTTCAGGGGTGATCCAGGAAACTACAGACCGGTTAGCCTGACTTCAATGCCAGGAAAAATAGTGGAAAGTGTTCTAAGCATCAAACTCTCGGAACATATGGAAAGACATGGTTTAATGGAACAAAGTCAGCATGGCTTTACTCAAGGCAAGTCTTGCCTCACAAATCTGCATCACTTTTTTGAAGGAATTAATAAACACGTGGATAAAGGTGAACCGGTAGATGTAGTATACTTGGATTTTCAGAATGCGTTTGACAAAGTTCCTCATGAGAGGCTTCTAGGAAAAGTAAAAATCATGGTAGAGGTGGCGATGTCCTTTCGTGGATTACAAACTGGCTAAAAGACAGGAAAGAAGGTAGGATTAAATGGACACTTTTTTCAGAGGAAGGGACTGGGCAGTGGAGTGCCTCAGGGATCTGATTTGGGACACTTACTTTTCAATATATTTATAAATGATCTGGAAAGAAATATGACGAGTGAGGTAATCAAATTTGCAGATGATACAAAATTGTTCAGAGTAATTAAATCACAAGCAGATTGTGATAAATTGCAGGAAGACCTTGTGAGACTGGAAAATTGGGAATCAAAATGGCACATGAAATTTAATGTGGATAAGTGCAAGGTGATGTATATAGGGAAAAATAACCCATGCTATAGTTACACAATGTTAGGTTCCATATTAGGTACTACCACCCAAGAAAGAGATCTAGGTGTCATAGTGGATAACACATTGAAATTGTCAGTTCAGTGTGCTGCGGCAGTCAAAAAGCAAACAGAATGTTGGGAATTATTAGGAAGGGAATGGTGAATAAAACGGAAAATGTCATAATGCCTCTGTATCGCTCCATGGTGAGACCGCACCTTGAATACTGTGTACAATTCTCATCACCATATCTCAAATGGTGAGACCGCACCTTGAATACTGTGTACAATTCTCATCACCATATCTCAAAAAAGATATAATTGTGATGGAGAAGGTACAGTGAAGGGCGACCAAAATGATAAGGGGAATGGAACAGCTCCCCTATGAGGAAAGACTAAAGAGGTTAGGATTTTTCAGCTTGGCTGAGGGGGGATATGATAGAGGTGTTTAAAATCATGAGAGGTCTAGAACTGGTAGATGTGAATCGGTTATTTAGTCTTTCAGATAATAGAAAGACTAGGGGGCACTCCATGAAGTTAGCATGTGGCACATTTAAAACTAATCGGAGAAAGTTCTTCTTCATTCAACGCACAATTAAACTCTGGAATTTATTGCCAGAGTATGTGGTTAGTGTGGTTAGTATAGCTGCATTTAAAAAAGGATTGGATAAGTTCTTGGAGGAGAAGTCCATTACCTGCTATTAATTAACCTCCTATCACAGCTTCCCTCCAACACCACCTCGCCTTCTAGTACATATCACCACCCCAATAAAAACATATCTCTCAAATCTTTCGATCTCATCACAGCCTCAGAGATCCAAGCAGTTTTGAAGAAAATGAAACCATCCTCACATCCCTTCGACCAAATCTCCTCTAAACTACTACTAGTAATCCCCGACTAAATCTCCAAAGCACTGGCAGACATCATTAACTGTTTGCTATCCCAGGGAATCTATCCGGACGATCTTAAACTGGCCTCCATCAAACCACTCTTAAAGAAACCAAATCTGGATCCTAAAGATCCCAATAGCTTCCGCCTGATCTCCAACCTTCCATTTATAGCCAAGGTCATGGAAAAACTAGTCAATAAACAACTATCGGATAACATCGAAGACCACAAAATTCTGTTCCCCACCCAATATGGATTCCGAAAAGCAGCTAGCACAGAATCCCTTCTCATATCCCTGACAGACTATCTCATCATGGGCCTAGACAAAGGTCACTCCTTCCTTCTCATTCTCCTGGACCTTTAGCAGCTTTTCACACTGTTAACCACTCCATCTTTCTAAACCAGCTGTCATACATCGGAATAACAGGAACGGCATTGGTCTGGTTCAAAACATTTCTTGATAACAGAGGCTACAAGGTTAAAATACACAATAAAGAATCTCTCCGTCATCATTCCTCCCTAGGAGTTCCCCAGGGTTCTTCCCTATCCCCCACCCTCTTCAATATTTACCTTCTTCCTCTATGCAAGCTGTTAACCAAAATTAACCTAAAACACTTCTTATACGCCGATGATGTCCAGATCGTGATCCCCCTTAAAGAATCCATCACAAAAACACTTGAATATTGGGAAAACTGCCTTCAAGAAATCAACGGCCTCCTCACCAACTTAAACTTAATTCTAAATTCTTCTAAGACCGAACTCCTTCTCATCTCCCCAGAAAACAGCACCATCATCACAAACACACCAGCAAACCTTCACATCACCCAAGCAAGAGACTTAGGGGTTATCATCGATAATCGGCTAAATCTGAAATCCTTTATCAACCAAACAACTAAGGACTGTTTCCATAAATTACACCTCCTGAAAAGAATAAAACCACTCCTTCACTTCCAAGATTACAGAACGGTTCTCCAAGCTATAATCTTCTCTAAGATAGACTACTGTAACTCTATCTTACTAGGTCTCCCCGCATCTCACACCAAACCTCTTCAGATGGTCCAAAATGCGGCAGCCAGAATACTGACAAACACGAGGAGAAGAGACCACATCTCTCCCATCCTTAAAGACCTACACTGGCTGCCAATCCACTCAGAATCATACATAGGTCCATTACCACTATCTACAAAGCCATCCATCACCACGCTCCACTCAACCTTCAAATCCCACTCAGAAAACATACCTCCTCCAGAGAAGCTTATAGAAACTCACTACATGTACCTCATGCCAAAAACTCTCAACATATAACATTTAGAGACCGGGCTTTCTCTACAGCAGGACCATCACTATGGAACTCCATTCCACCGGAACTTCGTCAAGAACCATGCCTTCGAACATTCAGAAAAAGGCTTAAGACGTCGTTGTTTAAACAAGCCTTTCCAGACCCTAATTAAATCTCATTTCAATGACAACCACAGTCAGACATTTTTAGAACATTGTAAATAATGGATCTTAATGTTAAATTTCCTTTAGACTTTCCTCCACCCAGTTTGAACATCCTTGTTTTATTGTAACTTCAGATTTCTCTTTTCACTTGTTCACAGTTTTTCAGTTTTCATTTTACTTTACACCCCCCTGTTAATTTAAACCAGCATGATGTGATTCTTATCTCGAATGCCAGTACAGAAAAACGCTAAATAAATAAATAAATAAATAAATAAATAAATAAATAATTTTGTTGACTTCGAAAACAGCCACTGCTATTACTAGCAATGATAACATGAAATAGACTTAGTTTTTGGGTACTTGCCAGGTTCTTATGGCCTGGATTGGCCACTGTTGGAAACAGGATGCTGGGCTTGATGGACCCTTGGTCTTACCCAGTATGGCATGTTCTTATGTTCTTAACCATGTATCTTAAGCAAAAGACTCTCAATATGTTGTACTAAATCTAGAGGTAACCAAAACAATCTGTTACCATGGATATAAGATTTGCCATAAATCAATGATCCATCAAGGCAAGGATCTTGTTTCTAACATTGGCCAATCCAGGTCACAAATAACTGGCAGGATCCCAAAGGGTAGATAGATTCCATGCTGCTTATCCCAGAGATAAGAAGTTGATTTCTTCAACTCCACCTTAATAATGGTTTATGGTCTTTTCCTCCAGGAAACCTTTTCTAAACACAGTTATACTAATAGCTTCCATGATATTCTCTGGCAATAAATTCTAGAGCTTAATTATGTGTTGAGTAAAAAAAATATTTTCTCTTATTAGTTTTAAATGTACAACTTAGTAACTGCCAATTCAATTTCCTGAAAAATCTTTATATAAAGAAAAGTTTTACAAGTCTTCATTTTTCTAAAAAGAATGTGTTCTTAAGTGAGCATTTTCAAGTGTTCATTGGACTTTGGTTATATTTTTAACTGCATTGATTTTTCATGTTAAAACTTTTCATATACACCTTAAAAAAAAAAGTATAAATAGTGAATTTATTAAAAACAATATGGACTGACCTAGGATTAAATAAATGTGTGATATATATTATACAAATGGTGTCACACAGTTATGAGGTCTTTAAAATGACATGATTTCAATAGTTTCAACACCACAGAATAGGTTTGTCATAGGGAGGATCTTGTGGTTATTTATTTATTTATTTATTTATTTATTTAAAAGTTTTTATATACCGCACTAGGGGTAGGTATCTATCCATCTTAGCGGTTTACATCATAAAACACACATAATATTTGACATACAATAAAAATACTATAAAATTACAAAGTTTACATTCATTTACAACTGTATATTCCATAATGCTTAAGGGTTTGAAAACAGAGTTGTTATGTTCATTTTGTTATGTTATAGGCACAGGTGAATAAGTAAGTTTTCAGAGCTTTTTTGAAATCATTACGATTTTCTGTTAGGCGAATATACTCTGGGATAGAGTTCCACAGTGTAGGGCCTGCAATTGAAAATGCTCGTTTTCTGGTTAGAGCTAAGCTTGCAACTTTTACTGTGGGTATTTCCAACATGCATTTGTTTATTGATCTAAGTTGTCTGTTTGGTTTATATAGTCTCAATAGTGAACAGAGCCAGATTGAATTGGGGTTACCCTCCCCAGATTGAATTGGGGTTACCCTCCCCCCCAATCATTGTTCCTCTGCGCTTATACTAGCCTGTAAATAATCTATGTGTTTATCACATTTTCCTCAAACCCCTGTACATACCTTTCCTCATGTATCCTTTTCCCCCTCCCCCCTCCCTCTCTCTTTGTCTTGTCTACCTATATACCTCTCCTCCCCACCTATTTATCTTGTTTATTGCTATGTTACTGAGTTTATTGTTACAAACTGTTCTTTGTAAAGGCTTTGCCTATATATCCTTGTTTGTAAGTTATCTGTAAACCGGCACGATGTGCAAACGGTTGCCGGTATATAAAATAAAATAAAATAAAAAATAAAATATATAACAGGTTGTGGATTGTGGTCAAAATTTTGTAAGAGATCCGGAATGTCATTGGAAGCCAGTGCAAGTGATATAATAGCGGTGTGATGTGATCTCTGCGTGAGGCGTTACATAGCATTCTTGCAGTTGCATTTTGCACTAGTTGCAATGGTTGTATTGATGATTGCGGTAAACCGAGATATAACGCATTGCAGTAGTCTAATGTAGTCAGTATCAAGGATTGAGTTACAAGGCGAAAATCATTTGGTAGCAGTAATGGTTTTATTTTTTTCAGCATATTTATTTTGAAAAATGATTTTTTCACTATGTCAGATATATTTTTGGATAGAGATAACCGGGAATCTATAATTACTCCTAAGTTTTTTGCGTGTGGTTTGATCAAGATTTTTTGTTTTTCAAATGTAAAAAACTGGGGTGGTTGATATGGTGAGTCAGGTATTGTTGATAAATAAATCAGTTCTGTTTTGTTGGTATTTAGTTTTAGTCTATTGTGAGATAACCAAGTTTTTATTGTGGATAGGTATAATTGTAACAAGGAGAATGTTTTTGACCAGGATTCAGTGAATGGAATTATGAATTGGATATCGTCTGCGTAAATTTTGAAGTATAAATTCAGTCCTGTTAGGAGGCGACACAGAGGTAGAAGGTAAATGTTAAACAATAAAGCGGAGAGCGATGATCCCTGGGGTACACCTGTTTTGGTTGTGTACCAGTCTGATTTGTATTTACCCATGGAAATTCTTTGTGGACGGTTATAATTGTGAAGACATACTTACTTATAATTTTTTGACCTTTCTTGAATATTTGGTGATAGATACTCAAAAAAGAGTTGAACCACACGTTTCCAAAATTATGCAATATGCAAAATATTAAAAAGGCAATCTTGTATCTGATATGCTAAACTGGCACCCAAAATAGTCTGAAGAATGGGTGTAACATGAGCATATAGAGTATCTCCAATCAAAAAATGGGCAAGAATTCTGAATGATTTGCAAAAATTCTAAACGAGTTATTAGGCAGACCAACAAAAAGAGAATTACAATAATCTAGGAGAGGAAACAGCAATGACAATAAAGTAGTTTCAATAGCATAATGCTTTAATACTGTCTTCAGTCTGCGAAGGATTTTTATTTTACAAAAAGCTAATCTGACTATAAACTTAAAATGATCACGCATAGATACAGATGAATCTAGACTAATTCCTAGGTTCCAAATAGCTCTTTTTATAGGTATGGAATGGCTGTCAAACACTAAGACTATCCACAGGGACGTGCTGTAAAAGAAAAAGCAACTCAGTTTTATCCAAGTTAAGTAATAATCTGTTGTTAGTGAGCCAACTTAAGAACATAAGGATATAAGAAACTGCCATACTGGGACAGACCAAGGGTCCATAAAGTCCAGCATCCTGTTTTCAACAGTGGCCAATCCAGGCTACAAGTACCTGGCAAGTATCCAAAAACGAAGAATATCCCACGTTACTGATGCTAGTAATAGCAGTGGCTATTTTCTGAGTCAACTTGATTAATAGCAGGTAATGGAATTCTCATCCAAGAACTTATCCAAACCCTTTTTAAACCCAGTTACACTAACTGCACTAACCACATCCTCTGGCAACAAATTCCAGAGTTTAATTGTGCGAAGAGTGAAAAAGAATTTTCTCCGATTAGTTTTAAATATGTTACATGCTAACTTCATGGATTGCCCCCTAGTCCTTCTATTGTCCAAAAGAGAAAATAATTATCACATTTACCCATTCTAGACCTCTCATAATTGTTGCACCGGAGGTGGACCCTTGAGCCGAGGTGGGGTTGACGCTACCCATAGGAGGGATCCTACAGGTTCCCACCATCGGCAGGCGGAGTGGGCTGAAGGACGGAAGCTGGCTGGTGCTTCACCAATACCAGCCCTCGAACCCCGTGGGTTGAGCCTTTGGGGACCGGGGCCGGCTGGACTTAGGTGGGCCTCCGTATGTTGTCGTCAATGGAAGGATCGCGAGATCAGCCCAGAAGCAGCAACAGTGGAGAGAAGAAGTCTGTACTGGATGAGGCGGAGTCCTGGAGACCTGGGCGCCAATAGAACCAAAGTCAGACAGGGGGTGCCCAAGCAAGAGCAGGCCGAAGCCTGAGTAAGCCAAGTCCAGGACATAGACTAAAGAAGCATCACAGGGCAAGCTGGAGTCAGGGCCGGTGGCAATCTGGAAGCAGTGGCAAGCAAGGCTGAAGTCTGGATGAGGAGAGAGTCAGGAGTGTTGTCAGGCAATGCAGAGGTCTAGGTCTGGAGAGAGGCAATGGAGTCGTCAGGCAATGCAGATGTATGGGTCTGGAGAGAGGCAATGGAGTAGTCAGGCAATGCAGAGGTCTGGATCTGGAGAGAAGCATTGCTGTGGTCAGGCAAAGCAGAGGAGAGGCTTGGAGAGGGTCAATGGCATGGTCAGGAGAAGCAGAGGTCCAGGCTTGGAGAGATTCAATAGTGTGTTCAGGCAAAGCAGAGGTCCAGGCTTGGAGAGAGTCAATGGCGTGGTCAGGCAAAGCAGAGTTGAAGTCCAAAGAGGCAGACCTAGGGTAGGTAGGTAGGTAGGAATCAGGAACAAAGGAATGAGAAAACCAGGAACAGGAGTCAGCGAGGATCAGGAACCAGGAACAAGGAGAATCACCAGGAGGTAACGAGTACACGAACAGTGTGGAGATCTGTAGCAAAGACAATCCTTAGGAGCGGAGCCAGGCCTTAAGCACTGGGGCTCCGCTGATGTCATCACGGGCCACGCGGATCTGCAGCTGAGCCGGAGGCACCGGGGGTGGCCCGAGGACAGAGCTGGCAGCCTACCACCTCCAGGGATGAGGGACCAGGCACTGGATTCGTCTGAGAGAGGTGAGGGGACCGAGCCGCGGGTCTGCCCCAGCCGGCACACGTAACAATAATTTTAAAGACCTCTATCATATCCCCCCTCAGCCATCTCTTCTACAAGCTGAACAGCCGTAACCTCTTTAGTCTTTCCTCATAGGGGAGCAGTTCCATCCCCTTTATCATTTTGGTAGCCCTTCTCTGTACCTTCTCCATCACAACTATATCTTTCTTGAGATGCGGCGACCAGAATTCTACACAGTACTCAAGGTGCAGTCTCACCATGGAGTGATACACAGGCATTATGATATCCTTTGTTTTATTCACCATTCCCTTCCTAATAATTCCTAACATTCTGTTTGCTTTTTTGACTGCCACAGCACACTAAGCTGATGATTGCAAAGTATTATCCACTAGGATGCCTAGATCTCTTTCCTGGGCGGTAGCTCCTAATATGGAACCTAACATCGTGTAACTACAGCATGGGTTATTTTTCCCTATATGTATCACCTTGCACTTACCAACATTAGATTTCATCTGCCATTTGGATGCCCAATCTTCCAGTTCCACAAGGTCCTCCTGCAATGTATCACAATCCACTTGTGATTTAACTACTCTGAATAATTTTGTATCATCTGCAAATATGATTACCTCACTCGTCATATTCCTTTCCAGATCATTTATAAATATATTGAAAAACACGGGTCCTAGTACAGATCCTTGAGGCATTCCACTGTATACCCTTTTCCTCTGAGAAAATTGTCCATTTAATCCTGCTCTCTATTTCCTGTCTTTTAACCAGTTTGTAATCCACAAAAGGACATCGCCACCTAACCCATGACTTTTTACTTTTCCTAGAAGCCTCTCAGGAGGAACTTTGTCAACTGCCTTCTGAAAATCCAAATACACTACATCCACTGGTCCACCTATATGTACATGTTTATTAACCCCTTCAAAAAAAATGAAGCAAATTTGTGAGGCAAGACTTGCCTTGGGTAAAGCCATGCTGACTTTGTTCTATTGAGTGATGATAGATGGACAAAAAGTTGAATGTATATTTCCAGGAAGATCTTAAAGGAATACAAATCTGGATAATGTCAGCATACAGTTTAAAGTTAACTCTCAAAGATGCCAATAGTTTATATACAACATTATGTATGAATTGAAGAGAGTTGCTGAAAGGGCAGATGCCTGAGGGCCTCCAGTAGACATTTCATACCTGCTGTGATGATAGAAACTTTTGACTTAAACCAGGATAAACCCCAACAATAATCCACAAAAACAGGAATGTAAAAAATCACATCAAACAAATCAATATCCCCTATCAAAGTATTTTTTATATATAATTTTATCAATCAAGATTGCTTGAAAAATGTTTTTTGAAAGTGGGAGTTAGGATTTCATATTCAGTCAATCATTGGTTCCAACCAGGTAACTCTTGGCTTTTAGCTATAATCAAAAACACCCAACCAACCACCTATGAAATTCAAACAGTCAATCTTCTTGAAAAACTATTGTTTATATATGTATTATTAAAAAATCTCTCTATATATATTATTATATCTCTTCAGTGCATCAGTGCAAGTATTTTTTACTTTAAAAGCTTTTTGATTGCCAGTAATCTGTTTGGCATTTTTGATGAGATAATATATATATATAGAAAGATTTTTAATAATACATATTAAAAATTGTTTTCAAATAAAAAATTGTTTGAATTTCATAGGTGGTTGGTTGGGTGTTTATGATTATAGTCAAATCCCAAGGGTTACCTGGTTAGAACTAATGACTATTGAATGTGAAACCCCATCTCCCACTTTCAAATATTGTTTTTCAAGCAGTCTTGATTGATAAAATTATATATAAAATATTTTGATAAGGGTTATTGATTTATTTTATATTAAACCAGGATAAAGCAGATCCAGTTATACCAGTTTCCACAAAACATGTGATCAAAATTTCATGATTCATGGTATTAAAGGCAGCAGATATATGTAATAAAACCATGATGTATTGGGTACCAGTATCAAACCTGTGCCATATTGTATCAGTGCAAGAAAACAATAATGTCTCAATGCAATAATTCTTTCAAAAACCAAATTATTGAGGACTGAGAATGGAATGATCTTTAATAAAGTCAGAGAGTTGCTGAAAAACTACAGCTTCAATGTCCTTTGCAATAAATAACAGTGAAGAAATTGGCTGATAGATTGATGGCATAGATGAATCTAATTTTTTTTTTTTTAAGTAGAGGACAGATAGATGCCAATTTCAGAGATTTTATTAGAAAACAGGATTGTAGGGAGAGATTAACCAAATTTACTTTAAAAAAAAAAGGTAATATCATCCTTTGAGGCTTTGAACAATGGATTAGAATTGACATTTAATGGAGAAGAGGAAGAATTCATTCTCCAAATAATCTGGGTAACCTCCAACATGAAATAGAGGAAAATTCACTCCACTTAGTAGACTCTGAGAAAGGTATGGACATGGTATTGGAATCTTATGGAAATTGGTCACAAATACCCTGAATCTTATTGTTAAAAAATTTAGTAAATATTTCATATGATGGAGAACAGGGTTCTATACCAATCCTACCATTTCCAGAATATCTAAATCCGGTCAACTGTTTTACAGTACAAAATAACTTCCGTGAACTGTTGAAAGTGGTCTGAACATGTGATGACAAATAAGTATTTTTCACTTTGTTAACTAAGGCACAGTATTCAAGTAATCTCTGTAGTGTGATATACTAGACACTGAAGGAGAAGATTTCCCTGTTCTTTCAAGTTATCACAGCTTTCACTTAGTAGCAACTAATTGGAAACTAAGCCAAAGAACAAATTTGGTACAACAAATTCAAAAAGTGTTTTGAGAAGCCATAGATTCAATTGCAGACTGTAACAAAAAATTCCATTTGTCTAATTCAGCTTGGAAGTTTTTGGAACCAGCATCAGCAAGGAAGGGGTGCAAACACTTTCAAACCTGGTCAACATTACTATGATCTCTCTTGGTAGTGATTAAAGTTTTATCTAAATATGGAGGAGCTTGATTTTTTAAATTTTGGACAGCTAAATTAGATGTTAGTAAATAATAGTCGGACCAGATAATAGTTGAGATGCTCAGCTGTACCATGCTATGATAACAAAAAGCTGGGTTGGAAAAAACCAAATCCAAGGTATGTTCTTTTTTTATGAATGGGTTCCACTAATTGCTCCCACCCTCTAGGTCTCCACTAGATAGCACTAGTCCAATCCTGGGGTTAGTGAGTCAGGAGAAAGGGCATACAATTCTGAATACTACCTCTCCTAAGGCTTGCTGAAGTGATGAATTCCTGTGTGAATAAAGGAGAGGAAGTAGAAGGAGTGATGTCCCAACCTTGAGTTGCAGTTGAGAGATTCAGGAGTGTTTTTACGTTCTTCCCAATTATGAACTCCCAGCCTAGAACCTGGGAGTGACATTGCCCTTGTCAGATCCTTCTGAGGTCTGGATGGGAGTATGTAGAAGAGGAGTTTTGTGAGTTTTTTTGTCTTTCAAGACCTGTGCCTGTCATGTGAGGTTATTTCCCTTGCCTTGGAAGGCTAGAAGGTTACTGTGAATTATTTCACCCAGTTCAAGAGAGAACTATAGTGACCTGAAGTGTGCAGAGACAAGGGGTATTATTCCAACATTGTTTTATCATTTTTCTACATTGGCTTTTTGGAATGGAGTTTGAAGTCACCTTTCTTTTCCATAAGAACTATCTTTCCAATGTAAGGCCCTTTCTTCAGAGAAGTCTACTACAGCAGTTTGGAGAGGAGAACTGGAGAAAGGAGTCATAAATTCTGGAAACCCCCCTTGGGAGTCTTTATCCTGGGACACAGGATGCAGGCAGGATTTGGAAGATCTAGAGTATATCTGAAACTCAGGTACTGTGGGGAAAGAAATCCATCTACATTTAGGATATCCTCAGACCACCTGGGATACCTATCTTTCCACTCCTTTGAGGATAAGCCATTCTCAGAACCCTGCACACATGTAATAAAATTGTCACATCCATGTGCATGCGCAGGTAACAGCGCGCACATGGATGACCCGCACGCGGCTTTGAAAATTTACCCATGATACCAAAATAGTGGTGATTAATGAGAATGTAGAATGGTAGTGAGCCCCACTCATGCCAGTGAATACTTCTCAGTAATGACACCGAAGGTGAACTTGTTGGTGAGGGGCCAAAAGACCTATAGAGAAATGTGCAAAATGGTTATGGAGACTCTGGCACCAGTATCCAGTTCTGGTATTTTTTCTGCTGGAGAGTCACTTCTGTTAGTGGATATCCATCCCTGTTGCCAACTATCCTAGAATAGTATGACTACTATGCAGCCAGTGATGTCTCTGGAAAGAGAGAAATCTCTGACATAGGACAAACTATTAGACCAACAAGTGTCCTTTAAAGTGACAGACCAAGCTTGGGTGGTACCTAGTAGAGTAGAATTCTGTAGAGATGTGCAGAGAACATCCCAGGCAGAAAGTCTGTTGTAGTGAAAGGGCTACAATATTCCTATGTCCCAGTATACATCTTGAATTTCATGGACAGAGGGACCCCTGGATTTCTGAGTATGCTGAAAAATGTTTTGTCAAGGATGCTGAACCCCAATTTTTGAAGGCATACCCGGACTATCAAAGAGAAATGGACTGCAAGATTGCAGAAATGAAATTGGGGAGAAATGTGTGCAAACATGCCGTTATTTACCAGCAAAGGAATGGAGGACAGAGGAAGTATGACAGTGACTGCGTCCTAGTTAATGGGAGGGTGGTAAAGAAACCTAACCCAGCACATTATGAGCCAGCTTCTGTTACTGAAGAAGAGGAGCGGCAGACTCCCCCAGTGACTGTTTCTATTCCATGGAGTGGTCTGTGATCTGGAGGCAGGCTGAGGACTGAAAGTTGGTTGTTGCTGTCTATTGTGTTCTTTGTGTGATTATCATATGTTCCACAGGTTCCCGAGTTACATTGAAAATGTTTACTGACCCTCAGAGGGAGGGATTGGACCATGAACTCTAGACCTGATCATCTATCAGCAAGATGACCTAGCCTTTCATGCAGCTTAACAGACCTGAATATTTTCCAGGAATTGGGGTTATCTTAATTTACAGTATGAACTAATGTTGGTCCTAGGAAGGAGGGTGACCAGAAATATTGGTTTCTGTTAGAAATTGTTTGTTATGCTGACATAAGACAAATTGGTTGAGTTTGTAAGAAAAAAAACCCTTCTTGAAAAAATAACATTCTAAAACTATGAAAAAATGGTGTTCCTTGATTCCTTTTAATGATCTATTGCTTCACTCATAATTTTTTTCTTGTTAGGTGGGATCCATCACAATTTAGAATCCTGACCTTGCTTCTAAATTATTTTCCTTTGCAGATTTCTGAGTACACCTGTTCTCCTATCCTTTGTCCTACCTTAAGAGTTAATATTTCCATCAACAAGTCTTGCGGGAGAAGTGAGGAGACAGAAGAGATAATGGTTCAATAAAAAGCATTTGAAATAAGATCTTTAATCCAGAGACCTTAGGAGTGTATTAGTATTAGAGGAGGAGGAGTTTTGATTGAGTACTTTTTTGGCATTTCTCCATGGGGATGTCTGCAAGGAATTCAAAATTTTTCTATAATGTTCCTTGCAAAGGCTGGCATATGTGATGCCGCTGGTGGGACAGTTCGCTTCTTACTAGTTGTGTTCCTGTATGGATTTTCATGGATGGGGCCCAGATGTACCCATGTTCTCAACCCCTCTGGGTGGAAGAGACATTTTTTCCTCAGATTTTGGAGGGGTGGGTCCTGCCATCCCTGGGTTATGTTTTTCCCTAAATAGAACTAGTAGAATGTTATGGAATAAATATATTGTAAAAATGTTGTTTGAAAACTGTATGTAGTGTATGTAGTGTATTATGAACGATCCAAGTCTACAATCTTATGCAGACTGCATGCTCCACTAAGGTTAGAATTCTACCAGGTGACTAGATCAGATTATAACAACATCTATTGTCATTGTTATTTGTAAAGTATATGTAATGTCTCTGAAAAAATTTGAAGCATCTCCTGTCCCCATATTATTTTGTATGGGAGCAGGAGAATATAGAGACCCTATGGGGCGGATTTTCAGAGCCCTGCTCGCCTAAATCCGCCTAAATCCGGGCGGATTTAGGCGAGCAGGGCCCTGCGCGCCGGTGCGCCTATGTTCAATAGGCCTACCGGCGCGCGCAGACCCCAGGACTCACATAAGTCCCGGGGTTTGGCGAGGGGGGCATGTCGGGGGCGGGCCCGGTCGGCGTGGCGTTTTGGGGGCGTGTCGGCAGCGTTTTGGGGGCGGGCCCGGGGGCATGGTTACGGCCCGGGGCGGTCCGGGGGCGTGGCCGCGCCCTCCGTACCTGCCCCCAGGTCGCGTCCTGGCGCGCTAGCGGCCCGCTGGCGCACGGGGATTTACGTCTCCCTCCGGGAGGCGTAAATCCCCCGACAAAGGTAAGGGGGGGTTTAGACAGGGCCGGGCGGGTGGGTTAGGTAGGGGAAGGGAGGGGAAGGTGAGGGGAGGGCAAAAGAAAGTTCCCTCAGAGGTCGCTCCGATTTCGGAGCGGCCTCGGAGGGTAGGCTCGAGGGTAGGCTGCGCGGCTCGGCGCGCGCCGGCTATACAGAATCGATAGCCTTGCGCGCGCCGATCCAGGATTTTAGCGGCTACGCGCATATCTACTAAAATCCCGCGTACTTTTGCTGGCGCCTGATGCGCCAGCAAAAGTACGCCAATTCGCGCGGTTTGAAAATCTATCCCCATAGGTCTCCACTATATGGCCCTGGTCCAATCCTGGGATTAGTGAGTCAGAACCTGGGGTGTACTATTCTGAAAAGTACCTCTCCTGAGGCTTGCTGGAGTGATGAGCTCCTGTGTGAATAAGGGAAGGGCGAGTATAGAGCACAGAGTGGCAATCTTGAGTTGCAGTTGAGAGATACAGGAGTATTTTTGTATTCTCCCCAATTTTGGGCCCCCAGACTAGAACCTGGACGTGACACTGCCTTTGCCAGCAACTTCACAGGTCTAGAAGGGAGTATTTGGAAGATGATAAGAGTTTTAAGGTTTTTGTCTTTAAAGACCTGTGCCTGTCTGTGAGACTGTTTCCCCTGCCTAAGAATGTCAGGAGGGTCCTGTAAATCCTTTTGTCTAGTTCAAGAAGGGAATAAAGTGACCTGAAGTGTGCAGAGAGACAAGCAGTACTTTTCCAAAGTTGTTTTACCTTTTCCTATCTTAGTTTTTGGGAAGGAAGTTTTAAGCCACCCTTCCTTACCATATGGCCGGGAAGTTTTAAGAACTGTCTTTTCAGTGTAAGGCCTTTCCTTCAGACAGTTCTACTACAGCAATTTGGAGAGGAGAGATAGAGAAAGGAGATGTGACCTATGGATACCTCCACAGGAGTCTTCACCATGGACACAGGACACATGCAGGTTTAGAAGATCTGGAGTGCATCTTACCTTAGGTACTGTGGGGAAAGGAATCCTTCCACATTTAGGAGACACACAGCCCACTGGGGCGCTTTCCTTCCACTTCCCTGGAAGGTAAGCCATTCAAGGGATGCAGCATTGAGGGATACTTTCATAAAGAGAGATAGAGGAACACCAAATCTGTACTCTAGGAGACCTGTTTCAGACTGGATATAAATGGAAACCCTTGTTTATGCACTTGATTATTTTCAACCCAATCATAGGTAAACATTTAATATGGAACAACAACCAGTGAGTCCAGCCTGTCTTTTAGTGTACCTGCCCCAAAGATCTAATAGTAATTCATGGGCAAGGGATTCCACTCACATGCCTGGGGCTAGGATGACATCCTTCCCCCCAGGCATCAGGAACTCACTCAAAGACAAAGAACTAGTTATTGTCAGGCCGATACCAGTAAAGCGCGGCCACATTACCCCATTTCTAACCCGCTGTGTACTCCACAATTTCGCCGCGTAGTCTAACCCGCGAGTTCACTATCTGTTTTTACCGATCCTGTACCGCTTCTTTAACTCGACACGTATCCCTTTCCGCCCGCGGCATGTATATGTATGTAAACGATCCGATAGCTATTCCCTCCCATACAGTAAAGTGCGCCCCGACTATCGCCTTTTAGCCTGCTATCTTGCCGCGTCTTTAACCTACTAATTACTACCGCCTACCCTGACCCTTGTGTTAGTGCGGTTCACTGGTTGCTCAGCATATTCAATTTAAAGCTTTAACCTTGGTATTTAAGGCTCAGCATGATCCCATATATTCCATTGCACTGTCTGTATTCAGAAGAATGTAATTAACTGATTCTATTTATTTATTTAGAAACTTTTCTATACCATCGCTAAGTTATATACCATCGCAACGGTTTACAAATAGGCACATAGACTAAGGTAAGTAAATGTAGGATATCGTACATTCTAACAGGTGACAATAAAGTTCGGTTACAATTTCATAAATAAAATCATTATTTGAGTAATGTTGGTCAAGTCCAGGTATATTATTGAGTTACTATCGCTTTGAAATATTACTTCTTAAATGTAGGATTGAGTAAATTCATTCTCATCTGCATTACCCTGTACTTTCATTCTCTACCCTCCACACTCTGTAGTGAAGGCTTTTTTAAAGAGCCATGTTTTTAGATTTTTCTTAAAAGTTTCAGATTATTCTGTAATCTGAGTTCGGGGGGCATCGTGTTTCCATAGTATGGGGCCCAAGCCAATGATAAAGCCCTTTCTCTCACTTGGGTTAATTTTGCTGACTTTACTGAATGGATTGTTAGTAGTGCTTTGTTTGCTGATCGGAGGTTTCTTTGTGGAACGTGTACTCGTAGGCTGGTTTTAGCCAGTCTGCTTCTTTATCATATATTAGTTTGTGTATGGTGCATAAGGCTCTTTGTATTTTATCCTGTATTCGACTGGGTAACCAATGTAAGTCTGCTAGAGTTTCGTTATATGGTCCCTCCTCATTTTTTTCCCATTAGTATTCTGGCTGCAGTATTTTGAAGTATCTGGAGTGGTCTTATCGATGTGCTTGGGAGTCCTAGTAGAGGTGTGTTGCAGTAGTCAGTGCTAGAAAATGAAAAGTGTTTTGCAGTACTGTTCTGAAGTGGGGCAGGTGTGAGAGTAAATGGTTTCAATCTTCTGAGGACCATAAGTTTGCGTAGCCTTCTCTTACTTTATAGATATGTGTTGCTTCAGGTTGATTTCTGGGTCCATTATTACTCCCAGATTCCTTACTTTTCGGCTAGCTCAATTTTTTGTTATTCTTAGGGTTATCGGTGTTTGAATGATTTTAGTATGTTTTCTCTCAAGGTGAAGGAATTCAGTTTTGTCAATGTTGATAACCAGTTCCATCTGGTTTAGTAGTTGTTTAATTATGTCTAGGTACATGTTAGCTAGACTTAATGTTTTTTCAATTGTGTCGTCTATTGGTAGAATTAATTGAATGTCGTCTGCGTAAATGTAATGTATTATCCCTAGGCCTGCCAGCAGATGACATAAGGGTAGCATATATATGTTAAAGAGGGTAGCAGACAGCGCTGAACCCTGAGGTACTCCTGTTTCAAGTTTACATTTTTCTGATAATGTGTTTTTTATCTGGACTTGAAAGAATCTGTTGTTTAGGTAGGATCTGAACCAGTTTATTGTTTTGTCACATAATCCAATTTCTTCAAGTCTTTTTAGTAGTATTTTGTGGTTTACTGTATCGAAGGCTGCAGATAAGTCGAGCATTATAAGGATGTAATGTTTACTGTTATCAAAACCTCTTAGTATGTTGTCTGTTAGTGAGAGAAGTAATGTCTCAGTGCTGTAGTGTTTTCGGAAGCCGTGTTGTGAAGGGTACAGTATGTTATTATTGTCTAGGTGTTCAGCTAACTGTTTCTGTACTGTTTTCTCTATTAATTTAGCTAATAATGGGAGGTTTGAGACTGGGCGGTAGTTAATGAGGATTAATGGGTCACTGTTTTTCTTTTTGATGATTGGCTTAATGATTGCCCCTTTTAGTGTATCTGGCATTAATCCTTCAGTTCTACCACCAAAAGTCGCCCAGTCCCAAACCAACCCAATCCACAGGAAAAAAAATGCTTCTCGCACTTAGCCACCCAGTCCCAACCAACCCAATCCACAGAAAAAAAAAATGCTTCTTGCACTTAGCCGCCCCAGTCCCAAACCAACCCAATCCACAGAAAAAATATGCTTCTCGCACTTAGCCGCCCAGTCCCAAACCAACCCAATCCACAGAAAAAAAAATGCTTCTCGCACTTAGCCGCCCAGTCCCAACCAAACCAACCCAATCCAATCCAAGCCCAAGCAGAGAGAGACGAAATTTCATAGTCCAAACTTTCCCTCAGCCCCCGCTCACCTGCCCTGGCCGCGGCCATGCAAGCCCCAGCAGCAGCAGTAGAAGTAGAAGGGCGGCGAGAGAGAGCGGCTTCAGCAGCCCCGCCAGCGAAGATGAATACGTGCACGCCTGTAGGTCCAATATGGGCGTTCAATATGGGCGTTCAAGGCAGCAAAGGCGCATGCGCACATGCCGTGACCTCCAACGTCCAGCCGGTCACGGCGTGTGCTCATGCACCTTCGCTGCCTTGAGCGTCCATATTGGACGTACAGGCGTGCACGTATTCACTTTAGCCGGTGGGGATGCTGAAGCCGCTCTCTCTCGCCACTCTCTCTCGCCGCCCTTCTACTGCTGCTGCTGGGGGCTTGCGTGGCCGCGGCCAGGAAAGGTGAGCAGGGGCTGGGGGAAAGTTACATATATGTTTATATATAATATATAAATAAAGAGAGATATAGACATATATATATATATATATATCCACACTGGCACTCTCTTAATTTTAGGGTATTTACAAAAATGAGCACTATACAAAAAAAAAGTATTTATACCCAAAATCAAAACGTCTAAATATTTCAAAGAAAATCTTGTTACAAAAACTTATTTATTAATTTTCTCATATACACATTGTAAACATATCAATACCATCCCCCATAATTAAAATATCCATACAAATCCCATTCATACTAGTCACACTAAAAAATATACACAATACAAATGTCGCATAAAATTACTTCTATAATCCTTCACCAGCCCTATTACCCAAATAGCTAAACATAAGCAATAGTTCTTAAACAAACCTAGTCACCTACCCAACAAAGGCCTAATTTTCACCTAATGAAAGACTTTATCAGGACCCCGGCAGAAAGGACAGCACCTGAAAATCCAGCACTCAGCAGAACAGCTACTCTGGTCCTACCGGGGAAACTCCCAGAAGGCGCCAGGGAGGAGTCTTCACTAAATACGGAGGGAACTCCTGAGAATACGAAGTGGAGCTCCTGGAAGGAGTCGGGCTAGAAGGGAGAGAAGCCTCGAAAGGAGAAGTTCAATTGCTGGAGGAGATATTGGATTGGCAGCCCGAAGAAGAAGTTCTTTTCCAGGAGAAGGAACCCGAATCATTGCAGCTGGTAAGACCAGAACCTTTCACACTTGATACCATTTGGTTAGCCTTAGAGATGGTTAACAAAAATGTAACAGTGCAATTAAACGCTGTTACTACTAAAATGGGCCAAATAAGCAACCAGATTAAGAAAATGAAGGAAAAGCAAGTGGAAACTAAAAAGGAAATCGATGTTATAAAAACAGATATTGGGCTTTTAAAAAATCAATACCATGAGATGGCGAAAGACAATAGCTATCTCTTAAAAAAACTGGAAAACCTAGAAAACCAGCGGAGAGTAAAAACCTTAGGTTAATTAATTTCCCAAAGAAATTGTCGATATCACCATCTGAAATGTGGAAAAAATATGATATGGAGAATTTGAAGATAGCACAGGAAATATTGCCACCACTTTCAAGAATTTACTTCTTGCTGGTGAGGAAAAAAATACCAACAAGAAATACAGGAATTCAACAGCTTTCTCCTATAAATTTAAACTTGACTGAGTTATTAGAAACTCCAGCAGAAGAAGAACCACAACCTGCAACTTTGATTATAACTTTTCTTCTAGAATCAGACAGAAACTGGGTCCTTAAAGCATACATTCGGAGTCAACGGGAACCTTTTCTTGGGCTTAGAGTACAGGTTTTTCCAGACCTAGCCAAGGAAACACAACTTAAGAGAAAAGAATTTCTAGAGTTAAAACCTAGTGTGTTGAAACTGGGTGTACAACTTTTATTAAATTTCCGTGTAAATGTATTATAAAATATAAAGATTTGACATATATTTTCTTCTTACCATCTCAATTAAGACAATTTCTAAATGATAGAGTTGTTGATATGGTGGACCTTAAAACTTAGTCTGGTGATTGAATGATAACCTCATAGTAGGAGTTGCAATGCGAGTCTAAATGTAGACCGTGAAAATAGTTTCGGATGTAAGAATAGCCGTCAGTCATTAATGGATGGGATCTTGATGGACTTTGTTGTACATCACAGACAAGCAGTTTCGAAGGGGTGATTCCCCTGAGGCAGGACCTTTTGCGGTCCGAAACGCGATCGCTTCGGGACTGAGAATGAGTCGCCAATTGAGATGAGTATCATCATTTAAAAGTAGTTGTGACTGACTGCCATCATAGCCTTAAAATAAAAGCTACTAAGGATTAGGGATGTGAATCGTTTTTTGACGATTTAAAATATCGTCCGATATATTTTAAATCGTCAAACATTGTTAGGGCCACGATACAATACCAATTCCCCCGATTTATCGTCAAAAAATCGTAAATCGGGGGAAGGGGGAGAGCAGGAAAACCGGCACACTAAAACCCCCTAAAACCCACCCCGACCCTTTAAATTAAATCCCCCACCCTCCCGAACCCCCCCCCCAAAATGCCTTAAATTACCTGGGGGTCCAGCGGCGGTCCCGGAACGGCAGCGGTCCGGAACGGCCTCCTGCAATTGAATCGTGTTGTCTTCAGCCGGCGCCATTTTTTCAAAATGGCAGCGCAAAATGGCGGCGGCCATAGACCAACACGATTCGACTGCAGGAGGTCGTTCCGGACCCCCGCTGGACTTTTGGCAAGTCTTGTGGGGGTCAGGAGGCCCCCCAAGCTGGCCAAAAGTCCCTGGGGGTCCAGCGGGGGTCCGGAAAATGATCTCCTGCCACGAATCGTTTTCCGTACGGAAATGGGCGCCGGCAGGAGATCGACTGCAGGAGGTCATTCGGCGGCGGTCTGGAACCCCCGCTGAACGACCTCCTGCAGTCGATCTCCTGCCGGCGCCATTTTCCGTACGGAAAACGATTCGCGGCAGGAGATCATTTTCCGGACCCCCGCTGGACCCCCAGGGACTTTTGGCCAGCTTGGGGGGGCCTCCTGACCCCCACAAGACTTGCCAAAAGTCCAGCGGGGGTCCGGAACGACCTCCTGCAGTCGAATCGTGTTGGTCTATGGCCGCCGCCATTTTGAAAAATGACGCCGGCTGAAGACAACACGATTCAATTGCAGGAGGCCGTTCCGGACCGCTGCGTTCCGGACCGCCGCTAGACCCCCAGGTAATTTAAGGCATTTGGGGGGGGTTCGGGAGGGTGGGGGATTTAATTTAAAGAGTTGGGGTGGGTTTTAGGGGGTTTTAGTGTGCCGGCTCACGATTTTCACGATTTTCACGATACTTTAAACACCCAAACGGCAAACAATACGATTCCCTCCCCCTCCCAGCCGAAATCGATCGTTAAGACGATCGAGGACACGATTCACATCTCTACTAAGGATACGTTTCATTTTGAAGTTCATCAGTATACTGTGGGATTTTACTTAAACATGATGAAAAAGATAAAAATTGAAAAAAGGATACAAATAAAGTAAAGTGACCCGATACCAAAATAAGAGTCTGTTATACTTCACTGACTCTAGGAGTAAGGGTCCCACAAAATTAGTATTTTGAAGTTTAAAGTTTGATGGCTTAATAATATACACATGAAGTAGATACCAGTTTAACCATACATTGGGATACCCTGTTATAGAGTCCATCAAGATAGGGTGAGAGAACATAATAGAAATTTCACTTTTTTGAGAATTTCCTCCAAATGACGCCAAATCTTCACCAAGGTGTACTGTGCTATTCGTGCGTCTCACTCTACATGCGAAACTGGCCCCTAAACCACCAACACCTTGCCTTGCTATTAGGTGGCCCTCCTACAGAGATATAAATACTTCCCTACTATGAGGGCCTTGTAGATAGTCTCTCTCTCTCAGATTCTTGCACAGTGGAGTAAATGTGCTATACAATAATACTGATGCAAAGCAGTAAGTTACCATATCATGTGATAACTTATAAACACACCCCTTTTCATTATTAACACTTTTTGATGAATGATGGGGTTAGTGAGGCAATTTTCAAAACTGGCATTCTAATCAGGAAAATAGGTTTATACCCATATTAATGACTTTGAAAATTGGCTTTATATGTATAACTTAAGGACATTAATCTTTATCTTTAGGATACTAGTGAAAAGAAGCTTATGCATCTACTTTGTATTCATTCACCTTGAAAGATAATAGGCTAAACATTTAAATTGGTGCAAAAGAGTTTCTCATTAGAGATCTTACTTGCAAGAATAATATTTCACAACATACTACATATCAATATTGTGCAACATGTTTGTGAATTTGAAGTGTATCTTTACAATGTACCATGTATTTCTCCAGCAAATATGACTGTTTACCTTAATAAACATAATTGAAGAAATAATTTGATTTGAGCCAAATGACTTAAATCATGTATTATAAACTTTGCCATAAGCAGAGGGCTTCTTTCAAGAGCACGGTTTATTTGATAATAATTCTAAATTGCAATAATAAAACCCCTTAAAATTGTTTTAAAAAATGGGGGGAAGCCACTATTTCTGATTAAATTTTAATTTTACAATGAGAGCCAATTAAATCAATTTTGCTAAAATATTCAAATAATATTGGAAATAGTTCACTATATTACTGAATATCTTATATAATTCATAATGAAAAGTTAAGCTGAGGAGCAAGCCCCTATGGTTTGAGCCCCAATGCTGTAGGGCTGCAGTGCTAGAGATTTGGTTTTGAATTCTCGATTTGGTACAACCAGTTGAGTTTGCACAATAAGGTTTTCACTTGTACAATTATTTGCATAGATTTTTTTTATTTTCTGAAATTGCAGGAAATTAAAACTAAGGGCAAAAGATATGGTCTATTAGTAAACAGACTTGTAAACTTTTTGCATTTTCATTCTGTCTGAAATGTAAATCTGACTTTTGACAATAAGGCAGTTATTTATGTACAAACCCCCTTAGAATCTCCACTAGACCCGGGGCCTAGAATAAGACCTGTGAGGTAGCTGCATTGGTGAGCTCTTGTCTGCCCGAGAGTAGGTAGTGCTTGAGATCAGTGTAGTGTTTTGTTTTTTCTTTTCAAAGAAAAGGATCTATTTTCTTTGCTCCCCTATTCTTCTTGTTAGGCTGGGTTTCAAGGGAATGAAATATCACTTTTCTGGTCCACAACCAAGTGTGCTTCCGTGTTTTGAATAACTTTAAGGATTTTTGGACTTTAATATGATTTTCTTTGTTCCCCTGGTAGTGCTCAAGAAGGGAAATGTCCCCTGCTCTGGGAAAAGCTAGGAAGAGAGAAACCACATTTTTCCAATTCACATTTAGTGGTTAGAATGTGGTAACTCTGTGGAAAGGTACAAGGTAATATGAAATGCCTTGAGCTGGGATCTACTTAATTCAGGGCTGGTATTCCATGCATGGATCCACAGACTGCCTCTGTGGAACCTAGGCTCAGTCTACAGATAGCCTGGTACATAACCCCACCACTGAGGATCGTCTGGTCCCTGAGGGATGCAAAAGGTATGTGACATACCTAGAAGGTGTTCCCAACATTTAGACAGCTAGGAGGCTAAGTAACAATGTGGAATCCTGGAAGAAAACTCATGAGCTCTTCTCCCTGTGTATACTGATATTAGGTGATATGGAAGTATTAAAGCTCTGTAAGTGGAAGTTGTGTCTCAGGTATTGACTGTGGTTTGTCCATAAAGAGGGATTACTATGGAAATACCTCTTAGATTTATTTTAAATTGGGAAAGTGGCTTATAAATTGTATAGCATAAATAAATCAGCAAATAAATAAATAAATAAATAAATAAACAAACTGGTCCGGACTGGAATTAAAATTTACCCTAACCTAAGTGTTACATGTTTGAACCTTTAGGGGCGGATTTTAAGAGCCGTGCTCGCCTAAATCCGCCCAAATCCGGGCGGATTTAGGCGAGCAGGGCCCTGTGCGCCGGTGAGCCTATTTTACATAGGCCTACCGGCGCGCGCAGAGCCCCGGGACTCGCGTAAGTCCCGGGGTTTTCTGAGGGGGGCGTGTCGGGGGCGTGTCGGGGGCGTGTCGGGGGCGGGCCCGAACCGCGTGGCGTTTTCGGGGCATGTCCGGAGCGTTCCGGGGGCGGGCCCGGGGGCGTGGTTACGGCCCGGGGGCGGTCCAGGGGCGTGGCCGCGCCCTCCGTACCCGCCCCCAGGTCGCATCCCGGCGCGCAAGAGGCCCGCTGGCGCGCGGGGATTTACGCCTCCCTCCGGGAGGCGTAAATCCCCCGACAAAGGTAAGGGGGGGGTTTAGACAGGGCCGGGCGGGTGTGTTAGGTAGAGGAAGGGAGGGGAAGGTGAGGGGAGGGCGTTAGAGGATTCCCTCCGAGGCCGCTCCAATTTCGGAGCGGCCTCGGAGGGAACGGGGGTAGGCTGCGCGGCTCGGCGCGCACCGGCTATATGAAATCGATAGCCTTGCGCGCGCCGATCCAGGATTTTAGCGGATACGCGCGGCTACGCGCGTATCTACTAAAATCCCGCGTACTTTTGCTTGCGCCTGATGCACCAGCAAAAGTATGCCTATTCGCGGTATTTTAAAATCTACCCCTTAGTGCATCATAAGTCAGAGAATGTTATGTTACTGACTTATCTAACAATAATCCAGCATTGAGACACCAATCCCAGCGTGATTAGTACGGTAGATGTTTCCAATCTGACACACTGCCTTTTGTGAAGCTTTTGGAGATTTTTGAGTGATTTGACTTTTTTTTGGGGGGGGAGGAAGTTTTGCCCTTCCTTCTCGCCAAAAAGAAATGGGGAATAAGGGAGGTATTTTTCCCTGCTGTTAAATATTGGGACTTTCAGTCAGAAACATCTAATTAGCATCTGAGGAGCATGATGGAAAAGTGAAAAATATTTCATCTGAAGAACCCTATAGGAGTTTCTACCTCTGGAAGGAGAAAGGACTAGAAGAATCAGAGTCTTTGGAGAATCATCTTGACCTTGGGTATTTTTCCTTTTAAAGGGGTAAAACCAGTTTCAGCTAGGGGATTCCACTCCAGCTTGGAAGCCTTGCTTCCATACACAGGAAGACAAGATATCTCAGGTTGCAACACTGAAAATACTTCATATATCAAGCCCAAATGGGAAGTTTATTTAGAACATGGACATAAGAGTGAGGAACTGAGCTGGATGCCAACTTAAAACAACTGAGGAAGTCCCAGAGTAAACAAATTTTCTATGGAACAGCCAACCACAGTATCCCATATAATTTATTGGGACATATATATGGAGAGAACACCCACAGTAAGTTCTTTCATTCTGAATCTTGGGTCATGGAGGTATACCCTCCCCCAAACTGAAGAATCCACAATGGGGTTTTGTAGTACATAAGAACATAACAACATGCCATACTGGGTCAGACCAAGGGTCCATCAAGTCCAGCACCCTGTTTCAAACAGTGGCCAATCTAGGAGACAAGAACCTGGCAAGTACCCAAACAATAAGTAGTTCCCATGCTACTGAAGCCAGTAATAGCAGTGGCTAATCCCTAAGTCAACTTGATTAATAGCCGTTAATGGACTTCTCTTCCAAGAACTTATCCAAACCTTTTTTAAACACAGCTACACTAACTGTACTAACCACATCCTCTGGCAACAAATTCCAGAGCTCAATTGTGCATTGAGTGAAAAAGAATTTTCTCTGATTTGTTTTAAATGTGCTACTTGCTAACTTCATAGAGTGCCCCCAGTCCTTCTATTATCCGAAAGAGTGAAAAACTGATTCACATACACCCATTCTAGACCTCTCATGATTTTAAAGACCTCCTTCATATCCCCGCTCAGTCATCTCTTCTCCAAGCTTTATCATTTTGGTTGCCCTTCTCTGTACCTTCTCCAGTGCAACTATATCTTTTTTGAGATGTGGGCAACCAGAACTGTGTGCAGCTTTCAAGGTGCGGTCTTATCATGGAGCGATACAGAGGCATTATGACATTTTCCGTTTTATTCACCATTCCCTTCCTAATAATTCCTAACATTCTGTTTGGTTATTTGACTGCTACAGCACATTGAGCTCACAATTTCAATGTATTATTATGACACCTAGCTCTTCTTCATGGGTAGTAGCTCCTAATAGGGAACCTAATATCATGTAACAACAGCATGGGATATTTTTCCCTATGTGTTTCACCTTGCACTTGTCCACATTAAATTTCATCTGCCATTTGAATGCCCAATCTTCCAGCTTGCAAGCTCCTACTGCAATATATCACAATATGCTTGTGATTAACTACTCCAAATAATTTTGTATCATTTGCATATTTGATTACTTCATTTTTCATATTCCTTTCTAGATCATTTATAAATATATTGAAAAACACCAGTCCAACAGGCCGATTCAGTAAAGTGTGCTGAGCCGTGCACACTGTTCAATATGCGTTTGGTCATGTGTTTCGAGGGGTGACTGTTACCCCTTATACTGTAAGGGGTTTAGCGCCTCGAAAACGCATGGTCAAACCCCCTGAAAACTAATAGCGCTCATCACATGAAAATGCATGTTGATGAGCCTATTAGTCATTCACCCAGGATTCAAAAAGTAAAATGGTATCCAAACCGCACATTTTACACTCATAAATTAATGCCTGCCTTTGAGCAGGCTGGAAATGTACAGAAAAGCAGAAAATACTGCTTTTGGCGGGGTACAGAGATACAATTATTCATGTTTATTGACTGGCTTAACACATGTACTCCTAACTTACAATTTAATTTTTGTATGCATCGATCTCAGATCGCTTTTTGGACATTCTCGTTTCAGTGCATGATGGCAAATTCTTGACCACCATCCATCGAAAAGACACGGATAGGAACACCTTGTTATCTTTTCAAAGCTGCCACCCCAGTACTTTGAGAGGAAATATTCCCACCGGCCAATTTTTTAGACTACGTAGGCTTTGTTCCACTAGGAGTGAATTCATTCACCAAGCTGAAATAATGTCATCCCGTTTTTTATCTAGAGGGTACCCCAGGCGAGTGGTGAGACAAGCTATGAAACGTGCGTTATTCACTGACCGGGATTTGTTGTTCCTTCCACCATCTCGATCTGATACTTCAGTTACTAACTGCATTCTGCCTTTCTCTACTCTTAGCCGACAGATTACCACCATGATCCGTAGACATTGGCGTGCTCTGTCCCTGGATACGGTGTTCCCGGGCCCCCTTCGGTTTACCTACCGGAGGGGTAAAAACTTACGAGACAAACTTGTCCACGCGGATCTTTCCCAGTTACAGGATCCCGTGAGTGCGCTGGGACATCACCCATGTGGCCATTGCACAATGTGCTCCCATACAATCTCTACTACATCGTTTATTCACCCGGTTTCTCAAGTTTTTCAGTTTCGTTCACATTCAGACTGCACCACATCAGGAGTTATTTATTTGATCACTTGCCCCTGTCCCTTAGTATACATAGGGAAAACCTCTCGTATGGTCAAAACACACATTATAGAGCACTGCTCCAACATTCGGCATTCAAGAGAGAATGAACCTTTGGTTGACCATTGGTTAAAAAAATCCCATACTCTTTCAGACCTTATGTACAGCGTTATTGAGGTGTTTCCACGGCCTGTTCGCGGTGGTCATTATGCTGAACAGCTTGGTCACATTGAACAGCGTTGGATTTTTATCTTAGACACTGTTACCCCTAAGGGACTCAATCGGGAGATCGAATGGTTCTTGTTTACTTAGATCTGTCATGACTAAGGTTGGTTGTGTATAATGCTGTTTGGGTGCGCTACAGGAACGGGAACCAATGAACGGGGTCCTTTGATCCACGTGATTGGTTCACCTGTAGTTTTGGCGCCACTGCCATTCTTTAAATACCTGTCAGTGTTAAGGGAAAGTGCGCTCCCTGCCAAATTTAAGCATACCAGCTGTCAGGTAATATTGTGGTTTAACTTCTCTGTACTTTTGTTCGGTTATAAGTCCTATATCGTATCCTGATTCTTTATTGATTTATTTCAGTATTTCGCATATGAATTCCTGGTGGCGTGCCCTCCCGATGCAGCCCTAGGCAAAACACGGGACCGTGTCGGGGGACGCCGTAAAGTTTCATGCGGTATAAACCAGTGGAGTTGCCTGATTGAATGAATAAAAACCTCTTTGACCTTTGAAAACTATTGTGAGTACTTTGTCAGGATTGACAACGAACCTGCACTTTTGGTAACTGAAATCTCCCATTATTACTAAACTGCCAAATTGGTTAGCTTCCCTGATTTCTCTTAGCATCTCATCATCTGTCTGATCATTTTTCTCAGGTGGGTGGTAGTATACTCCTATTTCTATACTCTTATCCAATAAACATGGGATTTCTACCCATATAGATTCTAATGAGAATTTAGTCTCTTATATAATCTTTATCCTGTTGGACTCTATGCCCTCCCGGACATAAAGTATCACATCACCACCAAGTTGATCCTTCCTATCATTGCTATATAATTTGTACCCTGCTATAGCAATGTCCCACTAGTTGTCCTCTTTCTACCACATCTCTGAGATGCCAATTATATTTATCTCATCATTCACTACTATTTACTCTAACTCTCCCATCTTACTTTTTAGACTTCTGGCATTGGAATACAGACATTTCGAAGTGAGTTATTTGTATTAACAATCTGCTTTTCAGCTGATATGATTAATTTGGAATCCATTAGGACAGGTGATTCTCTATGAATAGGCACATGGTCTACTTTTGTTTTTATTGGAACCTCTCTGTTGGGATGTTCTAACTTTCCTGTTTCATTAGTATCCTTTGAAGATACCGTCCTGTGAACCATGCATTTCTGAGTGACTGTCAGCTTTCCCCTTGTTCTAGTTTAAAAGCTGCTCTATCTCCTTTTTAAAAGTTAGTGCCAGCAGCCTGGTTCCACTCTGGTTAAGGACATTCTGTCCTTTAGAAAGTCTCCCCCTTTTCCAAAAGGTTGTCCAGTTCCTTACAAAACTGAATCCCTCTTCCCTATACCATCATCTCATCCACACATTGAGACTCTAGAGCTCCTGCGACTGAGCATGCCTTTACCTTCACAGTAGTCTAGAAGAGGAGCTACATTTAAAAGAAAGTTCATATTTAAAAAGATGATATAATGTGTCAAATATAGACAAAACAAGCATGAATCAGGTTTCTTTGAAGAGTTGTCACACATCTGAATAAGAGACCTATATTGTCCCTTTTTCAAATATTTAAACAACTCATTTACAACATAATCACTGAATAATTCTTATGTAAGCCCTACAAAGAAGGTTGAATACTTGTAATTGGTATCCTCCAAAGACAGCAGGATATCAGTCCTCACACGAGAGACATCATCTGATAGAGCTCGGCAAAGAAAACTTAAGTCAAAGTTTTTGTTGTGTTTGCCTGCGGACTGCTGCAATTACTCCAGTACCAAGCCTGAAGCAATACCTTCTGATGCCAGGGCAGGCTCCTGAATAGACACATGGCAGGCTGCCACGCTCAAGCTGCCTCTGACGCCGCTACTTCTTTCAGGCCTTCCTAAGGTGCACATGCTCCCAACATTGCTCCTCTTAAAGGGTCCGTGGTGGAAAAATGCCAATTGCACCCCATGATGACATAACCAACAAGGGCCTATAACAGACCAGCTCAGTAGCACTTCCTTGCCTTGGCAATAGGTCGACTACTGTTTAGTACAGCAAACTGCCTCAGCATTTCTGGTCTGTGTCTTCGTTTTGTGGTCAGTCTTTGATTTTTCAGGGTCTTCTCCTGTCTGTCTCTGCTGCTCCTTGCCTCCCTTCCTACCTATCTGTCCCATTTTCCCTCAGATGGATCTTTGGCTTTGACTTCAACTTGATACTGTCCTACGATTGAACTCCGCCTGCACTGACCACATAATCATGCTTGAACTCAACCTGCCATTGACTACTGCCTGACTCATGACCATGCCTGAACTCCACCAGCCACTATGTCCTGCCTCTTGACCACACCTGAATGCCACTAACCACTGCCTGACTCTTGACCATTCCTGAATGCTGCCTGCTTCGATCACCTCTTGTCTCCAAGTATGTCAGTAACCAGCCTGCCCTGGACCCTGGCCTATGACCCGATATTCTCCATGAAACTTCAGTTTGTCAGTAGAGGGCCCCCACCTAAATCCTGCAAGCCCCAGCACCCAATTAAGGGGAACAAGTGCTGGTATAGGTGAAGTTCCAGTTGGGCCTCTGCCACAGCCAGCTCTACCAGACAACAGTGGGGACCTGCAGAGATCCTGCAGGTTGTATCAACTCTTCCTCGGCCCAAGGGTCCAAGCCCACAACAATTTCTAGAACACTGACCATGCCTCACTGGGCAACAATACTGTTGGGCCCCACAATGAATGACCATGCTTTAAAAAAATGCAAAAAGAGGCATAAAGCTGGATCAGTGAGGCAAATCAAGACCAGAGGCACCATGGAAAAAGAAAAACTGAAGAGGCCCCTACATGGTATATTAGCATGCATGGGCATACTCAGCGAGGCACAAATTTCTAGAAATGTTGATAAAAAAGTTCCATGCGAAGCTCTAATGGATGATGTAATCCATGTATAAGGACTACCATCCTGCTATTCCTCGGAGAATGACATGGATCCCAGAAGACTAGATAGCTAACAGGTTGCGGATACAAAACTTGGGTATTACCGTGTCTGTTTTTTTGCTGCAGGTATCGTAATGAAAACTTTTGCATGTTGGTCTTATAGCCTCAGAAGGAGCAGCTTTCCTTAAAACTGGGAAGACCATAAAGAACATATACCTCACAAAGTAAAGATGCCTAAGAAGAGAGGTATATTCTTTTAGATGGCCAGTAAAATAATTAAAAATTTGTGGTATTCCTAATAATACAAGATTCCCTCTGTCTTCTCTGGCTCCATGTCAAAAATATGATCTGCAGAAATATAAAGTATGGGTATTTTTGCTATATTGACAATTGATTTAAACCTTTCAAAGGTGATAAACCGATCATCTTCAAACACTTAGCTGAGATATATGCATGCATTGTTTTTGAACATGCATTAAACTTCTTAGTTTTCAATCATTTCTTAACATGTCATTATTGCTGTACATGGATTCACTGAATCATGCAAAAGCAATTTATTTTTAAGGTTATCCCAGAATTATAAAATAAGAAGAAACAAACTGTTACTTTTAAGCTGTATCAGTTTACCTCACATGGTGAAGGAATCTGAAGTAAGTTTGTAAAATTCCATTGATACCCAATATATTATGGATATCAGTGGTGAAAAATAATATAACTGAAAAACATGGTGAGTCAGGCAATGTTACTGTTAACAATTTATTTCTTGCTTGCTTCCCTGGTCACATAAACCTATTGATGATTTCAACCAAGGGATCTGCACTTGAATTACTTTAAGAAGGTAATTGTCAAAGCCATTTATTCAGGTAAACTGGTTGTTTAAAAATTGATTTCCCTCAATCTGGCTAAAAGTTTTTACAGGCTTCCAAAACATGTATACTTTTAGTCAGACTACAGGGAGGTATTCCCAGAGGAAAGCGGAGGAAAATAACGTACATAAATTATATTTTAAAATCTGAACAAGCTATTTGCCATTAAAATTTCAACAGTATAAAAAGCAAAAACCAAGTCTATGGGTGCTTTCCCTTTGAAAATTAGGTATAATGTCCATGGGTGTGAAGTACTCACAGACTTTGTACCAAGGCAGGGAATTTAAATATTTTCCCTTATGTAACCAGTACATCTTTAAAGCACAAAGCCTACCTATCCAATTGATATGAAGTCTTTTTCATTTTACAACCTTTTTTGACTATTCTGAGAAGGGACAGAAGGTTCCATCCCAGGACTAGTGAAATATGTATTCCCAAATGCATACTAAATTTACTATCCTGTTTGACATGACATTGCATTTTAATTAGATCTGAGTATCTGAGTTAAAGAAGATAAGCAAGATTTCAAATTTAGGGGATATTTACTAAGCTAACTGGGTTATTCATCAAGCTGCGTTAGGGCTCTAACACACGTTATATCATGTATATCATGCGATATATGCAGTATTATACATCTCCCCGTCCAGATACCCCCTATTACAATGACCTTATTTGCATGTGATTTCCATACATGAATAATGCAAATGCATGCAAATACGTTTATTATTAGTCAATCTGATACAAATATTTTATCACGGCCGACTGAGAAAATCGTCAGCTATGATAAAATAACATCACCAACTTGGTAAGCATTAGATGTGCGGTGGGAGGTCTGGGACCTTAACGCGGGTCCGGAGACTCCTGCCGCACATTTAAAGCATTTGAAAAGAAAAAAAAGTAAAACCGCATCCAAATGAAGAGCTTAAGTGTGAGGTCAGTGCTGACCCCCGTTTCAAGCCAGGGGATGCCAGTTGAGGCAGCCCTAAAGTTCGATAAATTTTAAAAAAGAATAAATTATGCATACAGCGGCGGTGAGACCCATGAGATCCAAGCTCCCCGCCTCCTCACACGCTCGACAAGACCCACCCTCACCCTGCCCACACCTACATAGCCTGCTTACCTTATCTTTGATCCTACATAGGGGATGGGTGCACCCTCGCACCCATCCAGGTTGGTGCCATTTTCCAAAATGGTGCCAACCTGACATTCTCCCAGCCATGTGACCTGGCCTGGGTTCGAGGCCAATCACATGGCTGGGGCAAGGTGAGGTCAGCTCCATTTTGGAAATGGCGCTGACCGGGACGGGTACACCCATTCCCAATGTGGGATCCAAGATAAGGTAAGGGGGGCTCTGGAGAGGTGTGGTGCATGTGGGGACTTGAGCATCGGGGTGGGGGGGGGACATGTGTTGGGTGGATCTAGTTGTTGGGGGGCTGGGAGGGGGAATCTTGCCTTCAGGGAGGTGGGGGATTTCACATTTGGGGGGCCAAAGCTAGGTAGTCTTGTTTTTGGGGTTGCCAAGGACAGGGGAGGGGGGATCATGCTTCAGGGGGCTGGAGTCAGGGGGTGGTAGGTCTTTTTTCTCAGGGGGGGCCAAGGGGTTGGGGGGAAGGGAGAAATTTCTCACTGGCAGCTGGGGTATGGGTGGTCTTGTTGGGGGACCAGGGGAGGGCTCTTGCCTTCAGGGGCCAGGGGTTACATCTGGTTGTCAGGGGGATGGGGAGGGGGGATCTTGCTGTCAGGGAGTGGGAGTGAAGGAATCTTGCCTTCAGGGGGCGGGTTGTCTTGTTGGTGGGGCCTGGGGGTAAGGGTGGGGACTGGATCTTGCCTTTGGTCAGGCCGGGGGGGGGGGGGGGGGGGGGGGGGGGGGGGTGATAGTGTACAGAGGGGCCACAACCACAGAAGGTGAAAATGCACAGCTGCAATGTGGCCGGCTGCACACTATCACCCCGCCCCTTTTTTTCAGGACTCATCATTCTGCTATGTTATAATTATAGCAGAATGATGAATCCTGGCGTAAGCTTTTTAAACAAACAGCCACTCTGTACAGGCAAGTACTTTTAGAAATTAAGATGCTATACAGCACTCACCTAGTTGTAGTTAATTTTCTGAGTACTCTTACAGAGTTAGTAGCATTGAGCCCAACATTAAAAACACACTCTGCATCTAATTTTAAATTTAGGCATTTTGAATTGAAAAATTTGTGGGATCTGAATACCAAAATTTAGAGGCCTTTCAATTACAAAGAACATAAGAACATGCCATACTGGGTCAGACCAAGGGGTCCATCAAGCCAGCATCCTGTTTCCAACATTGGCCAATCCAGGCCATAAGAACCTGGCAAGTACCCAAAAACTAAGTCTATCCCATGCTACTGATGCTAGTAATAGCAGTGGCTATTTTCTAAGTCAACTTGATTAATAGCAGGTAATGGACTACTCCTCCAAGAACTTATCCAAACCTTTTTTAAACACAGCTACACTAACTGCACTAACCATATTCACTGGCAACAAATTCCAGAGTTTCATTGTGTGTTGAGTGAAAAAGAACTTTCTCCGATTAGTATTAAATGTGCTACATGCTAACTTCATGGAGTGCCCCCTAGTCCTTCTATTATCCGAAAGAGTAAATAACCGATTCACATTTACCCATTCTAGACCTCTCATGATTTTAAACACCTCTATCATATCCCCCCTCAGCCTTCTCTTCTCCAAGCTGAACAGTCGTAACCTCTTTAGTCTTTCCTCATAGGGGAGCAGTTCCATCCCCTTTATCATTTTGGTCACCCTTCTCTGTACCTTCTCCATCGCAACTATATCTTTTTTCAGATGCGGCAACCAGAATTGTGCACAGTATTCAAGGTGCGGTCTCACCATGGAGCGATACAGAGGCATTATGACATTTTCTGTTTTATTCAACATTCCCTTCCTAATAATTCCTAACATTCTGTTTGCTTTTTTGACTGCTGCAGCACACTGAGCCGTCAATTTCAATGTATTATCCACTATGATGCCTAGATCTCTTTCCTGGGTGGTAGCTCCTAATATGGAACCTAACATCGTGTAACTATAGCATGGGTTATTTTTCCCTATATGCATCACCTTGAACTTATCCACATTAAATTTCATCTGCCATTTGGATGCCCAATTTTCCAGTCTTACAAGGTCCTCCTGCAATTTATCACAATCTGCTTGTGATTTAACTACTCTGAATAATTTTGTATCATCTGCAAATGTGATTACCTCACTTGTCGTATTCCTTTCCAGATCATTATAAATATATTGAAAAGCACAGGTCCTTGAGGCACTCCACTGCCCACCCCCCTCCACTGAGAAAATTGACCATTTAATCCTACTCTCTGTTTCCTATCTTTTAACCAGTTTGTAATCCACAAAAGGATATCGCCACCAATCCCATGACTTTTTACTTTTCCTAGAAGCCTCTCATGAGGAACCTTAAAAAGGGGAGGGAACCAGGCAAGGTTATTTTTAATGCTAGGCTAACTTTGGTAGCCAATCTATGTCCCACCATAGGAAACCTATATCTAGCCAATGAAATCCCCTCCCACCTACCAGATGAAAAAGTAAATTGTAGAACCAATAGTCCCTCTGATCCCTGCTCCAAAATCCAGTCTTATCACCCCAAAAAGTAAATTAAAATGGGAGGATACAGTCTTAAGGTCCTTCTGGCTCAGTGCCTACCATTGCTCTGATAGCAATACCACTAGAAGGACAGCAACAGTAGATACTAAGCCAGGAGGACCAGCTTCACTCAAGTTAAAATCAGCACATTTTAACTCAGATTCATGGGTACATTTTCAATCAGTGCAATGTTTAACTCCCAAAGAATTAGCATACCATTTAGGTGCTACATTTATGTTGAAGTTTCCCTGCAAATGCTTGGCGAAGTTGGGGAGTAATAGATTTATATTCTGTGACCCTGTACAATTAGAATGTTTTATGCAGAATAGAGTAACTAGTGGAGTGCCTCTGGAATTTTTACTGAGACCAGTGCTTTTTAATATATTTATAAATGATCTGGAAAGGGGATGGGTGAGGTGTAATAATTTGCAGATGACAAGAAATTATTCTGAGTTGTTAAATCACAATGAGACTGTGAAAACATTGCAAGACTAGAAGACCAGACATTCAAATAACAGATGAAATTTAATGTCGACAAGAGAAAAGTGATGCACATAGGGAAAAATATACCATACTGTAGTTACACAATGTTAGGTTCCACATTACTCACTAACACTCAGGAAAAGGTTTGGGCGTCATCTTGGATAATACATTGAAATCCTCAGCTCAGTGTTCACTGGCGGTCAAAAAAGCAAACAGAATGTTATGAATTATTAGGAAAGGAATGGGGGAATAAAACAAGAATAGCATAATGCTTCTGCTTCGCTCTATGGTAAGGCTGCACCAGGAGTTCTGGTCGCCACATCTCAAAAGAGATATAGCTGCATTAGAAAAGGTATAGAGAAGGGCAACCAAAATGATAAAGGGGATGAAATGGCTCTCCTATAAGGAAAAGATAATGAGTTTAGGGCTATTCAGTTTGTAGAAGGGTTGGCTAAGGGGGGATACGATAAAGGTCTATAAAATCATGAGTGGAATAGAATGGGTACATGTAAATCACTCTTTCCAAAAGTACAAAGATTAAGGATACTCCAAAATGTTGGAAAGAAAACACATTCAAAACAAAGCAGAGACAATTCTTTTTCACTCTACACACAATCAAACTCTGTAATTCATTACTGGAGGACATTATTAAGGCAGTTAGTATAACTGGGTTTAAAAAAGGTTTGTACAAGTTCCTGGAGAAGAAATCCATTAACTGTCATTAACCAAGCAGACTTAAAGGTGAATTTTCAAAAGCTGCACATGTAAAAATTAGTAATTACATATGTAAAATAGCATATTTACAAATATATGTTATTTTACAATTCTCAACATTACTGCATTTATGTTACAAACTGTTCCTTGTAAAGGCTTTGCCTATATATTATTTGTTATAAGTTAACTGTAAACCGGCACGATGTGCAAACGGCTGTCGGTATATAAAATCAAATAAATAAATAAATTCATGTGTTAATCAGGGAGGGTGAGTAAATTTGCACATGTAAAAAAGGGGCAGGCTGGGGCCTTCTGGGATAGGGCCACCATTTACGTGATTAAGTTGCTATTTTATACGCAATTTATGCACATAAATTTTGCAGCTTACTTGAATATATTTACTCCTGCTCAATATCTAGAGAAAGTGATTGTAAATGTCTTAAAAGTGAAATGCTGGATGGGTGGGGATCTGGTTAAGATGGGGGGGATTCAGGCTAAAGAGCCAGGAGGATCTCAATGAACTGCAAATGGATTAAGCAAACTGGTAGACAAATTGGCAAAACAGGTAATTTAATTGCAGCACGCATGTTAGAAAATCTCCCGATGTAGGTGTGTAAAAGCCAACTTGAAGAGGGGTAAATGTGTCTAAAATATGCGTGCTAAATCTACTCATATATCACTTCAAAATTAGATGCAAAAATATGTGGGTATACCAGTTGGCACACTTATCCGGCTTCATTGTGGCTTTGCTGTACTTAGGATAAATTCAGAGTTATCTGGCTAAATAGCTGTACACATCCAGACAAGTTTTGATTTATCTTGGTAAGAAGCAGTAAAGCTGCTATTTAGCTGATAAGTCTGCTACTTATCCAACTATCGGGGTTATTTTCTAAAGGCTTATCACACGCGAAAAGGCCCTTTTTGCGTGCGACAGCATGCAAATTCGATTCAGGGCGGAGTCAGGGCAAGGAGGAGCGGAGTTGGGGCGGCAAGGGGGCGGAGTCGGTGGTGTCTTCACTGGTGGTGATAATGTTACTAACATTATTGTCGTCAGCAGCGCACCCAATAGCACCATCTTTCACGGTGGTGCTATTTGGTGCGAAAGCCGGCAGCCAGCATACCGCAGCCGATGAAATCACATCGCCGAGGTGTGAAGGCTGCGGGCTTTTGCAGGCCCATCCCCTCTTCACCCCCCTGCCCCCAGTTTTCACTGGATTCATCATTCTGCGAAGAATATTCTGCGAAGAATGATGAATCCAGGCCTATGTCAGATAGCAAATAAGTCTAGAAACCATTTATTTATGTGGCTATCTAATGTAGCCAGATAAGTATCGCTTTTTAAATGTATCTGTAGAGTGTACAGTTAATCAGAATTACCATAAATGTTTGGCCACTATTGGATATACAGTATATAATGTAGGGGCATCAATGATCTATTCATAGAATTATCTCATACATTAATACATAATGCACATATTTGCCACTATTGGACACAGGATACTGGGCTTGATGGACTCTTGGTCTGACCCAGTGTGGCATATCTTAAGTTCTTATCAAGTTTTAAATGTTACAAAAATATTTGATTTTAAAGAACATTAGAAAAAATATATGAACACTAAAAGGAATTAAAAAAAAAAAAGTTAAAGAAGTGATTTTTAGCAAGTGATGAAGAAATTGTAAACCAAGTATCCAATACCTCCATGGATAAAGGCTACTGATGACAAGGACCATATCTTTTTCTCGTCTACTAAATTATAGGAAATTTGATTCTATTTAACTATAGGAGTCAGTAATTTTTTAATTATAGTAAAACTAATTACGTTCTAGATTTCATTAACAGCAAAGCACTCTCTCTTAATTACCAAGTATATTCTGATACACATAAAACTCTTCCAAAAATACACTCAGAACCTTTGTAGCTAGCCTGCCATTTTATAACAACATTAACACCCAGAACTTACACAGAAGCATACCTACTATTAAAGGGCAAAACTGAAAATATTACTATAGGTCCTAGAACAGCAATATAATTCCTTCTGGAAAACAGAAAGAGCTGGACTGTGACAGATCACTACACACTAATAGAATACTACATGTTATGGCCGCTGGCCACGGTGGTCCGTGACAGGGGCCGGTCATTCACCCGCGGCGTTGGGCTCCCCTGGGGACGCCCGTGGGAGGCGGCAGCCGCCGCTGATGTCCTCTTCGCAGCTGTGTCCGCTTCCAAGATGGCCACCTCTTCCTCTGTACTGACTCCGCCCCCTCCGGGTTTCCTAGAGCCGCGCGCGTGGCTGCTGAGGTAATTTAAAGGGACCATTACAGGAAATGGTTATAGCTCCTTTCTGGACTCCTTCCTGGTCTCCTGTATTTAAGGCAAGATCTGCTCCTCAGACCTTGCCTTGGTATCTTGGCTCTTGGTCCTGTGTGTTCCTGTGCCTCGAGTTCTTGGTCCGCTGTCTGCTCGTCTGGTTCCTGTTCTTCTTGGTTCTTGTTCCTTATTCTCCTCTCATTGGACGGATTCCTTGGCTTTGACCCCTGGACCGGCTTCCGACCATTCCTCTGGCTTCGACTCCTAGTCCGGCTTCTGAACATTCCTTTGGCTTCGACCTCTGGACCGGCTTCCGACCATTCCTCTGCTTCGACCCCTGGACCGGCTTCCAACCATTCCTCTGTCTTCGACCCCTGGACCGGCTTCTGACCATCCCTCTGGCTTTGACCCTCAGACCGGCTTCAGACCATCCTCCGGATATCTACACTTGAATTGACTTCGACCTGCTGGAGGTGCCAGCTATCTGGATTACACGACCTGCAGGAGGCACCTGCATCCAGATCTTCTTTGGTCTCTAGGGAGTCTCCTAAGTCCCAGCGACCGGGTTCCTACAGGCTCCTCCTGGGGGAATTGCAAGCTTCCAGGGTGAAGTCTTCATTCCACGTCTACAACATCCAGCCTCGCCTTCCGACGGTAGGGACCTAAGAGGGTTTACTCTCCTAGGTAGCACTAACTCTACCTCGGACCTAGGGTCCACTGCCAGAACAGTAACAGTATACCAAGGCCATGGACCTGGTAGAGGTCTCTGATCTGCAAGCCATTCCAGATTTCGCCCAAAAGATGATGGAGCAACAGCGGATATCGGAGTCCTTGGCATTTTCAATAGGTCGACTCCACGCTCGCTTAGATGCAGTGGTCGCAGCTCAAGCCAGTCCTCCACCAACATCGACAGCATCAGTAGTACAGACATACCCTCGTACGGTAATTCCATTACCTGCTCCGCCACATTACTCCGGCAAACCTCGACTGTGTCTGGGGTTTCTCGACCAATGCAACATGCACTTCCGTCTTCAAGCTAACCTCTTTTCAGATGATTTGACGAAGACAACTTACATTTTGTCCCTGTTAGAAGGCAAGGCATTGGCTTGGGCCTCTCCGCTGTGGCATCGTTCAGATCCAGTCCTCCAGGATTTTCCTCAGTTTTTAGAGTTATTCAGAACTGTGTTTGAGGAACCCGGTAAAGAGGCAGCCGTGGGGGCCGATCTGCTACATATCCGTCAAGGAGGACGTACTCTCACCGACTACATGGTTGAATTCAGAACTTTAGCCTCTGAACTCCATTGGGAGGAATGCGTTCTTTGGACCATCTTTCTTGAAGGACTGTCAGATAAGATAAAGGACGAGCTGGCAATTCGGGAACTTCCTTCTTCATTGAACTCCCTCATTGAACTAGCGACCAAGATTAACTGCCATCTGCAAGAAAGGGCTCGTGAGGCTCTGGGTTCAAGAATGTGTATGACAACTCCTTGTCCTCCACACTCTTCTTCTTCTTCAGGTCCCCACACTTCATCTATCTCTGAAGGAACTACAGAAGAACCTATGCAGTTAGGATGTGGTCCTCTCTCCCCAGAAGAATGACAAAGGCATCGCAAGGCCGGCCTTTGCCTATATTGTGGAAGTTCGGGTCATTTCATTACTGGCTGTCCTTTACATCCCGGAAGATTACAAAGTTTAGGGACCTCTGGAGGAGTAACCCTAGGTATCACTTCACCAGCCCCTCCACTTTCCTTGCCTATTACCTTTTGCCTCGGAGGCCAGAAATTCACCACGCTGGCTGTAGTAGATTCTGGGGTAGGAGGAAATTTCATCTTGCAAGATATTGTGAAACAACTGCTCATTCCTATCCGCCCATGCCCGAGACTGCTGACTATCTCCTCTATTCACGGAGACCCCCTTGCCAGGGAGAATTACACAGCAAACGGTTCCTCTGGATTGCTTCATTGCACCTAACCACACGGAACAAATTTCTATTCATGTCATCCAGAAAGCCATCCACCCAGTCATTCTCGGTATTCCCTGGTTGCACCGCCATAACCCCCAGTTCGACTCATTGGGGTTCTGCATGTCACGAAACCTGCCTTAAGGGAACAGCCTCTTCCTGTAGCTATTTGTGTACCTCTATCCTGGAGGGATTGCCAGCTCACTACAATCAGTTTGCGGATGTATTTTCCAAGAAAGCCACTGAAGTTTTGCCTCCGCATCGAGAATTTGACTGTGCCATTAATTTAGTCCTTGGAACCACTCCGACTCGTGGAAGAGTTTATCCCTTATCCATCCCAGAGACTCAGGCTATGACTGAATATATTCAGGACAATCTCAAGAAGGGGTTTATCAGACCGTCCAAGTCCCCAGCCAGGGCTGTTTTTTTCTTTGTTGGGAAAAAGGATGGGACTTTGTGACCCTGTATCGATTTTTGGGGGCTTAATGCTATTACGATTAAGGACTGCTATCCACTACCATTAATAGCTGAATTCTTTGACCGCTTACAGGGAGCCAGGGTGTTCTCAAAATTAGATCTACGAGGATCATACAATTTGATCAGGATATGCGAGGGTGATGAGTGGAAGACGGCTTTTAATACCAGGGAAGGCCATTATGAATAACTCGTCATGCTGTTCGGTCTAACTAATGCTCCTGCAGTCTTCCAGCACTTTATTAATGAAATATTTTGAGTCTTGCTCTATGTATGTGTGGTAGTCTACTTGGACGACATATTGATTTTTTCCCGGGATCTACAGATGCATCGACAACATGTTTTACAGGTTTTGCAACACTTAAGAGAGAATAGACTTTTTGCCAAAGTTGAAAAATGCGTCTTTGAAAAAGAATCTCTAATCTTCTTGGGGTACATTATTTCCAATCTGGGCTTTCAAATGGATCCCTCCAAGTTAAAATGTATCCAAGAATGGCCTCAGGCTACTGGGTTACGGGCGCTCCAGCGCTTTCTGTGTTTCGCCAACTACTATCGTAGTTTTATCCGGAACTTTTCCAAACTGTCTGCTCACCTCACTGCTCTAACTCGTAAGTGGGCGGACATCAAGGCATGGCTTGTTGAAGCTGAAGAAGCCTTCCGGGACCTCAAGAAGTCCTTCCTGCAGAAACCTTGCCTTTGGCATCCAGATCCTAGACGTCCATTTACGGTAGAAGTAGACGCCTCTGCTGTTGGAGTAGGAGCAGTGCTCAGCCAAAATGACGCATCTGGAACATCTCACCCATGCTCCTACTTTTCTAGGACATTCTCTCCGGCTGAACATAATTACTCTATTGGTGACAAGGAATTCCTAGCCATTAAGCTTGCACTAGAAGAATGGCGTCAATGGCTTGAGGGAGCACAGCATCGTATAACCATTTTCACTGACCATAAGAACTTGATTTATTTATTTATTTATTTAGATTTTTTTCTATACCGGCATTCGTGAAAATGTCACATCAAGCCGGTTTACAATAAACAATGGGGTGATAACCGTAACAGAGAACGAGATAATATGTACTAAACATAGTATAGATGCAGTTACAATAAAACAAGGAGTTGTACAACTAGGAGCAAGAAGAAGAAAAGATAGTAACTTTAACATAGTATATTAACCCGTAAAATGGTAGACTTTCCAAAAAGGGAAGTGTGTGATTTACAATGAATTGATCATCTCCAAGAGGCCCAACGTCTTAACCCGCGTCAAGCTCGATGGGTGCTCTTCTTCTCACATTTTAATTTCGAACTCCACTATCGACCCGCTAGTAAGAATATTAAGGCAGATGCCCGGTCCCACTCTTTCTCTGCAGAAGACTCGGATGAGCCCATTCAGCATATCATCGATCCAGCTTGTATCATCATCTCTGCTACATTTACGGTACCACCAGGGAAAACGGTGGTGCCAAAGAGGCTCCGTAGCAAGGTGCTAGCCTGGGCACATGACTCCCAGTTGGCTGGACATCCAGGACGTGACCGGATTCTGAATCTTCTTCAGCAATATTATTGGTGGCCTGAGATGCGCAAGGATATTCGAGCATACGTCGATTCTTGCCCAAGCTGTGCACAACATAAAATTCCAACAGGAAAAACTTGGGGTCTCTTACAACCGCTTCCTATGCCCATGAAGCCATGGACTCACATTTCCACAAACTTCATCGTGGATCTTCCATCCTCTGAGGGCAATACAGTAATATGGGTAGTAGTGGGCCGATTCTCTAAAATGGCCCATTTCACCCAGCTTCCCTCCCTCCCATCTGTTCCTCACCTGGAACAACTATTCATGACTCATATTTTCCGCCTCCATGGACTGCCACAGTACATCGCATATGATCGCGGACCTCAATTCATGGCCCGATATTGGTCCAACCTCTGCAAGACGTTTCGTATTTCTCTGGATTTTACCACGGCGTTCCATCCAGAAGCCAACGGTCAAGCGGAACGGACTAATCGTATGTTGAAACAGTTTCTACGCTTATATGTTAACACCCGTCAGGATGAATGGGCAGCACTTCTTCCTTGGGCCGAATTCTCCCATAATTCTCATGCCTGGGGATTCTCCGTTTCAAATTGTTTTTGGTCGACAACCCAGGCCACCTTTAACCCTGCCATTGCCTGTTCCCTCACCAGCAGCACAGCTAACGGCAACACAATTGAAAAGACTCTGGGTGCATACCCAGCAAATGCTACTACGGGCAGCTCGCACCGCAAAGAAATTTGCAAACACCGAAGACCAGCTCCTCGTTTCCGTCCAGGAGAAAAGGTGTGGCTTAGCACCAGGCATATTTGTCTATGGGTTCCATCTATGCGACTTGCTCCTTGCTACATAGGTGCATTCTTGGTGCTGCGGCAGCTGGGTCCCTATCAACTTCATCTGCCTTCCACATTAAGAATCCACAATTCTTTCCACATGTCTCTTTTGAAGCCTTGGTTCTTACTTGGTCTACTTGGAAGATTCCTGAAGCTTCGCAATCCACAGCAGAGGAAGACCCTGTATACCAGGTTTGTGAGGTTCTCGATGTCCGGAGACGAGGCAGGAAGTGGGAGTACCTCCTAGCTTGGGAGGGATTTGGGCCCAAGGAGAATTCCTGGGAGCATTCTAAGAACATTTTGGATAAGAACCTCATGCACAACTTTCACATAGATCACCCAGGAAAGCCCAAGCCTTCTAGGGGGACGCCTAAAGGAGGGGGTACTGTTATGGCCGCCGGCTGCGGTGGTCCGCAACGGGACCGGTCACTCATCCACAGCGTTGAGCTCCCCTGGGATTGCTCACGGGAGCCGGCAGCCGCCGCTGATGTCCTCTTCGTGGCTGTGGCCACTTCCAAGATGGTCGCCTCTTCCTCTGTGCTGACTCCGCCCCCGCCGGGTCTCCTAGAGCTGCGTGCACGACTGCTGTGGTAATTTAAAGGGACCATTACAGGAAATGGTCATAGCTCCTTTCTTGACTCCTTCCTGGTCTCCTGTATTTAAGGCAAGGTCTGCTCCTCAGACCTTGCTTTGGTATCTTGGCTCTTGGTCCTGTCTGTTCCTGTGCCTCGAGTTCTTGGGTCTGTTGCCTGCTCGTCTGGTTCCTGTTCTTCTTGGTCCTTGTTCCTGATTCTCCTCTCGTTGGACGGATTCCTTGGCTTTGACCCCTGGACCAGCTTCTGACCATTCCTCTGGCTTCGACTCCTGGACCGGCTTCTGAACATTCCTTTGGCTTCGACCTCTAGACCAGCTTCCGACCATTCCTTTGGCTTCGACCTCTGGACCGGCTTCCGACCATTCCTCTGGCTTCGAACCCTGCCCCGGCTTCTGACCATTCCTCTGTCTTCGACCCCTGGACCGGCTTCCGACCATCCCTCTGGCTTTGACCCTGGGACCGGCTTCAGACCATCCTCCGGATATCTACACTTGAATTGACTTCGACCTGCTGGAGGCGCCAGCTATCTGGATTACACGACCTGCAGGAGGTGCCTGCATCCAGTTCTTCTTTGGTCTCTAGGGAGTCTCCTAAGTCCCAGCGCCGGGTTCCTACAGGCTCCTCCTGGGGGAATCGCGAGCTTCCAGGGTGAAGTCTTCATTCCACGACTACAACATCCGGCCTCGCCTTCCAACGATAAGGACCTAAGAGGGTTTACTCTCCTAGGTAGCACTAACTCTACCTCGGACCTAGGGTCCACTGCCAGAACAGTAACACTACATAGCACAAAGAGAAAGACAGAGTCTCGTCAAATACAAAAAAGTGACCACAGACTGGATAAAGAAACTGAATTAGAAACCCCTAAAAGTACACCTGGAAACATCTGAGATCTGGTCACCCTGCTGTTACTAAACAGGGAGAAAGATTCCATTTTTCCTCCCATTCTTATCCCTATATCTAGCACAGACCCACAGCATTTTACCTCTTTCCATCCCCCACCCCAGGACAGCACTTTCCTATACTACTCCAACCTCCCCAAAATGGACCCATCATTCTCTTCCATTCATCTTCCCTGGATGAACTCTAGCCATTCTCCCCATTCCCACTCCACACTCAACTGGACAGATCCCAGCAGTTTCTGCCTTCCCACCACAAGCCTCCTCAGACTGAATCACAGCATTCTTCCCCTTCGCCTCTCCCCACCCCCAAGGCTGAACACAGCACTCCCCCTAATCTCCTCTCAACCACCTCAAGGCTAAACCCCAGTATTCTCCTCCACCTTAATATCTTCCCCCACCTCTCCTTCAGCTACTTAACTGAGATGGCAAAATGGGACCCATGGCAGAAACTTGGAAGGGGGCCACTAATCAGATGTCATCTCCCCGTACCCATGGCCCATTCTTAACTTCTCTCCCTTATACCCACCTTCATTCCCCACCTGACCCTTTTCCATATCCTTTTGCCTGCTTCCCCCTCCCTTGGATCCTCTCTATTTCCCCCTCCCATCGTCACTTCCTGGATCACCTCTTATTCTTCCTTTCAATCAGCCTCTTTCTGAAACCTTTCCTTTGCCTTCCCCCCACCTTTCTGAATCTTATCCTCTCTTCTGCCCCACCCCCTCTTTCTGAAGCTCTTCTTCTACTCTGCCTCCCTCTGCCAACTACAACTCAGCCTGTTTTCAAATCTCTCTAGCCATTCCCCTCATCTTATTTGTTTGTGCAATCAGCCCAAAGATATCCTCAGGTAGCGAGGATTCTATTCTATGCCCTTCTAGACAGACCCACAGGCAGCTATCTTAGTTGCCAAGCCTCACACTGGACCTGGTTGAGGCTCTGTTCCACCATTGCAGAGCATTCTCCTGTACATCTGCAAACACCACAAGCACATTCAAAATTCACAGACCAGCACTTTTGCTGGTGTTCTCATGAGACCAGCAGTAGAAGTGCTGGCCCCAGAGGTTTGAACTTATTTGTAGTGCCTGCAAAATACAGGAAGGTGTTGTGCAGTGGCGGAAACAAATTTTGCAAGCTTCTCCTGCAGGTTGGCCAGCCAAGAGGTGGGGGGAGGAGAAGGAGAGGGTGAATTGTCAGTTGGGTGGAGGGGGAGAGCAAGCGTCAGGAGGGCAGGGTGGGATAATGATTGGCAATGCATGGTCTTGCACCTATGACTCACATTACAGATACCAGTTGCATTATGGGGGAGGGGGGAAGGCAGTGATGCAGTGCTCCCATTGCAGTGTCACCTGTGACAAAGGCCATATTGGCCACAGGCTCACTATGGCTGGCCTGTTTAATTAATTCAGAATGCTAGGAGATTCTTTTGGTGCTATTGTTATCAGATGGTACTTGGTTGAATATTTCTGGGCTTTGTACTGGAAAATAGTATGTTTTGTTGGTTGAAAGGAGCTGTTCTGCTTGGATAACAATAACAACTAATTTACTGACACTCACCAATGCTTTCCTTATGTGACTTTTTGATAATGAAAGTTCTTTTTACTTAAATGTATGATCTGCTTCTAAATTTTTTGCACATGATTCATAACTGGTTCAAGTAGATTCATTCAAGAGAGTTTTTTTTAGCATTAAACTTTTTAATGTGACATGAATATCAAGTTGTTCTCAAGTTTTTATTTGGAAGACTGTGAATAGGGGATAAGAAGGAGATTGCTTAAGTGCAATGAAATCTTTGATGCAATTTTCAGAAAGGGCCACACAGAGGTCCATATTCAGCCGCTGTGCAGCTCAGTGGGATAAACTTATCCAGCTAACTTAGACTTAGATTCATCAAATCACTATGAATACAGTGAAAATAGCACCCGTGATTTAAAAAAGGGCATGGTTAAGTTAATTTGCAGCCTGCCACATCACATAGGTAAATACCGTACACCGCATTGTGTCAGTGCACGGTGTATTGCGTCAGCGCACAGTGTTTTGTGTCAGTGCATTGTGTGGTACGTCACCGCATCGCACATAGTATCACCGTGTGCCGTGTCATTTTATGCGGCTAGCGTAAATTAGTGTATGGTGCATTATTTTTTCAGTTTATATATCCCAGCTTCATGCAGCTGCCTCTTTGAGAGTGTGTCAGGCATGGGATTGAGAGGAGAGGAGAGTTGGTGCATGGCTTGTGGGAGAAGGAGCTTTTTCTGATCCAATAAACTGAGTGCATTTTCTGGTCTTCTGTTGACATCTGTTTCCTCTTCCCTTGGTCTTTTGTCTTCTTGGTTGGAGTGAAAGTTTTCATTTCTTAGCCCAGTTTGTATATCTGTCTTTTGGCGTAGAGGAGTGGTGGTAGAGAAGTGAAGGACTGAGGAGGAATGGAGGAATGGTGGTGGAGGAATGAGGAATGGTTGGAAACAGGATGCTGGGCTTGATGGACCCTTGGTCTGACCCAGTATGGCATTTTCTTATGTTCTTTTGTTCTTATGGTGTTGGTGGAGGAGTGTGGAGGAGTGGTGTTTGTGGTGAGGAGTCAGGAGGATGATGTATGAGAGGAATGGGGGCAGAGAAGAGCGGAGAGGCGTGAGGAGAAGAGGGGTGGAGGGAGGAGAAGATGTGGAAGGATGAGGGCAGGAGTGCTAAGGGAAAGAGGAGCAGAAGTAAGGACAGGAGTAGAGATAAGCAGGAGGGAAGAGATAGAAGGATCTGGGAGGGGGAAGGGGATAGGCAGATAGGCAGGCAAGGACGGAGGGAGGAGGACAGCAGGATAGGGATAGAGAGAGAGGGCAGAGGGGAAGGGAGTTGCAAGGCAGCAGCGGGGGGAGGAAGGGAGGGGAGAGGAGAGGAGAGGGGGAGGGAGAGTGAGGAAAGGGAGGACACCTCTCCAGAAGCAGAAGTGGTATCCCCTTCTGGCAGCCAGGCAGCAGGACATCCTCTTCTCAGGGCTAAGTTCAGTGTCCAGGATAATGAATGGTCATTGCAGGCTTCCTGGACCATTATGCCATGCTGTTTGGCAACTGGGTGGCCAAGACCTCAAAGGCATCAAAGGGCCAGATCTGGCACAACATAGCCCAGGGCATCTTCAGGCACAGAGGAGTCTAATGAAGTGGCAAGCAGGTGGCCAACAGGTACCAGGACAAGAGCTGGAAGTGAAGATGGCATCCAGAAATAAATTTAAACAGCGTACCAGAGGAGGAGCTTCTTGTCCCATCATCCTTATCCCCATGGAGGAGTGCCTCATGTAATGGCTGGGACCGGATGTCTTCGAGGGCATGGCTGAGCAGCAGGACAACACGTGAGCAACAGCCGGTAAGTTCACCTCACCTGTAAATAGGCAGGCAGCAACAGATGTACTCATCATTTAGCATAAGATGCTTAAAATGCTAAGAAGCAAAGTGTACCTTTGATACCAAATAAAAAAAGGATACTTGCTGCCATTGGTACTTATGTCTTATGTTTTGTTTCCACAGCTATCACTCATGAAGCTGCTGGTCCCAGCCAGGAAGTCCCAGGCTGGGACTTCCTGGCTGCAGCGCAGCGCAGCAGCCCTTTTGCACAGGCCCTTCTTGATGGATACCCAGATCCAGATGAGTGAGGAGGAGGGGGAGGAGCAGCAGCAGCCACAGGCTCTGGAGCCATTGCAGATGCTGCAATCCCTGTGTTCAGCAAACCCAATGTATCCCTCAACCTCTCTGGCTTCATGGAGGAACAGAGCCTTGAGTGGGAGCCAATAGATTTGTCACAACCTCTAGCCAGCACACCACAGTGTCAGCATGAAGCACCACGCCCTTAGCAGGTGCAGCCAGAAGCCCCGTCATGCCAAAACGGGAGGCCCAAATTCCTTCACTCCACACCACCATCACAGCACCAGCACAAGGCCCAGAACCAATACTCGCCATAGAGGAGTCCAAGTAAGAGTAGCTGGACCAGCTGGAAAAGCGGCATGGGGGTATACCTCCAACACATATGGGCAGAGCTAGTGTGACTGAGGAAGGCTGTGAATAGGCAGAACAGATCCTACGAGATCAGACTGCCGCAATCACGCAGAATGTCACGACGCTGGCCGCAGCAGTCAACAACATGACGAACGTGCTAACGCAGATCCTGCAAAGGATTCCCAAGCAGCCATCTGAGTCTTCCCCAGCGTCAATGGAGTCCGCACCACACAGCAGTTCCTGAGCTGACAGATGTCCGAGGAGTAGGCCCCCAAAAGAATGCCCTCCCGAATAGCAAACCACGACGTTGAAAGGGGCCATAAAGAACCAAAGGTGGTGGCATCAAATGCCTAATAAGAAGAGTTGTACCAACGATCCTGAGTGGGCCCCTCTACAAATTTTCTGTGTAGGCTAGATGGAAGAAGCCTGCTAGGCCCGTCCTCACTACAGAGTTCCTGTGCCGGCTAGATGAAAGAAGCCTGCTGGGTCTGTCCTTGCTACAGAATTCCTGTGCCAGTACGCAGAGGGATGGTCTACTGTCAGCAATTGTGATCTAGCAGCCTAATTCTAAAGCCCTAGTCTATGCTCTGCCCATATTCCATCCACCTTGATGCGGCCTACAGTCATGGTCCAGCTGCTGCCTCTTCTCATCATGTCTCCTCTCCTGCTCCGGATGCAGGTGTCTCAACTCATCTCAGTTAATGCTGCTGCTGCCTCCATGCTACTGTATTTTCTCTTGGGTCTCCTGCCGCCATGCTGCTGCGTCTTCTCCTGGGCCTCCTCCCTCCATGCTGCATTCTTTGGTCCTGGTTCTGCTGCCTTCACTTGAACTCTGCTACCTTGGTCCTTAGGCTGACCCCTTCAGAGCACTCTTTCAACATGGACTGTCTGGGGCCTTCACTTAAACTCTGCTGCCTTGGCCCTTAGGCTATCCCCTTGAGTGCACTCTTTCAACATGGCCTGTCTGGGGCCTTTTCCTAGCCATCACATAGCAAGGCTGCTATCAGCTCCAACATTAGGGCTGTACTGTAGCTATTAGAGGGGCCACTTCAGCTTTCTGTGGTCTTTGTTGTAATCATGATTGTGCCAAAAGGATAAGATGCTAAACCTGTATATGTAATAATGTAATTTCAAGCAATGTTTGTACAGGTCTACACAGAATGTGCTGCTCATATAATTTACAATGTTTTGTGCTATTTGCTATCTTGTGCTTGCAGATTGTGATAACCTAAGACTTTGGCTTAATTTCAAACAGTGGACTACATGACTTTCCTAATAAAGTGGTCACTGGTTTGAAAAATACACTTCCTGGTTGGCTCCATTCATTGTGTGGTTTTTGTGTTAATGGTTCACTAGGTACAAGTTTTGCCCTCAACATGACCTTGCATGCTAGAATGCCCTTGCACGTTCCAAGTAGCCACGTATCTAGCAGGCAAGACCGTATGGGCTAGGTCATACAACTGAATGCTCAGTGTTTGCTCTTAAGGAAGAGCTAAAGAAGAAGTTTATTACTGGGGACCTTCAATATTGTCTCGTGTTGCCTTCTTCACACTGCATACTCTTGGCTAACTCGTGCTTACATAGGCTTCTATGTAAGATGAACACTAGCTAGCTATGCAACACTGTATATTGTGTACATGTAGAGCTTGTGTGGTGTTAAGTGGGAGTTAGAGTCATCATCACACAAGACTTGATATTTGGCCCCTTCACTTTATCTCATTACTCAAAGGTTATCTGTACCCAACCATTTCTACTTTTCAAATTAAATCAAATATGACGTCTACTTACTGATAGTTGGAACAGAGTGTCAGCGGCTGTGTGACAACTAGGGAGGAAGAGTGAGGGAGTATTGTCATGTTGAGAATGTGCACATGCTAACAGCAGAGGCCTAGAGGGCTGCTACTGCTTGGGACCAGACAGACTTCCACAGACTGGCTGGCACCCCTGTACTGGTATAGCTTGGGGATCTTTATAATATGTATAAGGTAAGGATGACTTTACAGATAGTACAAGATCCGAAGGCAGCCCACTACAGGGATGGCAGTTAGTCTGTGGAAGTCTGCCTGGTCCCAAACAGCAGCAGCAGCCCTCTAGGTCCTCTGCTCTTCAGCTGGGACAGTCTCGATAAGATACTACTCCCTCCTCCTCCTCCTCCTCTCTAGGTGTCACTCAGCAGCTGACACTCTGGTCACCAAGACAACAGCAGTGTCAAAGGGAAAGGTTGGTTAGGGTACAAGTGAAGTGCTGAAAAAGCGTTTAAAACAATTTTGGGCAGGCATAACCAGGTTGGTCTGGCAGGCTATGCACGCCTCACCTCGGAAGGGTTGGTCTTGCAGGTCGATGGCAGCTGGGCAGGCATACCGGCCTCAAGTGCCAATCTAGGTTGACCATTAATTGACTGAATATATATTGTAAGGATGCATAAGATGTAATTGCACTTTGGATTACAATTAAAGCTGTGGTCAGAATTCTTCTAATTCTGCCTGATGACTCTCATTGCCCTGTTGCGTGTTGTGGGAATGTGGGAGGAAGGGGTATAGGGGTAGTAGGTAAGCAGTGCCATGCTGGGCTGGGACTAATGGTGCCCATATTCAATTACCCCACACCCAGACTGTCACAGAGAAACAGTAACCCAGAAAGAGACAGAAACCCAACACGCAGACAAAGACAGTGATGAAAACATACTACATCTAGACATACATTCACAGATATACCACCCCCAGACAGAAGACAGACATAACACAAAGAAAATGAGGCATAGACACAACACAACCAGATAAACATGGGCAGACACGCCACACCAAGTCAGAGAAAAACACAGGGAGATAAACCACATCACAGCGAGACTAACTGCAAACACAGTCCAAAGCAAACCAGACAAAAACAGATATATGCACTATAGGCCACACACCACAATAGTAAAAGCTAGAAAATGTTTCAAAAATACTTAAGTGCCAGCCAAAAGTTTTAGAAGATGAGAAAAACACCATCCCACACTGCCCAACTTTTGTTTGATTACTATTTTCACTAATTTTCTGATTTTTCTCTCTATTTTTGTATTTTTCTTATTTTGCTCATCTTTTTTCATGTTCTGATTTGCTTATTTTAACTTTTTATACTTTTTGCCTTTATTCTCCCTTCATTCTTTCTTCTCCACTTCCACATTCTCTTCAGCTTCTTTGCCCATTCCCTTCCCCAACCTCACCACTTCCTTTCCCCCTGGCAGGCAACAGCTGTGATCTCACTCCCAACAGCCTTAGGAACCTCTCCTGGGCAGAGGCCTGAGGGTGGTAGCTCTTCCTGAGCCATGGAACAGCTCAGTGGCAGTTCCCATATCTAGTTCTGCCACAAGATAAGCAGTAGTCTACTGGACCCACCACAGCAGAAGCAGCTTCTCTCCCTGGCCATCCCAAAGAGATGAATGGATAAGGGGTTACATGATTGCAAAGATGACACTACAATCTGGCAGATCCCTCCTTCATGAACTTGCAGTGCCACCATGGCAATGAGATTCAACAGCATAGACAATTTTTTTTCTCTGAATGGAAAGCCAGTGTACCCTGCTTCCAGATTGGGCAAGCCTCCCGGGAGGGGGCCAGCCCACCAGTTTGCTCTCCCCTGTTCTAATCCATTGGATTCCACTTACTGTTCTAACCTCTCTTTTAGAAAAGACTGCAAGATGGTGTTAAAGATGAAATGTTGGCATGGCTGTGCTGAAGAAAAAAAAAAAACTATGGTACACTTAAATATAGGCAATGAAGAAGCAAATAAAACTGAAAATACAAAAAAAAATCCTACAGAGGGCAAACCACGAAGGGGTGGGGCAGTGGAGTATTATAGAAAGGTGGAAAATATATGAAATACTCTTGTGGGGCTATGTTGGTAGACAAAAACAAAATAAAGAGAGTCACAGAGCCACTGGACCTTCAGTGCATGTGCATTGAAAGGCTTTTACCTTTCCAGAAACCTCTGAAAGATTCCTCCCATTCAATGCTAACAATGTCCACATAACCCATTTGTGTGACTTGGTGAACTTCTGGTCTTCAAAGTTTGTCTTTAGAAATATTTCATTATCTAGCTAATAAAAATTCCTCTGACATAAGTTAGGCACTAGGCAGTGAACGTTCAAAAGGTATGATGTCAGGCAACCATGTGATGCTTTGAGCCTGCAGCAGCATTTCAATTGTGATCCTGCCCTACATCTGATAATTATCTTTTTTAAGCACTGGTGAGGGATTATAAAGTTTTAAAATGAGAACCAAAGGGTTGCTGAAAAAGGCTATCACTAAAATGTGGGAAAATAAAGCAGTTAAGAAAAAGACTTTTATTGATGAAATCTCAGTCCAAGAAGGATACCAGCAGTAGTAGGGCTGACGATTCCTCTTCGGGAAATGATGACTATGTTGATCCGCATATGGTTACTGCTTCTCGGGATGCTTTCAAAAAATATTTTGACAAGTTCTCAGTCAAGATGGCTAGTGGCTAATGTTGCTTCTGTACAGGAGCAAGAAGAGTAGTTAGGCAGCATGGAGACACTGATAAGCGGTATAGAAAATGCATATACTGTTTATGGCCAAAATATTGACAAACTCTAAAGAGTGGTGAAAGTTTAGGAAGAATGCTCGAAAGATCTAGAGAACCACAGCCACAGGAATAATATACACATGGTTGGTTTATCGGAATCGGCCTTCATCTCAAAATGACTGCCTGACCTATTTGATTTGCAAATTAAAGGCAGCTGAGTTAAGGTGGACAGGGCTCATCCCACGTTAGCCCCTCAACCTAGGCCGGTTGGGAGGCCCAGGGCTCTGTCTGAGAGGATTTACAACTTCAGTGATAAACCTGAAGATTTTGGATGCCGTCAAGAAGAAAATCGATTTAAACAACCAGGGGAAGAGAATCTACCTTTTTCCCTATTTTTCTGTGGGGGTCCAAAACCAACATCAGAGATTCATCAACGAGAAAAGAAAACTGTGTGACAGTGGCATAAAATACATGATGCAGTACCCAGCAAAATTACGAATTTCGAATCAGGGCAAGCAGCAAATATTCTTATCTCCAGGGGAAGTGGCTGCTGCATCTACTGGTACTGGCTTGACAAAAAGGGAATTTTCACAGGTGTCCAAACAACAACTTCTCTCAAAAGAAGTATGAGCACTGTAGCCCTCCTGAGTGCTTTTGTCTGTTTAGTTTTGACCGTTTTGGTTTGGGCTGTGTATTCTGTTCCTCTAACAGGTGGAGATCTGATTATCTTTTGCTCAGGAGCAACTTATGATCTTGTTTATGTCCATCCAACTTTCTTTGAATTTTGCAAACTTACTTTTTGATGAAATGCAATGCATGGAGAAGGCTTATTTCAGGATTAATGGTGGAAAACATGCTATTTTTGTATAGAATCAAGAACATTGCTCCAAATTTTTTGTCTTGGAACTTTCGCTCTCATTTTTGTAGCTCTGGCCTCTAAATCAAAATTATTTAAGAACATAAGAACATGCCATACTGGGTTAGACCAAGGATCCATCAAGCCCAGCATCCTGTTTCCAACAGTGGTCAAAAGTTGACTTCTTATTATCTGGCCTCGAGAGGGTGGGGGTCATGGGGTTATTGGTTAAGAACATAAGAACATGCCATGATGGGTCAGACCAAGGGTCCATCAAGCCCAGCATCCCGTTTCCAACAGTGGCCAATCCAGGCCATAAGAACCTGGCAAGTACCCAAAAACTAAGTCTATTCCATGTTACTGTTGCTAGTAAAAGCAGTGACTATTTTCTAGGTCAACTTAATTAATAGCAGGTAATGGACTTCTCCTCCAAGAACTTATCCAATCCTTTTTTAATCACAGCTATTCTAACTGCACTAACCACATCCTCTGGCAACAAATTCCAGAGTTTAATTGTGCGTTGAGTGAAAAAGAACTTTCTCCGAATAGTTTTAAATGTGCCACATGCTAACTTCATGCAGTGCCCTCTAGTCTTTCTATTATCAGAAAGAGTAAATAACTGATTCGCATCTACTCGTTCTAGACCTCTCATGATTTTAAACACCTCTATCATAACCCCCCTCAGCCATCTCTTCTCCAAGATGAAAGGTTCTAATCACTTTAGTCTTTCCTCATAGGAAAGCTGTTCCATTCTCTTTATCATTTTGGTTGCCCTTCTCTGTACCTTCTCCATCACAATTATATCTTTTTTGAGATGCGGCGACCAGAATTGTACAAATTATTCAGGATTTTTGTTTTGTGGTGAAGTGGGGCCTGGTCTTTGCACCTGCCCTAGCCTGCAGAAGTTTAGAAATTTTTATTGCTGTAAGCTGGTTCATGTGAGGTTTTGCTTACAGTAGAATTTGGGGGTTTTACCTGTCACAATGTTTTGCTTATACTACTCTTTTTTTTCCTATGTATTACTTGTACAGGAAGCATTTCTTTATGTATATGTTTTTTAAAGTAAAATCATACACTTTTGTAAAATAGTATTTGATACTTTCAGAAATGGGATACTCATATCTTTCTGTTTTTCTATGGTCTGATTCTGTCTGGGACACATTCTCCTGCTCCATGTTTATTAATGAAGGTAATATCCCTCTCTAATTTAAAGCTTATATCTTTAAATGTCAGTGGTTTGTCTAGTCCAATTAATAAGGCCAGGATTTTACAGTTTCTGAAAAAACATGGAGTCTATTTAGCTGTTGTGTTCCGCGCCCGCGGCCGTCCGTGAGCGCGGCCCCCTACCTTGTGTCCTGACCGGGCCGGCAGCAGCATCGGTTCTGACAGCCCTGCGTCCAAGCCCGGCGCCCCCGCGCGTCGGCGCGGAACTCCGGGCGAGCCGCCGGCTCCGGAGCCATCCTGCTCCTCCCTTGCGGTTGCCTGCTGCTCTCCTCCACGGCCCGGATCCAAGATGGCCGCCGCCATCTTAGGCGCGAGGCCGCGCCCCTTCACCAGAATTAAAGGGACCTCGTTCCTTTAATTGTCCTCAGCTGATTCCTATCCACAGGGCCAGAGGAAGTATAAAAGGAGACTTCCTCTGCCCATTCCTTGACTTGGCAATGTCTCCTGTGAGTGTTGTTTGAGCCTGCTTGCTTCGGTGAGTTCTAGCATCTTGACTCCTTGTTCCAGTTCTGTCTTGATATTCCTGGTTCCTGACTTCGACTTGGCTAGTGGTGATTCCTGGTATTGACTTCGGATTGGCAAGCAATGATTCTCTGGTGTGTGACCTCGGACTGGTAAGCGACGACCCTCTGGCACTTGACCTCGGACTTCTTCTGACCATCGTTTCCAAGGGCCCACCTATGTCCCAGCGGCCTGGGTCCCTACAGGCTCCTCCCGGGGGGACGGCGGGCTTCCAGGGGTGAAGCTCCAGTCAGCCCTTGCACCGTCGTCTGTTCCTCGACCTCTCAAAAGTCCACCTAAGTCCCAGCGGTCCGGGTCTCTATGGGCTCCTCCTGGGGGGACCGCGGACTTCCAGCGGTGAATACACACCTCCGTTCCTCGACGTCACGACTCTTGCTCCACCTTCAGTCACTCCTGCCTACAGTGCCGAGGGTCAGCTGGTCACATCTTCTGTTTCTGCCTCGCCTCCCAATGGAAGAACCTACAGATCTTCCGCCAAGGTATACCATCCTCTCGTCGGCCCAAGGGTTCACTAGCCTGAGCATAACATTAGCCTTTCTTCGAGAAACTCATATGTCAGCATTTGAACATGACAATCTGGCTAAAGGGTGGGTGGGTAGGGAAAGTGATTGCAGCGTCATTTTCTACCAAAAGCAGAGGAACTTGTATCCTGATAAATATTAAATATTGTTAGAACTTACCATGACCAAGAAGGGTGACATGCTATATGTTGAAGAATTACTCTTTGTTAATGTATATGGCCCTCTTTATTTACTAGATTGAAATTGTTCTCAATGCTCAAACTTATTATGGGGGGGGGGGGGGGGGGAGTGATTGGAATTTTTGTTGAAATCACCAATTGGCTAAGTCTCATTTATCGAATGTTTCTCGCCCTACAATGATGGCCCTGCAAAATATAATGCAGTTATATGATTTGAAAGATGTGTGGAGAGAACGGTATCCCTCTAGTCGTAATTATACGTATTATTTCCACAGACATCATACATACAGATGGATAGATTTCTTTCTTTGTAGTCAGAGTCTTATGGGCAAAGTCACTGATTCAGATATTTTACCATCTTATTTATCCAATTAAAAACTGACACCCCCTCCATCATCCTCGGAGATTTTAATCTCCACGTTGACTCTCTCCCCCCCACTGCATCCTGCGACACCTTCATTCAATCCCTCCTTGCCATAGGCTTCCGACAAATCATAGTAACCCCAACCCACAAAGCTGGCCATACACTAGACCTGATGTTTATCAACTCTAGCTTCCAAACCACCACCACACCCACCTGCACCCCAGTGCCCTGGTCCGACCACTGCCTCATTGAAAGCCGACTCTCTGCCATGAGACCTCTTCCTAGTAACCATACACATCACACTACCATAATTTCCAGAAAAACTTGCCCCAGCGACAAACTTACAGATGCATTAGCCTCGTCCTTACCAAACCTAATCTGCTCTGACCCCGACACAGCCTTAGCGTCCTGGAATAGCCTTACAGAAGACATAGCCAATAAACTATGCCCCCTCTCTAAACGAGTCATAAACACCTCTGCGAAACCCTCCAAGCCCTGGTACACCCAAGAGCTAAAAATCCTAAAAAATAATCTCAGACAGAAAGAGAGAATATGGCGCAAGGACCCTACCCCGCAACACTCCTCTAGCTACAAAACAGCATTACACGAATACAGACTATCTACACTCAAACACAAACGTGACTTCTACTCAAAAAAAATCCATGACTATAAATTCAACCCCAAAGTGCTTTTCTCCTATGTCGCCAGCCTCACCACCCCCATCCCTCCTACCATACCAGACTCTGAGGCAGCCGCCAAATGTGAGGAACTGGCCATCTACTTCCAGAGTAAAATCGCCAACCTCCTCTCCAGATTTCCGTTCTCCAATCTCTGTGCCCCCACCACCCTTACTCCTATCCCCGCCTCATCCCAACCCACAATGGCCATTCTTGACTTCACTTCCTCTAAGGAAATCATTAGCCTCCTTCGTAAACTTAAGCCAGCTTCTCACCCTAGCGACACCATCCCCACCAAAGCGCTAATAGCCAACCCAAACAGCATAGCTAGAGCCATAGCAGACATTATCAACTGCTCCCTCACCCATGGGATGGTCCCAGACTCACTTAAGCACGCTGTCGTCAAACCCCTTCTTAAAAAACCCTCCCTAGACCCTAAAGACCCCTCCAATTTCCGCCCCATCTCCAACCTCCCTCTTATTTCCAAGCTAATGGAAAAAGTTGTTAATTCGCAACTCATGGATTACCTTGAAGATCACGCTATCCTCCATGTTTCCCAATTTGGCTTCAGAAAACATTTTAATACCGAATCCCTACTCCTCTCCCTAGCCGACTACCTCCTCAGAGGTCTGGGCCAAGGCCACAGCTACCTCCTTGCCCTCCTTGACATTTCGGCGGCTTTTGATACCATCAGCCACCACCGCCTCCTGACACAGCTAGAAAGCATCGGCATCTCAGGAATAGCTCTCGCCTGGTTCAAATCCTATCTTTCAAACAGAAAGTTCTCTGTCAAAATTGGAAACAACCTCTCTGCTTCACACCCTTTACAACAAGGAGTCCCGCAAGGCTCATCTCTTTCCTCAACCCTCTTCAATATTTATATCACCCCCCTCTGCCAGCTCCTCACTGACCTTAAACTCAAATTCTATCTCTATGCTGATGATGTTCAGATCATCATTCCCATTCATAGCTCTATATCTGACGCCCTGGAGCACTGGGAAAATTGCCTTGCAGCCATCAACTCCCTCCTCACCAACCTTCAGCTTGCCCTCAACGCAAACAAAACGGAACTCCTCCACATCTCCTCGCAACCGCCTGACCTCATACCTAATGACCCTAAACTTAACCTCCTCTCAGGTCAACCAGCTGTTAGGGACCTCGGAGTTCTCCTTGATCCCAACCTTAGCATGAAACCACAAATCAAATCTATCCTCAAAGCAGGCTTCTTCAAACTCAACGTTCTTAAGAAACTCCGACCCCTGCTGTACACCCAAGATCTCCGCACAGTGATCCAAGCCACCCTTACCTCCAAACTGGACTATTGTAATGCCCTCCTCCTAGGGCTCCCCTTATCTTCAATAAAACCCCTTCAACTTTTGCAAAACGCCACTGCAAGGCTCATTACCAACACACGCATACACGAACATATTACCCCTGTCCTCAAGGATCTACATTGGCTTCCCATCCTTTTCCGTATACACTACAAGACCCTGACCATAGTACACAAATCTATCCACACACACAACTCCAACTGGCTTGACCTCCCTTTCACTGCGCCCCTGTCCTCCCGAGCCACCAGATCTGCCAACAAAGGTAATCTACATGTACCGTCCTTGAAGGCAGCTCATCTCTCATCCACCCGTGACCGCTCCATATCCATTGCCGGCCCCGCCCTCTGGAACTCCCTACCCGTCCACTTGCGCCTTGAACCCTGCGCCATCAAATTCAAAAAGAAACTAAAAACATTCCTGTTCAACCAAGCCTACACAGAATAGACCCTCCCTTCCCTCTATTGCTCATACCCCCTAGGTGACCGCCCTTTTCCTTATTTTAAGGAATCTAATCACAATGTACATTGTTGTCTTCTTGTTATGACCTCTTGTTGATTTCTTGTTGTTTAATCTATTCTCCCTACTGCTCTAGGTTAACCCCCTGCCCAGTTCGCCTCCCCTGTTGAAATGTACTTCTAAATCTTTTGTTAATATGTGAACCGGTATGATGTCCCCACTAATACCGGTATATAAAAGTTTCTAAATAAATAAATAAATCTGACCATCACCCTGTTCTTCTTCATTTAGACTTGAAGAGAGATAGGAACATTAGGAATCGGTGGCATTTAAACATTTTCTTGATAAGATTAAAGAATATATACAAGACTAAACATTTTCTTGATAAGATTAAAGTATATATACAAGACTTATGATCATATCCTGTAGAAAACTACAATCCCCAACTTCGATGGAAAACCTTTAAGGATGTGCTAAGAGGGGAAATAATATCTTAGGCTAATCATAAAAAGAAGGTATATTTGTCATAGCAGAAAGAATTGTACAAAAAATAGAACAACTTGAATATAGCCACAAATAGAATTGTTCTGTCAAGGCATACAGGGTGCTACAATTAGCTAGGAATAATTTAAAAAACATACTGTTTTTCCCAGCATAAATATTATGACTAAGATAATAAACCTGGTATATTAATGCCCATTTGATAGGTACCAAGCACTCTTCTTGTGTGATTGGTTTTGTTCATGGACCTGCAGGTGGATCCATCATTCAAGCTCTCAAATTCTGCATGCTTTTCAACTTCACTTTGACAATTTTATCAGGAGCAACCTGGGCTTTCTGAGGATGATACAGTGCAATTTTTATAAAATATGCAGCTGCAACTGTTCCTGATATTATGAAGGAGACTTTGATAGACCCTATTATGACTATTGTTATTTTAGGGGCGATAAAATCATTAGCAGTCAAAAATAATCCAGGTCCTGATAGAGTCCCTTTAGCATTTTAATAATCTTTTCAGGAGGAAATAACTCCTTTACTGGGTAAGTTGTTTAATTACATTAGACACCCTGTGGTTCTTGGGCATACTTTGCTGGAGGCACTTATAACACTGATACCAAAGCCTGGTAAAGATGTTTTAGATTGTGGTTCATATAGACCAATCTCGCTAATTAATTCTGATATAAAAATTATGGCAAACATTTTGCAAAGGAGGTTGGAATGTATATTACCCTTGTTGATAAGTACCGATCAAACAGGATTTATAAAGGGAAGGCATTCTGTTAATAACAATAGAAGAATGATTAATATCATACATTTGGCTAAACAAAGAAGGATTCTCAGAATTATCGTGATTTAGATGCTGATAAAGCATTTCATTGGATCTCCTGGCAATATTTATTCATAGTGCTAAAACATTATGCTTTTCCTTTATACTTTATAAACTAAATTCAGGCTTTATATAAACATCCAGGCTAGAATAATAGTTAATAGGGCCATTTCTACTGCATTTCCTATTAGAAGGAAGGGCTGTCCCCTTTTCCCTCCTTATTTAATTTGGCTCTGGAACCTTTTGCTCAAAAACTAAGAGATTCCAGTGATATCAGGGGAGTTTTGATACAATCCACAGTGCATCAAATATCTCTGTATGCAGATGATATTTTATTATACTTAATGCAGATGGAGATGTCTATTCCCAGTCTTCTTGCATTGACTGATCAATATATAAGATTAATCAAAATAAATCTATGTTTTTACCAACAGACACTCATAAAAAGCCTCTGCGTAATATTGGAGATTTTGCAAACTCAGACTCCACCATAAAATATCTACAAATTACGGTCTCCTCCGATATAATAGATTTGTACAGATTTAATTATCCGAGGGTGTTTGCAATCAGATTTGGCTCAATGGAAAGCTTTTCCATTGTCACTTTTGGATAGAGCATACTTGATTAAAATGGTTGCTCTACCTCGAGTATTATACCTCTTCCAACATTTATCATGCAATATTCCAGTGAGGAGTTTTAAGAGTTTGGATAGGGTCATTACTTCCTTTTTATGGAAGGGTCGGACTCCTTGAATAAAGTTGGCTATTCTGAAATATCCTATAGATAGCGGAAGGCTTAAATTTTCTGATATATATTTATATTATTTGTCAGCAAGGTTTTTGGGAATAAAGGGTTGGTTTACATATATAAATACCCCTAATTGGATTTGGTTGGAATGGGCCCAAACAGCTGATATAGAGCTCACTGTGTTATTGACTATGCCTACTAGTTCCCCAATTTATTCAAAGATTGTGCAAGTGAGCCCAATCATTGCACAAACTTTAAAAATTTGGCACACTGTTAACAAATTATTGGGCTTTTCCTTGGAGGAGACTTTTCCTATCTCATCTTTAAGTGGGAATCCTTCCTTATCGAAAATTATTATGTCTACAGACGTAGTCGATTGGAACACAAACTTTTAAGGTATTTAGAACAAAAATGGAAGGGACAGCATTATAAAACATTTCAAGAACTTTGTATGGAGTTTGGAGTGACTCCTCATACTCATTATTTATATCTGCAGCTTAGGAAAGATTTACAAGGATACAGAGGGGAGATGGGTGCATTAAAACTTAGAACGGGTTTGGAATCCATCTTGACACAACCAGTGTTTAGTGTAAAGTCGATTTCTAGATTATACATATATTTATAAGATGGTATATTTGACCCATGCACTAAGGTGAACATTATAGAACAGTGGAACACTGATATATCCCTGACTTTAGATGAAGACAATAGGCAGGATATTTGGTCAGCTAAAACTGACTAGATGTAAAAACGTGAGGGAATTAATGTTCTGCTTACTTCATTATGCATATCCTTACCCTCTCTATTTTACCAAATTCAGTGCTGCAGATGCAGTGTGTTGGAGTGGCTGTGGCATGAATGCTGATTATATATACATATTGTGGGCTTGCTCCATTGTGCAGCACTTTTGGGGACAAGTACAATTGGTTGCCCAACTCTGCTTCCTGGGGAGATGGGGAGATCAGTTGATGAATGTGAATTTGAAAAAGCTTATAATTCATTTATTGCTTGCTGCACGTATAATAATGGAAACCTCTGGTATAGTCACACAAGGGTCAAAAGACAAACTACCTCTTCCTTACTGAAATGCAAAATGTATACAAGAAGAGGACATATTCAACAAATACATATGTTTATTCATATATACCAATTACCTATCTAACATTAAAATCTCTCTAACACACTCATCCATCACACATACACACACATCTAAAACCATCATGTTTACATCAGTAAACATGAAGTATTCTGTATACAATGTATATGATTTTTAATTACGGTTTTTAAATATTTTTTAATTTTTATAAATCTTTATAAAGTGCTGATGTTTGTCCTGAACATCCAACAAAGATCTTCGTTTGGCCCGTTTTATCTTAAAGGCTTCTTCAGGGATGGACTTAAACATCAAAGGAGATCCGGAATAACTTTCCCAGACGGTATTATATTTCTTCCTGATTAATCCTTTCCAACAGGTATCCTTAATATCGTCATCAACTTCATAAAAATCTAAACAAACATTAATAAAGATACAATGAACACCTTACTCAAGGACAAGTACCTTATTGACATGCATAAGCCCAAAAGCTTTATATTGCTTACCACCAACTTGCTCAGTGTATATCTCGATCCTAAATATTTTACATCACACGCCCAAATATCCACTCTTAACTCCTCATATCAGACTTATGAAGATTATGGCCCCAGTTGATGTCTAATTCTACAATAAAAAATAACAGGAGTTAATCCTTACTACCCACGCCTGAAACAATCGCCAGAATAGAAGTATAACCATAATCATAAAGCTTACAATACCTTCAAAGAATCTTCAGCTGAATGAGTACGCAATGGTAATGGTCCGGTTGAGTGGAATGCATTTTTTTAGAGACGTTTGCCCTTTGGAATGTTTATGACTTTAAAGGCATGGATAGTGTTTTGTTGGATAGTCAGCTGACCTTTTGTGAGCATATATAATAGAGGGAAGTGAGTTGGACTTCAATCACACTCTTTCAAATGTGAAGTATGCGTCATTTCCGGGTAAGTGTTCGTTGAGAGATCGCGTTGGTGAGTCTATGAATTCTTGTTAGTTCATTATGTAAGGACTTGATCATTTAAAAGCATTTTTGATATGTTATAGATGGTGAATTCCCTTCTGGGATAAGATGTGGTATGAATAATACAGATTGATTGCGTAATCATTCAGCTGAAGATTCTTTGAAGGTATTGTAAGCTTTGTGATTATGGTTATACTTCTATTCTGGCGATTGTTTCAGGCGTGGGTAGTAAGGATTATCTCCTGTTATTTTTTATTTTTTATTGTAGAATTAGACATCAACTGGGGCCATAATCTTCATAAGTCTGATATGAGGAGTTAAGAGTGGATATTTGGGCGTGTGATGTAAAATATTTAGGATCGAGATATACACTGAGCAAGTTGGTGGTAAGCAATATAAAGCTTTTGGGCTTATGCATGTCAATAAGGTACTTGTCCTTGAGTAAGGTGTTCATTGTATCTTTATTAATGTTTGTTTAGATTTTTATGAAGTTGATGACGATATTAAGGATACCTGTTGGAAAGGATTAATCAGGAAGAAATATAATACCATCTGGGAAAGTTATTCCGGATGTCCTTTGAAGTTTAAGTCCATCCCTGAAGAAGCCTTTAAGATAAAACGGGCGAAACGAAGATCTTTGTTGGATGTCAGGACAAACATCAGCACTTTATAAAGATTTATAAAAATTAAAAAATATTTAAAAACCGTAATTAAAAATCATATACATTGTATACAGAATACTTCATGTTTACTGATGAACATTGGTTTTAGATGTGTGTGTATGTGTGATGGATGAGTGTGTTAGAGAGATTTTAATGTTAGGTAAATGGTATATATGAATAAACGAATTTATTTGTTGAATATGTCCTCTTCTTGTGTACATTTTGCACGTATAATAATAGCATATTTCTGGAAGACATCACCATTATTGTCCCACTGGAGGAAGGTGATTGCTGATATAGAAATTATGGAGAAGATATCCTTTCTACTAAAAGTTCAGTGGAGAAATATGATCGTATATGGCAGAAATACTGGCCCTAGATATCTGCTGATGGGTCTTCTGACATTTCATACACCTGGACACTTATGATATCTGGATGTTTATAGATATGACTAAGCATTTAATTCTTCCATTATTTTGGTACCTGTATATGATAAGTATGCTTTTCTTTTCTAAATTGTGAATCCATTTAAGGATGTAATTTTATAATAGTCAGGTCAATTTTCAAAGGGCCACGCACGTGAAAAGAGGGGATTACGCACATGGCCCGGGCTTTGCACACCTCACATGCATTTTAGAATGGGCCCGGTCACACGTATAACCCCCATTATGTGCAGAAGTGCCAGGCCCGGAAAAAGGGGTGGGCTGGGGGGGTGTGGTTTGGGTGGGAAGGGTCGGGCCGGGACAGCACAATTGGCTGGTGTCCCGGGGAACCACATACCGGCAGACGACTAGTGGGCACAGATTACTTCTGCTGCAGAGGAGCAGTAAGGAATCTAACAACAAAAAAGTAGGAAGGAGTTAGGGGTTGGGGAGGAGAGGAGAGGAGAGGGGAAAGGGAAGGAAGGTTAGGTAGGAGAATATGGAAGTTCTCTCCCAGTTTGCTCCTTAATTGGACCAGACTGGGAGGGAACTGTGGAAGCCCTCGTCCTGTCACCACGCGTGGGCTTTGATAATTCCCCCCCAGATGCGGAGGGGGCCATCCGCTTGCACATGCACACCTGGATGTTAAATTCCACCTCGCATGTATGTTATAAAATAGCCACGACCATGTCCATGCAGAAGGAACCGCACACATGGACGGGCATGCGCTCCTTTTAAAATCGATCCCAGTGTGTTTAAATAAAGAGATTAAAAAAAAAAAAAAGGCATGATGGCCATGAAGGTAAGAACACATGGTTTCTTGCCCCATAAATGTGAATCTCAGAATAAAAAGAAAACTATTATAAAACAATTTTAAAAGCCAAAGGCTCCCACACTAGTAAACATATATAAATATAGTCACCATTACAGTATGCCATACTACATACTAATGCAACCCTGTTTTTCTTTGTTTGGATATTTTTTCTTTTTATTTATTTTTATATACTGACATTCGATCTGACATATCACATCGGTTTACATTCAGGTACTGGATTTATCAAAATCCAATAAGTATCGCATGTGATAGCAAAGGGGGCGAGGTTTATGCTAATAGACAGTTTATCGCAATTTGTGCTAATTACCTATGCGAAGAGCTAAGTTAGCGCAAATTGCGATAACATTTTCACACTTTGCAATAAGTGCCAGACCTGTTGTATTTCCTGCATACAACCACTGGGGGATGAGAGAGAGAGAGAGAGAGAGAGAGAGACTAGCCATAATGTCCTTTCCCTAGATAGTTATTTGTATCCCTATGGGAGGCCCACCTAGTAACTGGAGGTGAGGTTTAGGTATTAGTGTAGGGGGTTAGGGGCCACTTTGACATTCAATGTGAGATATACGAACAGAACAGTGGTCTCTTGTGAAGATTTGATGACCTAAGGAGAGAGGAGACTCACCCCAAGATGAGATTTGTATAATGTTCTCTCCACCTAACTTGATGTTACCCAGGTAGAGTGTCCATCAAGCTAGGTTGAGAGAACCTTGCACAAATATCATCTTGGAGTGAGTTTCCTCACTCCGAAGGTCATCAAATCTTCACAAGAGACCACTGTTCTGTTCGTATGTCTCACGTTGAATGTCAAAGTGGCCCCTAACCCCCTACATTAATACCTAAACCTCACTCCAGCTACTAGGTGGGCCTCCCATAGGGATACAAATACCTATCTAGGGAGAGGACATTATGGCTTCTCTCTCTCTCTCTCTCCCCCTCTACCTCCCCCCCCCCCCCCCCCCCCCCAGATGGCTAGCCTGGTGCTCTGGGAGCTTCAAACCTACTAAAACAGGCCTTTCAGGAGTCATCGTGAAATGTGCTAACATCTTACTGCCCTGTAACGCAAGCTATCACACGGCTTAACACTACTGAAAAAGGTATAGTTAAAATCAGCATTAAGTCTGTGTGATAGCACTTTGCAGACTGGCAAACCCAGCCCACCCCTAACGCCTCCTCTTTTTCAGATTTGCATTGCACCATACGATATGGTGCAATTGCATGCGTTAAAGGCGTTTTCGCATGCATTAAGAGCCTATCGCATGCATTAATGGGGCTTTTTGCATGCGATAAGCCCTTAACGCATGCAAAAACACCTTAGCGCATTTTGATAAATGGGTTTTACTCGAGTAAATGCACTTTACTCAAATACATGGGCTTTCAAAAATTGCTACAATATATCCTATTGAATTATCCATAGGTTTTGCCCACGTAAGAGCACTTTACGCAAGTAAATAGCTTTTGAAAATTGCTACAATAGTATGTCACTTTTACATGTGTAACGCCTTTGAAAATTCACCTGATAATAAGTTAGAGCTCTTACAGCCCAACAAATAATGAGCCCTTTCTGTTACGATTCCTCCCGTAGCTGTGCTACGGGAGGCCTCTCACCTTCTCTGGAGGCCGCTCCAAAGCCAGGGCCTCGCCTGAGTAATCCTTCGGATCTTGCTCCACAGCTGGGAGGCCTTCGGTGTCAGCAGGGCCTACCCGAGGTCTACTCCACTGCAGCCTGGATGCTCTGGTGTGGTCCACGCCCTTCTCCTAAGGGGCGGGCCCGTGGCTCCTCTCCACTCTTGTAGGGCCAGAGAGGTGTGGCCCATCTGGACTCCTCCCAGGCAGTGGCCTGCTCCTGGGGTATAAAAGCTCTTCTCCAGCACTCATGCATTGCCTTGCATTGGAGTTACTCGTCTCTGGATGTCTCCTCTTCCAGTGATCCATCAGGCCTTCGTTCTTTGTTCCAGCTGGTTGTCCGATGTCTTGCACATTCCTGATGTTTCCTGATGTTCCTTGATGTTGATTCCTGTTGTTCCGGTCCCGGTCCTCGCTCCTGACTGCTGGTGTGCAGTACCTCGCTTTTTGACTGCTGGTGTGCAGTACCTTGCTTTGGACTGTCGGTGTGCAGCATTTTGTTCCTGATTCCTTGTCCTCGTTCCCTTCCTGCGCTGGTCCCACTCCCGTAGTTATAGGACAGGGTGGTCCATGACCAGATCAGTGGTACTGGCTGTGTAGGGCACCCTGAGGGACCGTGCCAACGTGTGAACCTTCCAAGTTCCTGAGTCTACGTCTACAGTCTACAGTTCCCAAGTCTTTGTCTTCAGTTCCTGAACCTTTGTTTGTTCTCGTCCTGCGCTGGTTCCGCTCCCGCGGATGTAGGACAAGGTGGTCCGTGACCAGACCAGTGGTACTGGCTGTGTAGGGTGCCCTGAGGGACCATGCTAATGTCTGAACCTTCCAAGTTCCTGAGTCTACGTCTACAGTCTATGGTTCCTGAGTCTTCGTCCTGTTCCTGAACCTCCATCTGTCCACGCCCTGAGTCCAGCCTGCTGCCTTTTGCCATCCCAGCGGCAGGTCCAAAAGGGCCGGGAATAGTAGGAGAACTGTTCATTACCAACATTCCATAGTTGGTTCCAGAGGCATGCAGGTCCAGCTGGGGGTCGGGCCATCTCTCGCCACCCACGCTGATATACACTACACCTACCCTTGGCACGGTCCTGATCCACCTGGGATTGTGCCAGGGGCCCAAGGGCACACTCCCTCTAAAGGGGTCCACTCTCTCAGTGCTCCCCATAACACTTTCTCCTTTCAGGGCATTTGACCTTGAGAAGAAAGAAAACAGCAAAACAGCTTAGTTAATATGAAATGCAGATGCCATTTTTGGAAGAAACTTAAGGAGAGTATGCAGAACCATACTGTTGTGAAAAAACAACCGGTATAGTGAAACCAAAACTTTCAATTCACTTGCTCTTCAAGACGAAGTGACAGCTACAAAGAACACCGCATTCCAAGTGAGATACTTTATGTCTACCAACTTGATAGACTGAGAAGGAACTTTCTTGAGCTGAGCAAGTACTATGCTGAAATCCAACAGCATTGGAGGTTTACTAACCAGAAGCCTGGAATGCTATAATCATTTCATGAAATTAGATACCAAAGAGAGTATAGCCAATGAAGCTACTTCCACTTGTTTGTGATACACTGCAATGGCACCGAGATGAACTTGACTGAATAGGTACTAAGACCTAAGGATGAAAGGAAGAATACATACTGAAGTAAATCTCTTAAGCTGCAGGGGAAGTGATCCAAACAACTGGTCTCAGACCAAGTCAAAAACTTCTTCCATGTAAATTGTAGAATCACCTATATTTATTTAATTTAATTAATTTATTTATTTATTTAAAAGTTTTTATATACCGCACTAGGGGTAGTTGCCTATCCGTCTTAGCGGTTTACATCGTAAATCATACATAATGTTTAACATACAATAAAATTACTATAAAATTGCAAACTTTACATTCACTTTACAACTGGATATCAAACAATGCTATAGGATTAGAGAACAGAATTGGTATATTCATTCTGATATGTTATAGGCACAGATAAATAAGTATGTTTTTAGAGCTTTTTTAAAGTCATTGCGATTTTCTGTTAGTCGTATGTACTCCGGAATAGAGTATATATTGTGGGCTGAAGGCTTTCCACCCAAAATCAGCACATCTTTCACTTCTTTTGGAAGGAGCAAAGAGAAGACTACTGTGCATTCAACATCCAATTGCGAGAGTCAAAGATGGCAGATTTAAATGATAGAGACAGCTTTTCTTCTGTGTGGTAAATATTGGAAATAATCCCAATGGAACTGGAGACTACACTGAAAGATGAATGAGATATGGAAACAACATTTGCTATAGCCAGGCTAGTACAAAAAGGATCATCCTTGCTTTGTACCGAAGGACGTGCTAGACAGTTCTGGTGATTAGAGGGATGGAGAGACTGCACAAAATAGACCAATATTCAAGTTCAGCAGAAAAGCATTAGGGGCTAAACTGTACTTGCTCAGATGCATGGAGCAAAACTCTTTGAACTTTCTGTTGTCTTCTGAGGCAAAAAGGTTGAATACCAACTTTCTCCAGTGACTTACCCACCAGTATTCTGAATTACTGGAAGGAAAGTTGGCAAGTAGCTTATTTAAAACAAATTGAAGAAAATTATTTTTTTACTCAGCGCATAGTTAAGCTCTGCAATTCATTGCCTGAGGATGTGGTTATAGCAGTTAGTGTAACCGGGTTTAAAAAAGGTTTGGATAAGTTCCTAGAGGATAAATCAATAAACTGCTATTACGGTAATTAGTAAGCAATAGTATTTATTTATTTATTTAAAAAGTATTTATATTCCATTTTTCAAAACAAAGTTATTTGTCAAAACGGTTTACAAAGGTAAAAATGAAAATTAAATTGAAAATAAAATAAAAATAAATAAAATTAAATTACATAAACTGGTATATACCTAGTAGGTAACAGTATTAACAAAAAAATCTACTAATAATGGAGCTGGGCTGTAAGTCACTTTGTAATCATAGGAAGGGAGGAAAGGGGAGGGAGGATTTGCGATGGAAGAAAATATAAATATAAGCCTGCGGGAGTGGGGGGGGATGCTAGGGAGGGGATAAGGTAGTTGAGTGATGTTGACTGGTGGAGGTTGAATGGTTTTGAGGAATGTTGAATGCTATTTGGAATAAATATGTTTTTAATGATTTTTTGAATTGTTGAGAATTGGATAGTAAACGAAGAGGATTGGGTATAGAATTCCAGAGGGAGGGTCCTGCTACCGAGAAGGCCCTTCTTCTGGTGATATCTGGTCTGGCCTGTCGCAGTGAAGGAATTTCTAATAGATTTTGAGTTAAAGATCTTAAATGTCGAGCTGGTTTGTAAATGCGAAGTAGAGAGCAAAGCCATGTGGAGGATGAATTAGGTATTAAACCGTGGAAGATAGTGAGAACTTTGTATTTTATTCTGTATTTTATAGGTAGCCAATGAAGAGATTGAAGAATGGGAGTAATGTGTTTTCGAACGGGAGTACCTGATAAAATGCGAGCTGCACTGTTTTGAACAATTTGTAGGGGATGAATTACAGAATCGGGAAGTCCTAGATAAAGAGCATTGCAATAGTCTAAGCCAGGGAAGAGTAAAAACTGGAGAATAGTTCGAAAATCATGATAAAAGAGAAGAGGACGAAGACGTTTTAAGAGTTGTAGTTTGTAAAAGGATTTTTTTATTAAGGAAGAAATGTGTTGTTTCACTGATAAATCTGCGTTTATGATAACTCCTAAATTTGTGGCGTATTGTGTTATTGGGATAGATGTCCCGTTTATTGTCAAATGTGAAGGTGGATCTATAGAGGTATCTGAGACAGATGATAAATGGACGATTTCAGTCTTGGATGGATTCAGTTTCAGACGGTTATGAGAGAGCCAGGAGTTGATGGTAGATAAGTAAAGAGAGACCATAGATAAAATTTATGCAGATGACTGTATGTCATCTGCATAAATTTTAAATTGTAGATTGAGGGAAGAAAGCTTGTGATCTATCTAATGTTTGGGTACTTGCCAGGTACTTGTGACTTGGATTGGCCACTGTTGGAAACAGGATACTGGGCTTGATGGACCCTCGGGCTGACCCAAAATGGCATTTCTTATGTTTCTTATGTTATGTTTCTTATGGCTGTATATGAACACTGTTATGACATGTCTATATGTAAATAACTCTCAATCCCCACACCTCTTGATGTAAACAATTAACTGCGCATTCCTAATAGACCTTCATAATAGGCGTCATTGTGTGGCAATCCATGCCTGTCAATCACTCTGCCTTATGTTTAATCATAGGTCAGTCCATAGTACATTTTTTTAAGGATTTTTATAGTGCTGTAGTGCTCCGTGTGTTTAAAATACTAAAAATATCCACTGTGCTGTTAACACCTCTAACCAAGCTTTATATCTTCTTAGTACTTAATACTCAGTTCTTTGGTACTTAGCTTTTAGTTGCGAAATCACAACTCCTGCCCAATTTTTCCAATCGGATAATCCAGCAATGCGACCGATACCACATTGCTAAGTCTGGGCACAGACTTAGCAATGTGGTATCGGTATTGGTATCGGTATTGGTATTGGTATTTTTCCAATCGGATAATCCAGCAATGCGACCGATACCACATTGCTAAGTCTGGGCACAGACTTAGCAATGTGGTATCGGTCGCATTGCTGGATTATCCGATTGGAAAAATTGGGCAGGAGTTGTGATTTCGCAACTAAAAGCTAAGTACCAAAGAACTGAGTATTAAGTACTAAGAAGATATAAAGCTTGGTTAGAGGTGTTAACAGCACAGTGGATATTTTTAGTATTTTAAACACACGGAGCACTACAGCACTATAAAAATCCTTAAAAAAATGTACTATGGACTGACCTATGATTAAACATAAGGCAGAGTGATTGACAGGCATGGATTGCCACACAATGACGCCTATTATGAAGGTCTATTAGGAATGCGCAGTTAATTGTTTACATCAAGAGGTGTGGGGATTGAGAGTTATTTACATAAGTTACACTGGTTCCCTTCTCAAATTAAAAGTTAGAGGACGACATTAGGGTTTCATTGTTCATGACATGTCTATAACCATAGCCTTCTGCCCAAAGATGCAAGAGCCCATATTTCCCCATTTATGTAAAACATGGCCACCTGATTGTCCATCTGGATTAAAATTACCTTTCCCAAAAGGAGGTGAGAGAAAGCTCTCATAATATAACAAATGTCTCGCAGTTCCAGTAGGTTATCTGCAGATGACTCTCCACTGGGGATCACAATCCTTGGAGGAAGCATCTTTTCACAGAATCACTTAATATAGATTCCCACTCTCAGAACTTCTGGATTCATACACCACTGAAGGGATGCCCTCATCCCAGAGAGTCAATGCAATTTGGTGGGCTAAATGTTGCTAGAGCTGATCACATTGATTATAAAGACCAAAATGAAGGCCTTATATGTGGAAATGAGTCATAGGAACAACACACACCACAGCAGCCATATGCCCAAGTACAAATAAGATCAACTTTGCTTCTGAAGAATGAGCTCCCTCTACACTGCAGCTCTTTTAGCCAGGATGAATGCTTTCATAGATAGTCTATCCAAGCTCCTATAAACTGAATCTGTTGAACTGACACCAGGCTCAACTTGGAAAAGTTGACTAGGATCTCCAGGGACTGGAGGAGCTGCAATAATTTCTCAAAAGACACTAGAACGTCTGATTAGGATGGTCTCATCACCAGTCGATCAACCACGTAAGGGAACATGCAGACATCCTGCTGATGAAATTGTGCCACCACTACTGCCAGGCATTTCTTCACTAACCTTGTGGGCTGCACTTTTTTTGGTAGTGCATGTCCTTCACCACAAACATGAGGAACTTCCAAGGGGAGGCATGAATGGGGATATGCACATAAGCATCCATTAGTTCCAGAGCACACATTCAATCCTTCGGTTGATTAAAAGGAAGGAACATCTGGAGGGAGTTCATTTTGAACCTCTCCTGAGCCAGCAGTTTGTTCAGTATTCATTAATCCATCATAGGACTTAATCTTCTTGATTTCTTGGGGATTAGGAAATACCAGGAACAGAACCCCTGGGCACAATGATCAGAAGAAGAAGGATTTGTAAACTTCTGCAGATTGAGATGGGGTCTGAATTGAAGAACAAACTCTGGTCAGAAGAGGGCAAAAGAATCACAAACATAGTCATGTTCCTCAATTTTCAGGACCTACTGGTCCTTGGTAATTCAATGCCATTCCAGTAATAAGGACTGGACCCTTCTCTCCACTCATGAAGACAAGCCTCAGAGTCCTTAAAAACTGGTATCCAGTTTAAGTTTCTCCATCTGAAAGTCTTGAGCAAGAAGCTGCTACTGCTGTAGGAGTGGGGCTCGATGATGCTGAATAAAATAGAAGGAGCATCTTTAGAACAATGGCTTCTTGTATGAGAAGAGCTAGCATCTAGTAGAGCAATTTGTTCCCCTATTGCAGCTGACATTTATTGTAGTATGGATGATGCGTCTTAATCAGAGCCACCATCAAGGTAACTTTATCACTGAACAGGTTTTCTCCTGTACATTTCATATCTGCAAGACAATCATGCACATGTTCTCGTAGATTACTAGCTAGCAATTCTGCAAACCCCCAGGCCAAAATGGCTACCATAAAAGTTCTGGCTATGGTACTAAATTCTTCATAGATAAAAATGATACTTCTCAAATCCCACCACATTTTGTTTTCACTGCCTAATGAATGTCTGCCTGCTCTGGGTTTGATAATTCCATCAAAGCCTTTAACTTTTGGACACACTAATGCAGATATTGCACCGTACAGAGTTGGTGAGCTGCAATTCAGGTACTCAACAAAGAACACTCTAAAAGGCTTCTTTGCTAAACTAGTTCAATAACTTTGTGTCTTTGCTGGGGTGTATTGGAATAATCAGGGATGCACTTAGCATGCTTCATTGGTAACTACCCAATGATGCAGGAGTTGTTCCACTCAAAACCAAAGGCAGTTTGCACTTTATATTTTAAGATCAGTTTCCAGGACACTGAAAAGAACGATGTAGATGTCTGCCATATCCTCATCTGCAGATTCTGGAACAATTTATGAACCAGGATAGCCACAGAATATGCTGGAGGTTGCAGAAACTGAAGGAGCCCAAAAATGTTTGCACTTTGGTCCTTTTCCTACCTAACACTGATGTCTAGGGAATTAGCTAACATTTCCAAGAATCCAGAGCAGCATTCAGGGTGAAAGAGAGATATGCTGTGGAAGGGGGTTCAGATGGAATCCCTGTGGAGTCCTCCTAATCTTCTTACCATGGGGGAATGCTAAGCCATGACCCCAATGATGAATGTGACAACAGATGAAGACCTCTGCTGGCCCAGAGGGGAAACATCTGGAATGAACTCAGATTGAATATATACCACTTCTTCACCCTCTGATCCGTGAAGGGACTTCCCTGGAGGAAAGAACCCAGTACTCCCGATGAGGACTTATACCAGTATTTGCTACTCCTGTGGCAAAGAATACATTTGTGTAGAACTTGGAGCAGCAATACTATATGTAAAATTTCCTCCATTTAGGATAGTAGAGGTTCTAACCCCACTTCTCCTGTCTTCAGGCATTAAGGAGGCAAGGAAGTTCTTCAATAATTCTGATTATTGTGCTCGAATTGGTTGGGGGATCCACTGAGGCAGGGTTGAAGGAAATACATATTTCTTAGAAACCCAAAATATTATGTTTTCACTTAGAGTGGACAATAAGGCTGAGAAGAATTTGTCATAGTTGCAACAGTGTCTGACCCAGAGGTGCTCTGTGCCAGCTGCATCAACAATTCTCAAAGATCAGCACTCCCTTCCAAGCAATTACATCCACAGCGGGACTCTTGCTCTGGTGATGCAGATGGAACCATTGTTACCTGCACTAGTGCATTAGATAGTGCTTGAAGTGCATGCTCAGCAGTGATAACATGGATGGCACCCTGGTGGGTCTGACATCTGGTTAGAACAAATGACTCAGTGCTATGAGGATCTTCCACACCAGACGTGAAGAAAGTACCTACACCAAAGAGGTTAAAGTCCTACTTGGAATTAAGGAAGAGCCTGCTCCCATGGAGCCCTGCACTGATTATGCTGAACTTCTTTTTAGGTCCAATGGGACTGGGCCAGAAATGGGTTCCCCTTGCCACTTAGGTGTCTTTCTCTAAGCCTTCTCTGGCACTGAAAGCTTCTGCACCATGCTCAACTCCTGACCTTGAATAGATCTGGAACATGGCACCATTGGGGGAAGGGAGCCTTCCCAGGCTTGTGGGAAAAAGAGTGGAATAATTGTCCAAACTTGATTTCCTGAGCCGGGAGACTAAAGATGCTTTGCTCCTGAATGAAAAGCAGCTCTGCTTTTTGGTTGCACTGAGGGCTTAGGGCTCATAACTATGGGCCTCCAATTTCCAGATGTGATACTGCTGTATCCTTGGGGACATGCAACCACATCCGTGTCAGTTCAATGAGTCATGGACTGGGCCTAAACATTAAAAAACAGAGTATCCATGAAAAACATATGGTACCCATAGATGTAGGCATTAAACCCACATAGTACATGTTTATTGGTTTTGGGTTCTCTGATTTCAACATTTTTTATAAATTTTACTAGAACTGAAAAGCTCTGTTGGATGAGCTGCTGAAACAGCTTTGAAAAGTGTAAGCAAAGACTAGGCCTCAACAAACAGAAAGCATTTATTTTTAGAGAGAATGGGACACGTCTCTGCAGAAATTCAGATGAAGAAAGACTGAGAAGGCTCACGAGGGGAGCTCCCACACATTCTTAGTAAATACTTACAGAACTTTGACAGATGGCACCATTTGATATCATAATAACTATTGCATTCCTGCATGTTGTCAGAGAAATAAATGTAATTGTCCTTTACATTATAATCACCTCAACTTTGGTCAGTATGGTTTCCAATTCTTCATAGGATAAAGCCTTTTTAGGTAAGTCTTGCCTGACTGAACTAGTTTCTCCCAAAAACATCCCCCAAATCACCTTATTCAACAATAAATTTCCATTGTCAATTTGTGATTACGAATCCTTCAAAACATGGTATGCTCTTGTAATGGCCCTCTGAGCTCATTACCCTTAAAGTCTGGTTAACTCCTTTTAATAAGTGTAGAACAGATTGTTAGGTAGGGGAAGGTACCATTTATTTACAGCCCCTCCCTTTTAGGGTGCTGGGATGGTCGTTTCCTGGATAAGGTAATAAAAAATAGTTCTCTCCTGAGAGCTCTGGGAGCAGTATAGTTTGGTTTAGAGGTTTGGACGAAGTCTGGAGAGTTTTTTCCCTCTAACAGTTTGTATTCTGCTATAATAGGGATCCATGTTAGATAGATTACAAATAAATCAGTTTACAAATGACAAAATAAACAATTAAAATACAATATTTCAAAAAATCATCTTCATAATATAACAACATTCCATACTGATACTTCGCAAGCTCAATGCTTATATCCAGTAATTATGACTGATTAAACATAAAAGCTTTCAGCTGCTTCTGTAAAATGATAATCTCTTCAATTACTCTCAATGAATTGGGCAGAACATTCCAAAGAATGGGACCAATCATTTGAAATGCACGATTGCGTGTCTCCACCAAGTGAGATGCCTTTACAGAGGGGACCTCCAATAAAAATTCATCTTGAGATAAATTATGACCAGGTGAATACGTTGTTAATAAAGATGACAAATCAATTGGTTCCCCAAATTTTAATACTTTAAAAATTAGTGTTAATATTTTAAATTTGATTTGCATCTTATTGGGCAGCCAATGCAAATTATATTGCATTGGGGAAACATGATCCCATACGATGGCCTCCAGAAATCAAATGAGCCGCAGAGTTTTTCAGGACCTGTAATGGCTGAGCAGAAGAAGCTAGGAGATAACAGCAGTATGGAATAACAGTAGTAAGTTATGGATAGGAAACAAAGACAACAATAGTACGAAAATCATCTTGATCTAAAATATATTTTAAATGACGTAATGACTGCAATTTATAAAAACCCGTGGGAAGAATTTGCTGAATAGGAGGATGGAAGGAAAGTCTATAATCAAACAAAATTCCTAAATGACAAACAACAGATTAAGATTGACATTAGCTTCCATGACTGTAAGAGAAGTACTCTCATGGTCAGTCAAATAATTGGGGTCCCTAGTGAAGCAAATAGCTTCTGAAATAGCAATATTCAACCTAAGTTGATTAGCAGACATCCAAATATTAATTAACTAAAGACCATTAGAGACAGTTACCAGCATTGCTAGTAAGGAACCAATTACAGAAAATTCCAATTGCAAATAATCTGCATACAATCGGAATGAAATAGAGTGCTGATCTATAATAGAACAAAAAGGTGACATATATACATTAAAAAGGGCAGCTGACAACACAGATTCCTGAGGGACCCCTGATGGTACTACAAACCAATTAGAGATAAACTCAGCAATCATGATTTGCTGCTCTCTTTGATTAAAAAAACTCAAACCAGAGATAGACCATATCACCCAACCCAATACTCTTAAATAGGGCCAAAAGTATGTTATGGGAAACTGTGTCAAAGTCTGATGAGATTCCCGTCTAATGAAATACCTAGAAAACTGAATGTAGAAGGAAAATTTGATTACGATCTCAGAAGAAGTGAGAAATGTAGGTATTATAATGGATACTAGATTAACTCTCCACTCCCAGATTAAAAATGTCACTTGGAACTCATATTTTAAAATTTAGATGCTAAGGAGAATTTCACCCTTTTTGATAGATATGGATTTAAAGACTAATCCAATCCCTTGTGATGTCAGCAATAGATTACTATAAATCTCTTTCCTAGTACTCTCACAAAACTCTTTGCAAGCCTTGCAATGCATTCAAAACTCTGTAATCAGAATCATCAAGCGAATCCCTACTCAAGCACATTACGCCTAACCTAGTAAAATATCATTGGTTACCTGTAATCTAGCAAGTGAAATTTAAGATACTGAAGTTGATTTACAAAGGAGTCAGAGGCATTGCTCCACACAGTGTAAATGTTACGAGCGCGCGCGGGCGCGGTCGTCTCGGGCGGGTGGTGAGCCCATGGGCCACGGCAGGACCCCAGGAGGAGCCCAAGGCCACACCGTGGGAGGTGAGCTGAGCAGGCATGGTGAGCCAGGCAGGCAGGAACAGAAGCAGGAAGTCCGGCCCTCAGCCGGACCTGCATGCCCATGGTAGCCAACACGGGGAAGTTGACTAATGAACGGTCCTCCGACTGTTCCCGGCCCTTTCGGACCTGCCGCAGGGAACGGCAATGGGCAGCAGGCCGGACAGAGGCGAGGGCAGACAGAGTCCTTAAACAGAAGACATCAGACGGGGGCTGAAGCAGACACTGTAGACAAGGCTGGACGGAAACATGGCACTGTCCATCAGGGCGCCCTACTCAGCCCACCCGTGGGACTGAGTCGCGGACCACCCTGTCCCAGACGCGCCCTACTCAGCCCTGGAAGGCTGGTCACGGACCACGCTGAGAAGGAGGGTGCAGGGAAACTCCAGGCGAACCGGAACTCCGATGCTGGGATACTCACATCCGAAGTCCTTACGGCTGGCAGGCAGGGAAGCTCCAGAGCCCGGGGGACGAATCCCTCCTGTTGGCCACTCCAGGGCCCAACAGGCCAGAAGGCTCAGGAGCCAGACAGGACGTAGGACAGAACAAGCGGAACTGGATCAGGATCAGGCAGCTTCAGGATCAGACATCAGGAAACACGTCAAGGCAGACATCAGGAAACACGTCAAGGCAGACATCAGGAAACATGGAGGACCTGGACCGGCAAGGTTACAGACAACTGTAATGCACAATCCGAAGGCCCGGTGCAAGTGAACAGACAGTCCTTAAATACTGGAGGTAGAAGGCAACTCCCTGGGAGGAGCTTGCCAGGACCGCCCACCGCTGGTCCTATAAGTCAGGTGGAGAGCTGCGGGCCAGCCCCTAGGAGAAGGGCGTCGCCAAACAGGAAGTCCAAACACAGAGGCATGCAAGCCACAGGCACAGCTAGGCCCCAGGCCCTGGAGCAAGTCCCGGATGGAACACAGGCGAGGCCCTGGCTTCAAAGCGGCCTCTGGAGGAAGGTAAGAGACCTCCTGTAGTGCAGCAGCAGGGGGAATCGCAACAGTAAATGTGGCTTTAAAATTATGCTGCGCTTTATGAACCTTACGCTTCATGTTACAAATGCTATTAGACATTCCATCATTTAAACTTGTGTGGCAAGATAAAACAAGAGAATGCCATTTTTATGTACAAGGACCAACTCTTTGGTATGCTCTCTCCCAGCAGACAAAAAATGAAATAGTGCTCACTAAATTCTAAAAGATGTTGATGGCATATCTATTTGAGCAAGCTTTCAGTGTAGAGCTGCATAATCCATAATAAGTAGATTACCCTAAGAATTTTAGTTTAGCACTATCTTAAAGAGCCCCTTGCCAGAGCAGATTTTTATTTTTAGTTTTATTATTCTTAAATATTTATGTCATCTTATTGTTGATTTTAAAAGATATATTTATGTGTTTAACTGATTTATGAATGTTTTATTGTAAATCACTTAGCAATGCTGATAAATGATTCATAAGTTATTAAATTAAATTAAATCAAGGAAAATTCCTATTACAGCCCACCCTTAGTCAAACTCATAAAGTAAATAGTTGGTCACAGAAATTGGCAGAGTTTCTGTACTCTTTTTTTGCCAAAAGTCACTCTGGTAATAGTGCATGATATTATTTTCACACAAAAAAAAAAAATCTGAGAACTGATTGTAAACTAATTTTTCCAATAATTTCCCAAGGGTGGATAAATTTGAAATTGAATAAAAATTGACTAATGACTTGATTGTCAAATTACTTCATTTGAAGATAGGTCTAACTACTGCTCTTTCAAGAGCAACAGGTACAAATCCTCTAAATAATGACAGATTACAAAGTAAGACCAAAATATCCAAAAAGTATCCTTAAAGAAATAAAATATTGAGGATGGACAGGAATCCAAAAACAATGTGTTACGTGATGGGTGTTTAGTGTGCCCTTGGGCCTCAGCCCGACCCCAGATGGATCCAGGACCAAACCGAGGGTTGATGGCGCATTCCACCATGGCAGACAGTCTTTTCCTCTGCCAGGCCAGCAAGCTCCCAAGGCCAACAACTGGATGATGTTGGAATGTGAATGGTCCTCCGACCATTCCGAGCCCTTTGAGACCTGACGCTTGGATTGGCATGGAGCAGCAGGCCTGGCCTGAGGTCGAGGGCAGACGGGCCTTGACACGAAGACATGACACCAAGGTCGATGCAACGGCATCGCAAACGAAAACATAACACCAAGACTGATGCGGACAGCATTAGAGAGGCGGGCTGGCACAAGACATGACACCAAGGTAGCTCAAGACATGAAACCAAGGCTGATGCGAAGACATCACGGACCAATGGTCAATGCGATGGCATCCCGGACCAGGGTCGATGCGACGACATCAGGAGCAAGATGTTGACATGATACCAAGACTGATGCAACGGCATCCAGGACGATATGAGGAACTTGACGAAGTCGAGACGAGAGCTGGGCGGAAGGACATTGGCACTGTCTCTCAGGGCGCCCTACACAGTCCACCCGCGGGACTGGTCACGGACCACCCTATCCCACTGCGCGCCCTACACAGCCCGAGGAGGCTGGTCACAGACCACGTTGAGAATGGGACGAGTGCAGGGAAGAATCCAGCTGAGGCAGAACTTCGACGACGGAGCCATAAGTCATCCGGAGCTCCGCAAAGGCTGGCAGGACAGGACGGCTCAGGAGCACAGGACACCAGTCCACCTGTAGGCTACTCCAGGCTCGGGAAAGACGCCATCCGAGAGAGCACGGCCTGACAGGACCAAAAGGCTTAGGAGCACTGAAGCAAACACCAAGAAGGGCAAGACACAAGGAACCTGGAACATCAGGAAGCAGAAGATCAAGACGAGACACCAGGACACCTGGATGGGAACCTCAGGCACAAAGACATAACTTGACATGGTGAGACAAAATGAAGAGGAGCTCCACGAAGAAGACCTGACGGAGCTCTGGCAGGCAGGAGTCTCCAGAGTGAAGTAACTCCGATGCAAGGTGAAGACTGAAGTGACAAAGCAGCCCTTTATAGGGCTAGAGCAGGAAGTCCACTCCCTAGGTGGGGCCAGCACACTTCCTGTGCCTGGCCCTTTAAATCCAGCAGAGAGGTGTGCACCGGCGCCTAGGAGGAGCAGGAGCTTGTGCAGGACCGCGGACAGAGGCCTGCACCAACGTCAGACGCCAGAGACGCAGGGCTGGGCCTGGAGGCAGGCCCCGAAGATGGCAGCGGCTCCAGCCACTGCAGGAAGCCCCGGGGGGCAGCTCCAGATGCCAGTCGAGCCCGGGGATGCGGCCTGCAGCCCCGGGGGAAGATGGTGATGTCGGTGGCGGCTTCCGGCCGCGATGGATGGTGGCAAAGTCCGTGGCTCCAGCTGCGGTGAAGAGGGGGCCTCGATGGGTGGCCTCCGGGCTGCAGGGGAAGCAAGTCCGCAGCTCCAGCCGCGATGAAAGGCCCGACAGCAGCGTCCATGCTGCGTCGGGTGAAGCAGCAGCATGGGGTGAATGCCTGCTTGTGGGAGGACCCGCGGGCAGGGTTCCATAACACAATGTGAATTCCTCAGTTAACACAAATGCGGTTCATTTTCTGAATTTCAATATTTTCAAATGAGTCCCATAGGGACTTATTTGTGTGAAAGCGAAGGAACAGATTGTTAAATAATTGTCAATATTGGAGTTCAACTTAATAAGCTGGGAAGAGTCCAACATATGGGCTAATGGTGTACTAACTTTGCTCACTTAGGCCTGGATTTAGCACTTTGCATAGGTATTAGCATAAAGTGCCAGAATTGTTGTATTTCCTACCTACAACCACTGGGGAGAGAGAGAGAGAGAGAGATGGAGAGAGACTAGCTATAAGATCCTCATAGTAGTTAGGTATTTATACCTCTATAGGAGGCCCACCTAGCTACTCGAGGTGAGATTTAGGTATTAGTTCTTTCAACCTAACTTGATGGACTCTCTACCTGGGTAACATCAAGCTAGGTTGAGAAAACAATGCACAAATCTCATCTTTGGGTGAGTTTCCTCACTCCGAAGTTCGTCAAATCTTCACAAGAGTGCACTGTTCTGTTCATACGTCGCACTCTGAATGTCAAAGTGGCCCCTAACCCCTACACTAATACCTAAACCTCACCTTGAGTATCTAGGAGGGCCTCCTATAGAGGTATAAATACCTAACTACTATGAGGGCCTTAAAGCTAGTCTCTCTCTCTCTCCTCCCCCCCCCCCCCCCCCCCCCCCACCCCCTGAGTTAGGCTAGGTTCTCTCTCCCCTAACAGCTTAAAATACTGAAAATGTTATTTGCGATAACATCGCAAAGTGTGATAAAGCCATATCGCACGGCTTAACGCAAATGAAAAAAGTGTAGTTAAAAACCCCTCCCCTTTTCCTAATTTGCATCACACCATGCGTTAAGGTGTTTTTGCATGTGATAAAGTCATTTTCACATTCGTTAAAGGTGCTTTTCACATGCAAAAACGCCTTAACGCATGCAAAAACGCCATATAGCACTTTGATAAATGACTCCCTAAGTGGCAAATTCATTAGGAGAAATCTTTAGATTATTTTCCAATTTCTTGGGCCACCAACATTGTTCTTAATAGCATTAAATAGCTCTAAAGATCTCTTAGATGACAGCCATTCAGAATAAAAAAGAGAGGTATCTAACAGGCACACAAACTTTTTTAACAATTGGGATTGCAGGAGAAAAAATGTTGCTACTCAAGCAAGAAAAATTAAAAGAAATAAAAATATGATCTGATAATAATATGGGATTGATCATAAGATTAGAGATAGCTTGTGCATAAGAAATAAACAGATGATCCTATATATGACCTCCGTGATGAACTGCGGCAGTGATACATTGTTTCAGCTGTAACGAATTTAATAAATCCTCATAAACACAGAAGAAACTTGTGGGTTTACTGTCTCAATGAATATTAAAATCACTAATTATAAATATCTTATTAGATAAAAGTAGTAGGCTTGTGAAAAAAATCTGAATTGCCAAAAATCTCTGGGGGCAATAAAGAAGGGCAAATACCCAAAAATTGATTTTAAAAACAATACTGTCATAGCCATCACCTATCAAAACAGACCAAGAGGTCAGCTTAAAAGTGGACCTAAAGAACAGTAATATCCCTCCCTTCATTTCCCCTCCCTTGTTTGCTGAAGAAAGAAGCCAGGGGGACAAATCAAATGTAATAATGTTTGTTTTTTATGATCTAACTGGGGGCTCAGGCTCCATCCTGCCTGTAGTCCTTGGGCAAGGTAGGGAACTCTACTTCTGTAGTCCATTCCTTAAGTACAGGGTGGTTTGCTCAGGGTTGTTTTTGTGGGGTTTTTGCTCAGGGGTATTTGCTCAGGGAGAGGTCTTGGGGAAACCTCTTTTTAAAGGGCCCTGGATAAGGCAGACCTGCCACTATATGAATTCCTCAAGAACAGTGTCCTTCTGATGTTGGAATCTATTTTGAGGAAGAGATTTTATTATTTATTTATTTTTTGTGGATACCCAAGAGGAAGAATTTTGGCCTCCCTTCCTACCTGGAGACAGGAACATTGATGTGTATTCCATGAGGATCTCTTCCTTTGTGGGATTCAAGAAACACAGAAAAAAAGAAAGAGAAGGACAGTGAGAACTGTGAGTTAAGACCAATTTGAAACCTTTTGAGGACACCCAATCAGAGTCTTCAACTACCTAGGGAAAGATGATTTTGGACTGTATTGTATCCTTTTAACAATTTGGAGGAGTTATTCATACCCATACAAGGATGCCTTGCCCACTTGGAATATTCACATATCCAAGCCCTCCTAGAGGGTGAAATTTTCCTATGTCTTGGTAGCAGAGACTCATACACAGATAGAGGAGAGAGTGCAACTGGGAAAAAGAACTTCTGTGGTGCTGAGGACTGTATTAATTCTACCATACACTCATTTTGATTCTCCATCAGTAAAGTATTTATTTTGGGCACTCAAACAGGGTCTCCAGTGTATTATTTGGCAAAAGCAGAACTCACAGCAGAAACAAGTATAATTCCCTCAGGGAAATTAATTCTGAAGTCACCCCAGTCACTTCAGGCCTAGAAAGGAGATGTCCTTTCTCCCCCATTAACAAAGAACTCAGGACCTGGGGCAAAGAGGCCTGTGTAAACAGCTATCCTGTGAGATCCAACCTTAGAAAGAATTTTTTTCATGGCCCCATAGTTATCCAGCAAGTACCCTGGGATGAGGTTACACTCTCTTCAATGTCTTGGCATTGTGAGAATAGACAACTTTATAAAGACCATGTCAATCAACAAATCTCAGTGCTAAAAGGAAACTTTCAGTGCTTTGATCTGAAAAGAGTTCCATATGACTTACCTTGGTAACAGTACTCCTGTCTCGAGTACTTTGCCTTTTCACTTAATATACACCGTACCTTAGCTGGAAAAGTTCTAAGTGTCTAACCAGTAGAATCATCAAAATGAGTTATTAACACCAGCATTAAGAAAAAGGGGTGTGTTTAGGGAAATTTTAGAATTACCACAACGTACTGCTTTGCATTGGTAGTATACTTAGCATGCATCCCTATTTGAGAGAGTGAGAGTGAGTGTGAGTGAGAGAGAAAGAGAAAGAGAGAGAGACTGACAATCTGCAAGGACCACAAATTAGTGAAGAATTTATTTCTCGGGCCCTTTAGTAGGTCGAGGTGAGGGGTTGGTGGTGGTTTAGGGGACAGTTTCGCATGTAGAGTGAGATGTATGAACAGCACAGTACACCTTGGTGAAGATTTGATGTCATTTGGAGTGAGAAAAGTCTCACAAAGATGACATTTCTACTATGTTCTCTCACCCTAACTTGATGGACTGTATAACAGGGTACCATCAAGCTAGGGTGAGATAACATAATACAAAATTTCATCTTTCTGAGGCTTTCCTCACTCCAAATGATGTAGAAGCTTCACCAAGGTGTACTGTACTGTTTGTACATCTCATTCTATATGTGAAACTGGCACCTAAACCCTAAAACACCACCACCTCATCTTGACCTATTAGAGGGCCCTCCTATAGAGAAATAAATACTTCACTACTATGAGGGCCTTGGAGATAGACTCTCTCTTTCCCTCTCCCTCTCCCTCTCCCAAATACAATTAAAAAAATGAATTGTGTTATGGGCATATCACACAGCCTAAAGCCAGGACAAATGGTGTAGTTAAAACCATGCATTATGCTATTACACTGTGCAATATTGCCCCTCATTTAACTAAATCCCACCCAAACTCCTCCCTGATCCCACCATTCCAAAAACTTTGCATTCACACCATGCACTATAGTTCATAATGCACGAGTTATCACCATAATGCATTTTGATGAATGACCCTTTAAGTTACTTCCACAGACAGTTTTGAATATCTATCTTCCTTTATCCCATGCTTTCTTGAAGAAAGATAATGTTTTTGTCTCCACCACCTCTACTGGAAAGTAGTTCCTTGCATCCACTACCCTGTCTGTAAAGAAATATGTCTTATGATTATTCCTGAGTCTAACCTCTTTCACTCTCATCCTGCATCTCCTGATGCTGTTTTGATGATCTTTAGGAGAACCCTATGCCTGCATCACTGTGATGTATAAAGCAGCATATGCAGCTGAAATGTGCAATTAAAATAGTTTTTAAACAGGTTGGCTATAATTAATATATTGTATAATCTAAATTGTATTGCTATTTTTAATCCAATTTTTTTCAAAAATTAAAGAAAACTAAAATTATCTGTGGCACCCAAGACAAAATAACTCTGACATATGAAAATTCAAAGTGTTTTTTAAACAGAATACAAAAAAATAATAATTTTTTTTCTGGCTCTGAGGCATTTTAATTTTATTTTGCTTTTTCTTAGTTTTAAAATCAATTGAATACAATTTTTTTTCATATTTCTGTCACTGATGGAGTGACAAAATATAAACTATATCTCTAAAGTTATAGCGACCTATGACTAAGTATGCTCTACGACTAAGAATGCCTTATGACCAACGATTTATGACTTGTGCTTTTATGACTACTGATGCATTGTATATAGTTGTTATGTATGTTATTTTTATAGTCTCCACTATTTATTGATCTATTAATTTGCATTCCCTACTCCCCCGGTTATTTGTATTGTTATCGGTTATATGTAAGGGCGCTGCCCAAAGGTTTTTGTTCATTGTGAACCGATGCGATGTGCGAACGGCCATCGGTATATAAGAGACTTTAAATAAATTAAATAAATAAATAAATAAATAAAGAGTACTAGTATTACATTCTGTCACGGTTTAGCCTGTTATGCAGCCTCGCTGTGCCCTGGTTTTACCTACTACTACACCAACAGAGGTCTCCAGCGAGCTTCACTCACAGTTCTTCTAGTTTCATCCTCACTGGTCACACCATGCCTCAGCCTCAATCCTATTTAACCAAATCTGCTCAAAACCTTGGTGCCTCTTCATCAAGTCACCTTGGCTCCCTGGCCTGGCCACCCTGTCCTTGCTATCTTGTCTTGCCTTGAGGACTACCCAGGCCTCTTGCTTTGCCTTATAGCCTCACTTGGCCTCTTGTTTTGCCTTATAGTTCTCTCTTGGCTTCTTGTCTTGCCTTGTGGCCTCCCAGGCTTCCTTGATATTCTCTGTGGCCTCCCAGGCCTCCTTGACTTGCTCTGTGGGCCCCTGGGCCTCTCTGCTTTACTTTATAGCCTCCAAGCCTGCTAGATTCTCCTAGCAAGCCCTGTGCCCTGTTGGGCTTCCCTGGTTACTGTTCCCTGTTCTGTCCAGCCCAGTCCTGTCCTTGCCTAAACCAGTCCTGTTCTTGTCCCAATCTTGGCTTGGTTCCTGTCTTTGCCATGTATCCTGCATTTGCCCCAGCCAGTTGCAGTACTCAAACTGTGTCCATATCCAGCCTCAGCAAGGCCTTGCATTCAGATTGTATCTGTACCCAGCTCCAGTCAATCCCTGCATTCAGACTGTGTTTGTATCCAGCCCCAGCCAGTTCCAGCATTTGGTCTGTATCTGTATCAAGCCCAAGCCTGTACTCTGTGTACAGCTTTTAGCCTGTACTTGTATCCAGCTTCCAGCTGGATCCTGTATCCATCTCACAGCCTACACCATGATGTACAGCCGAAGAGAAGCTCAACTGGACCTCAGAACCCAAGGGCTCAACCTGTAGGGGAGGGAGTTGGACAGGTAGAAGACAAGTTCCAGTTGTGCCCTGCAGCCATGTACTTCTTCTGTGGGACTGCTCAAAAACTCTAGCTTGCTAGCCCATGAGACATACATATTCAAACAATTACACCATATTTCTAGAGTGCTATTAGACTAATATAATTAATCATTGGTATAATTATAATTTGCCCATAATTTTATCTGGAATTTCCGCTATTTCATAGAAGGGCCTATTTATTAAAGTGCATTAAAATTGGGCATTAACACTTACTTTTAACACCACTGCTGGTTTAAATGCCTGACATAATGATGGGCTTTAAGACTTTAGTAAATGAAATGTTAAAAGTCGCAAATAGCGCGGCAGCATTACCATCGCCAGAAATGTATTTGTGTTATCAGCGGCAGTAATTCAAGGCCCCATGAAACTCACAATCTCCCCTCTTCCCTGAGTCACCAACCCCCTGACTCCTCACCACCAGTGCCCCAATCACTCCATACATAAAGCCCCATGCTGTGAGGCAAAGGTGCATATGAAGTCATTGGGCACCATTTTGAAATGTAGCTAAGATGAGGGAAAATTGCTTCCACTCAACCCCTACATTTGATGGCATAGGTGCTGGTGAGGACAAGGATGGATACAGTGGAGGAGGTAAAAAAATCAAGGCCTCATTGTCCTATGATCAAAGATTGGGGTGGGGGATTGGGACAGGTAGTAGTAAAGTCTGGAAGAGAGGCTTGGTATAGTGGAGGTAGGAGGTTCCTTTTTGGCTGGAGGGTCTTCTAAATGTCTCTGGGGGAGATAATGAACTCCAAAAGGGTTCATGTTAGCTGGCAGTGGCTACTCAAAAATATTGAAAGATTATTAATCAGAAATATAGTAGCATATTTATTATCTAAGATCAAATTTAGATATTGCATTATCCTTACTCTACAAATAAAAAAAAAATTACACTGGCTATCTACTGCTTTGCAAAAGATGTTTAAGATGCTTTCTTTGACCCACAAAGGTTTACATAATTCAGGTCATCTATATATGAAAGAGCAAAAACAGAATTATCATCCTAAACACGTTTTAAGATCCAAGCACGAAATTCTCTTAAAGATCACCTTACCCTCAGAGACAAAATTACAAGGAACAACAAAGGGCTTTATCCTGCACTGCCTCGAGGTTATAAAATAGCCTCCCTAAAGAGGTATATATTACTAGTGAATACCTTAAATTTAGAAAATTAATTAAATCTTAGCTCATTGTTTCTAACTTTTAATGTATTTTCATGACTTTTAATGTTCTCTTAAGAGAACCTTTTTACATATAGAAAGACATTCAGGCTTTTAGTTTGATTTCTGTTTTAGCATCATTTTTATGTTTTAATCACTTCACATTGCCATTATCTGAGTTTTTTCTCATTATCTTTTTTTTTTTTTTACCATAGATTTTGATTTTTATTTCAATGTATTACTTCATGAGTAAATATATTAATCCAGAATAGATTTTGTTTAAGCAATTATTTTATTGGAAGAAATTTCTTAAAATATGTAAATTTGTGTTACTGTTTTTATTTCAGAGACTGTATTATGTTTTATCAGCAGCTAGCCAGTGAGCAGGAATTTTAACCAGGTAAAGTTTCCCAGACAACGTTATCCAGATATTCAGTAGAACCTACACAGAGAAGTGTTTTACTAAACATTCCTGAATAAACCTATATGGATTTCATTAGGATAAGTATTTTCTAGATCAGATTTGCCAGTCTAATTTTAGCTGATTATCAGTGATCACTGGCTAAAATTTAACCACCTCCTGGAATGTCTCCATCATCACTTTGTTTTACCTGTCTAAATTCTGTCCCGGTAATAAATAAACTGGACAATTAAGCTGGACAACCCAAGGAAATATTCAAATCTCAGGTTTTGTCTGGGTAATGTAAGTATCGGTCTTGATGGACCATTGATTTGACCCAACATAATTGTGCAAATAAATAAACTAACTAAACCTTGGCAGGGGCAGTTACGTTTTTGTGTTAGAGGGCAATTTGATGCAAATTATAAAACAATTTGTGTTAATCTTTAGGAATATTAATGAGCTGGTTTGGATGTGATTTGCTCAATATGCTTGTTTTTCTAAATTTTTTGGTGCGTTAGTATAGTAGTAACGCCAATGTGTATATTACAATTAATGTGCATTAATGCATTTTAGCACACGTTTGATGATAATATAAGCATTTAACAAGCATTATCATATGAACACAGTTTAGCAAATAGGCCTCTTAGCTCTGATCACCTAAGCTTATAGATGAAGATATGAAATGGCTGTGGTTAGATCTGTGAAAAGCCTTTTATACAAGGCATTATAGATAATCACAAATTATATTATATATGACCAGCATGAATTATATGTGTAATGAGCTAACCAGAAATACCAGTATATTTCTGGTTATTTAACATGAGAAAATATCATGGCTTGAATATGTCATAAGCAACCAAAAAAAGTATAGAAAATTTCTTGTAAAGTGCTAGTATACACAGCAATTTTGAAAATGATTTTTTACAAAATAATATTTTTTCAAGAATATTTTTCTCTTTTTTATATAATTTAAACCGCATCAGCAAGCCTGACAACGGCAGTGAACCCACTTGCCGTCCGGACTTCTCGTCATGTGCGGCATGGTGTTTACCTAAATATTGTTAAAGTGTTTCTAATAAGAGGCAATTCGTTAGATATCCTCTAAATCCCGTTTTTGAGTGAAAAAAGCATCAGGAAAACCCGCACTGTCCCAAATAACACCCTCTCGTCATGTGCGGCATGGTGTTTACCTAAATATTGTTAAAGTGTTTCTAATAAGAGGCAATTCGTTAGATATCCTCTAAATCCCATTTTTGAGTGAAAAAAGCATCAGGAAAACCCGCACTGTCCCAAATAACACCCGACAACGGCCGGTGTTTCGCGATCAAAATCGCTTCATCAGGAGTAAGTATTCACAAATTCCTTTGTTGCGGCAGATGCTGTAAAGTCAAGAGGACACACACACTGCTATCAGCTCCAATAAATACAAAATAGATACTTAACTTAATGTTGAATGTAGCACCGTAAACCTTTCTGTTGGACCTGATGGTCTCACAATGTTTTACAGCCGTATGGGACAGGAAACCCTAGGACGTCTTGGTCCTTTAAAAAGCCCGCGCTTTTGCGCACGTAATGACGTCATCACGAAGCTGTCGTCAACGGATGATCGTATTGGAGTATGCTTGTCCAATTAATCTGGGAGCAAATTAATGCTAATCGTTGATGAAAAGATCAATCAAAGAAAAACTTGTAGTTCTAATGTAGAGTTCAGCCCATCCGGTTCTACGGTTTTAAGCCGATGAATCCATCGTTGTTCTGCGCGTAGGAGACGATTGTTGAAATTCCCGCCTCTCCAATTAGGAGACAATTGTTCCAAGACACACACTTTTAACTGTTCAAAGAGGTGTTGGAAAGCCATACAATGTGCAGTTAATGGAGCTGTTATCCGGCCAGTGGAAATACATGAACGGTGTTCTATGAGCCTAGTCTTAAGGGCATGTTTCGTCTTGCCTATATACAACTTATTACAGGGGCACTGTATTACATAGATCACCCCAATAGACCGGCAGTCCGTAAAATTTTTGAGAACGAAAGTGAAATTTTCACGAGTAAAATATATCGCTGATGTTGTGATCATAACTGAACATACTGTACATTTTCCACATGAAGTGTGAGCTCCAATGGTTGTTTTTGGTTGAGGCATCATTGTATCAGAATGTACTACTAGGTCTTTTATGTTCGAACTCCTGGTGAATGCAAATCTCGGAAATTCAGAAAATTCACGATAGGTTTGTAAAATATGCCAGTTAGCGAACATAATCTGTTTCATTGTCCGGGTCATAGAGGAGTACGGCAAAACACAAGTGAGTGTATCTGAGGTTTCTGGATTTCGTGGCAGAAACAGCCAGTCTCTGTTTGTAAATCTGGCACGAGTGAGGGCTCGCTTCACACAGCGTGAGGGGTAACCTCTGTTAATGAATCGTTCTGTAAGTGATGTAGCTTGATAACGAAATTCATCCATGGACGTGCATAATCTTCTTAATCTGAAAAATTGACTTACCGGTAGGTAAGTCAAACACCTTTCTGCATTTTAGTAGCGCACATCCTCGCGCTCTGAAAGAAAACCTACCGGTAAGTCAATTTTTCAGATTAAGAAGATTATGCACGTCCATGGATGAATTTCGTTATCAAGCTACATCACTTACAGAACGATTCGGGTTTTCCTGATGCTTTTTTCACTCAAAAACGGGATTTAGAGGATATCTAACGAATTGCCTCTTATTAGAAACACTTTAACAATATTTAGGTAAACACCATGCCGCACATGACGAGAAGTCCGGACGGCAAGTGGGTTCACTGCCGTTGTCAGGCTTGCTGATGCGGTTTAAATTATATAAAAAAGAGAAAATATTCTTGAAAAAATATTATTTTGTAAAAAATCATTTTCAAAATTGCTGTGTGTACTAGCACTTTACAAGAAATTTTCTATACTTTGTTTTTTTGGTTGCTTAAGAGTTTGTTAGACAAAACAAGTGTTTTGGTTCTTTGTGTTTTGCTTTGAATATGTCATAGACATGTAATTTGTATAATTGGCTAAGAACAAGGCAATAGCAGCAGAACAGTTTTCAGAAGTTTTCTGTATCATGATTCTGGTTATTTAACATGATTCTGGTTATATCATGGCTTGAATATGTCAAATGTCAATATGTCTTGCCCAAACAGAGATGCTCTGAAGAATCAGACACTCTTACATGTGTCATTCCATTCTCCTCGATGGCCTCGACTGTTAAATCAATCATTCTGGACAACTGGCACATTTTACAGAGCCATACAGAATTTGAGCATATACCATTATGTACATATACCCGTGGTGCGAATTTAAAAGATCAGTTGGTACCGACGGATTCTTCACCACGCACTACTAATAAAGAATTGGGTTCCCATCAAGCCTGTGGCCAGTGCTCCATTTGTCATGTGATGATGAATGTTACCTCGATCACATTTGCTACCATCAATTTCACTTTATCCTTAAAATCAATTACCACTTGTCTCTCTGTGGGTGTAATATACATAATTCAATGCCCTTGTTTGAAAATTTATGTGGGCAAAACTAAACGCTCTTTAAAAACTCGCATCATAGAGCATCGCTCTTGTCTGACACACGGACGAGTCACGGCTCCCCTGGTGGCTCACTGTCAAGAATTATCTCATTCTTTTGATGAATTACGTGTCTGTGTCTTAGAACAAATTTTTCCTTCATGGCGCGGAGGCGATTTCGATCACCTCCTACTTCAATCTGAACAACGTTGGATACACCGTTTACAGACTCTACAGCTGCAAGGCTTGAATGCTAATTCAGATTTAAAGGTGTTTCTTTGACTGATTTCAGATCAATGCGTCATCACGTCATTGCTTTCCCATTGGTCACGCTAGTATTTGTTTGGATTGTTAAATTTGGCGCGAATGCCGCTTGAGTGCTGTCTGTCTTCTTGAACTTGTGCGGGAGACCGGATGGTCCCGAGTAAGGATTCTTTTTCCTTTTTGCTCCGTCAAAAGATAAGTACATGTGAATTTTAAATATTGATTATAATTCTTTATTTTTTGGATATTAGAAATGAAAAGAAATTGAAGACGAAACTTTAAAAGGCTGCAACAGCAAATGCTGTGACTTTAGAAACACACTGCATTGTTTTTTTACAAGACGGAACTGTATGATGTTGTGATCTTAGGCTCCTGATGAAGCTGGTCTACAGCGAAACTCCGGCCGCAGTAGAGCCGCAGTCTTAGCTTGTTATTCCGTCTTCTACAACGAAATTACTGCGTCCTTTAAAATTCAGCAAGACCAGTGTTTATAGACTTTGCCTTTATATGAGACTTTTTCAATAAGTCCGGTTGGTCTTTCAAAACTATAACACTTAAGAGTAACTGCAAATGATTGAGAAGTCCGGGCGCTCTTTATATAATACTAAGAGGCGCCGTCTGGCTTGCTGATGCAGTTGCTTTTCCATCTCTGATGGGGTCTGTCAAGCAATGTGTACTTATGCGTCTCCATTTAATCTTTAAGTCTTAATAAGATAAAATACAATTTAAATAAAAAATAGAAAATAAAAAATAAAAAAACAATAATAATAAGAAATTGTTTATATTAACGAATAAGGATTAAAACAGAGCAAAAATTCTTTCTATAGTTAATTAGCTCCCCCTTTTTGCGAGTTGATTGTTCTTTGGGTTCGCTTAGCTCTTTTGTTTTTTCTGTTGAATATGTCATAGACATGTAATTTGTATAATTGGCTAAGAACAAGGCAATAGCAGCAGAACAGTTTTCAGAAGTTTTCTGTATCATGATTCTGCCTGCTATGCAGTTTCCCCGCCAGCAGAGCTCATCAGCGAGCCCCTCTCACCATCTCTCAGCCACCTTCTTGTTGATTCTATAAGGCGGCATCTCCAGCACCTCTTAACCCAGCCTGTCCATTCCTTCCTTGCCTCTTCATCAAGTCATCTTAGCTCCTTGACCTGACCATCCTTGCCTTGTTTTCCTGCATTGTGGCCTTCCTGCCTTACCCTGTGGCCTTCCAGGCCTCCCTATCATGTTCTGCAACCTTCCAGGCCTTTCTGCCTCATTCAGTGGCCCTCTAGGTTCACCTAGCCCAGCCTTGTGCCCTGTCTGGGCCTTCCTTTTTATTGTTGCTGCTCTTAGTCCTGACTTGTCCAGTCTAGTCCTGTCTTGTCCAGAATAGTTCCTATTTCCAGACCAGACCTTGCTCTCACTTCACTCTTTGCTTGTCTTCAGGCCCAGCATTGTCTCCGGTTCCAGGCCTTGTCTCCTGCCATAGCCTTGCCCTTGGTTCCAGTCATGTCTTCACTCTTGCCTATATTCAACTCCTGCCCTCCCTCAGTTCTAGCCTTGCCTCCAGCACTGCTTGTATCCATTTCCTGCCTTCCCTCAATACCAGCCTTATCTCCAACCCTGCCTGTATCCAGCTCGTGCCTGCCCTCAGAACCAGTCGTGTTCCAGCTCCTAGCCTGTGCAGTGTTCCCGCTAAGTCCTGCCAGCCACCAGAATCCAAGGGCACAATCTGTAGTGGAGGTGGTTGGTATAGGAAGGAGACCTAGTCCAACCTTGCCCAGAGTCTGGTCTTTCTCCTGTCGGGGTAATATCTGATCCCAGCCTGACTTACTGTGACATTTTGCACCTCAGAGTTTCTCATTACAATTACCAGTAATAATAACTGTAGCACCAATATGAAAAAAAATGTATATACCTATATCTATATACATACATACATACACACAAAGATGGGGATTGATTGTTTTTTAATGAACTTTTGAAACTTATTGCCTGGTAGGGAATCATTATCTTGATGCTGTTACGGCTGTGGCTGCTGTGCTACCGCCTCACCACCAGGGGTCCCTCTAGTGCTGACTTTCCTGACAGGCCCAGTCCATCTCCTATGTCCACTCTATGCTCTGGGTGTGCCCTCTTAACCCTGCCTGACAGTTGCCTCGGTGCTTCGGCATCGAGCTCACCTGGGCTCCCTGCTCTAGCCTGCCTTGCGCGGCCTTCGGGCCTACCCTTGCCTTGCCTTGCCTTGCCTTGCGTGGCCTTCGGGCCTATCCTTGCCTTGCCTTGCCTTGCGTGGCCTTCGGGCCTATCCTTGCCTTGCCTTGCCTTGCGCGGCCTTCGGGCCTATCCTTGCCTTGCCTTGTGCGGCCTTTTGGCCTTCTTCCGTGTGTGTGTGTGTGGCCTACGGGCCTTCTGACCTGCCTTGCCCCGTCTATGGTGTGTGGCCTACGGGCCTTCCGTGTGTGTGTGTGTGGCCTACGGGCCTTCTGACCTGCCTTGCCCCGTCTATGGTGTGTGGCCTACGGGCCTTCCGTGTGTGTGTGTGTGGCCTACGGGCCTTCTGACCTGCCTTGCCCCGTCTATGGTGTGTGGCCTACGGGCCTTCCGTGTGTGTGTGTGTGGCCTACGGGCCTTCTGACCTGCCTTGCCCCGCTATTGGTGTGTGGCCTACGGGCCTTCCGTGTGTGTGTGTGTGGCCTACGGGCCTTCTGACCTGCCTTGCCCCGCTATTGGTGTGTGGCCTACGGGCCTTCCGTGTGTGTGTGTGTGGCCTACGGGCCTTCTGACCTGCCTTGCCCCGCTATTGGTGTGTGGCCTACGGGCCCTCCGTGTGTGTGTGTGTGTGGCCTACGGGCCTTCTGACCTGCCCTGCCCTGCTTACTGTGCCCTGACCCAGCCTGGACCCAGACACTGCTGACTGCCGCCTGCCCTGACCCAGCCTGTACTTGACACTGCCACTTGCCGCCTGCCCTGACCCAGCCTGTACTTGACACTGCCACTTGCCGCCTGCCCTGACCCAGCCTGTACTTAGACACTGCCACTTGCCGCCTGCCCTGACCCAGCCTGAACCCAGACTCTGATTCTTGCTGCCTGCCCTGACCCAGCCTGGTACCTGACTCTGTTCGAGCTTCCTGTCTCTCTCCACCTGGAGCCACCCTGCTGGGTGGTGTGCACGACTCCTGTCCGGAGTCCAAGCGTAACAGTTGCACATGTCATCAAAAGTATCTTTTCAATTTCTTACATTACTAAATATTTCTGGCTCTTGATAGGCTGAAAATTGTCATTTGTTCTAAATTTTTAGAAAGATGAAGAAAGAGATAGGTTTCACAGAAAATCATGAGAGGATAATTATGGGAATTAGATTAACTCAAAGATTAACCATGCAGTAAATTTCTCTTTTGGGCCTTTAGCCAACTATAGTATATGTCATTCTTTAAGATAACTTATGCTCTCAAATGAAGATGACCTGTCTACATAGATGTGGTGACATGCTCCCCAAATCTAGATTGTGGTTGTAGGAAGATGGTGCAAGTCTGTGTAAAGCAGTAAGGAAACACTGGAAACTGCTGTTTTTTTTTATTCCCAGCCTCTTAACTTCAGAGTCAATAGTTTTTCACTTAAAAAAATATTGGCATTCAATAAAATAATAAATCTTTAAAAAACAACCTCAAATTGAACACTTTCACTTTAAACTGCTAAACACGTGGCGCTGGACCAGTGCGCAGACGCTGCCAATAAGCCGATGCCGCATTCCGAGCACAAGAGGGGGAGGGGACTGGCAAGTGAACACTCATCTCCCGTGGCATGCCCCGGTCCTTGGCAGTGTTCCCTGGATGTGCAGCGTCGACACGTGTTATCAGCATGCTAGCATCGTTCACGTGACATCAGTTCTGCCACGATGACATCACCACCATTGGGGGCATGCGCGAAGGCCCGAAAGGAAGTCCTGGGGATGAAGGGGGGCCGGACTAAGGTGGGATCAACCAGGTAATGGGAGATTATTGGAAAGAGGGCAGGATTTAAAAGAGAGGAGGCCACCAATAGAAAATCCGATTGGGCTATTCAAACTGGGGGACAGCCCCAGGGGTGGAGCTGGCTGCACAAGGAGCAGAGGCTGGGTCCAGCAAGTTGGCAATCCATTTTTTCTCCTGCTCCTCAACCTGCAGCCAGCTCCTTGTCCTGCTCAAGTTTAGGATGGAGTCCAAATTTAGTTAGGGCATTTACTGTAAACATAATGAAGTTTCAATTGCTGATGTTGTATATGTTAAATGTTTATGTTGCAGCTGGGCAGGGTACTCGAGCCGAGAGGAGGGGGTTTCTGACTGGAGGCAGTGCACTGGAGGCAGTTTCTACATTTGGCTATCTGCAAGGGGAAGCTATCTGCTGCCAGGGTCGGATGGCCCTGGTACGGTAGCAGACAGGATGCTCCATTCAGCTGGGCAGTCACCTTGCTTGATTATGGTGGGTGACCGGTAAAGCCTGCGGAGGACACCTCACGGAAGGACAGGGCCTTGCTTTTTGGTGGCGGGCCCCGTGACTTGAGGTGGCGCATTTGTTATGACTTGGGTACTTAGGTGTTTATTGTATATTTTTACACAATAAAGCCGCGGTCGTAATTTTTTCAAAAAGTTGTCCTCATTATTTATGTAACCTGTGATTTGTTGTGCTGCTCCCCGCCCCCTTTCTGTTGACGGAATAGTCGCTGTTACCTGGGTTATAAGCATTTCAATCACAACTGTCAATAGAGATATAGTAACAAACTTTTGTATTCTCTTTTTGTGGCCAACCAGTTGTCTAGAAGACAATTGGCTCAGGAATAACTGTCTTTCACTTAATGTTGCTAAATCAGACATTTTGCTGATTTGTCATCATCCTTGACAATTTATTCACTATGTCTTATCGACTGCTGGAATTACTATACCTTATGTTACCAGCATGCATGATTTAGAATTTATTTTTGATTCTCAATTATCTATGAGGTCTCAGATATAATTTATTTTATACACTATATACAGTATTTATTGAATTTTAAATCATTAAAAAGAATATACTTTACACAGAAACTTGACAAAATAAACTTTCAGGAAGAAATACATCCAACATAAGAAAACTGACTTCAGTGCCATGAAAAATCAAAATCACAAAACATATAGAAAGACATGGTTTAATGGAACAAAGTCAGCATGGCTTTACCCAAGGCAAGTCTTGCCTCACAAATCTGATTCACTTTTTTGAAGGAGTTAATAAACATGTGGATAAAGGTGAACCGGTAGATGTAGTATACTTGGATTTTCAGAAGGCGTTTGACAAAGTTCCTCATGAGAAGCTTCAAGGAAAACTAAAAAGTCATGGGATAGTTGGCGATGTCCTTTCGTGGATTGCAAACTGGCTAAAAGACAGGAAACAGAGAGTAGGATTAAATGGACAATTTTCTCAGTGGAAGAGAATGGGCAGTGGATTGCCTCAGGGATCTGTATTGGGACCCTTACTTTTCAATATATTTATAAATGATCTGGAAAGAAATGTGACGAGTGAGATAATCAAATTTGCAGATGATGCAAAATTGTTCAGAATAGTTAAATCACAAGCAGATTGTGATAAATTGCAGGAAGACCTTGTGAGACTGGAAAATTGGACATCAAAATGGCAGATGAAATTTAATGTGGATAAGTGCAAGGTGATGCACTTAGGGAAAATAACCCATGCTATAGTTACACAATGTTAGGTTCCATATTAGGTGCTACAACCCAAGAAAGAGATCTAAGCGTCATAGTGGATAACACATTGAAATCGTCGGTTCAGTGTGCTGCGGCAGTCAAAAAAGCAAACGGAATGTTGAGAATTATTAGAAAGGGAATGGTGAATAAAACGGAAAATGTCATAATGCCTTTGTATCGCTCCATGCTGAGACCGCACCTTGAATACTGTGTACAATTCTGGTCGCCGCATCTCAAAAAAGATATAATTGCGATGAAGAAGGTACAGAGAAGGGCTACCAAAATGATAAGGGGAATGGAACAGCTCCCCTATGAGGAAAGACTAAAGAGGTTTGGACTTTTCAGCTTGGAGAAGAGACGGCTGAGGGGGGATATGATAGAGGTGTTTAAAATCATGAGAGGTCTAGAACGTGTAGTTGTGTATCGGTTATTTACTCTTTCGGATAACAGAAAGACTAGGGGGCACTCCATGAAGTTAGCATGTGGCACATTTAAAACTAATCGTAGAAAGTTCTTTTTTATTCAACGCACAATTAAACTCTGGAATTGTTGCCAGAGGATGTGGTTAGTGCAGTTAGTATAGCTGTGTTTAAAAAAATGAATGGATAAGTTCTTGGAGGAGAAGTCCATTACCTGCTATTAATTAAGTTGACTTAGAAAATAGCCACTGCTATTAGTAGCAACGGTAATATGGAATAGACTTAGTTTTTGGGTACTTGCCAGGTTCTAATGGCCTTGATTGGCCACTGTTGGAAACAGGATGCTGGGCTTGATGGACCCTTGGTCTGACCCAGTATGGCATGTTCTTATGTTCTTATGTTAGTCCACAAAATAAGAAAATAGAAGGGAGGAAGGTGTTACAAAGAGCTCTGTGGTGAAAGCTGGGAGTTAGCAATCTGTTACGAAGAGCTCTGCTGAGTGTTAGCAATATGATGTTATTTAGAATAGTTGTGGGTGGATCCTTGGACCAGTGGCAGGTGACCCCGCCCTCAGGGGAAATCCCGAGAGGGACCACCGGTCAGGCTTAGTATGGTAGACAGACACACACTAGTTCTTTTATTAGACAATATAGTAAACCACCAAAGGTGGCAGTAGTGAGCTGTAGTCCCTCAGGTACTGGAACAGTGATCCCCAGGTGGCTGAGCTGTAGAGAAACTAAGGAAGTGAGTAGGCAGTATATGCAGACTTCTGGAACAAATCCTTGATGGTAACACTCACACAATAGTCTCTTAAGGCAGCCCAGGAGTTGGTATGCATTAGGCCCTCGAGGGGTGAGTACCTGGTTCCAGGGAAAGCTCTGAGAGATAGATACAATTCACTGATGTTAAGCAACAAGACTTCTTAGAAGCAATACATTAAACCACCAAAGGTGGAAGTAGTGAGCTGGAAGCGCCCAGCTGGGCTGTAGTCCCTCAGGTATTGGAACACAGCAATCCCAGTGTGGCTGAGCTGTAGAGAAACTAAGAAAGTGAGTAGGGCAGTATCTGCAAAGTTCTGGAACAAGTCCTTGAGGGTAATACTCACACAATAGTCCTCTTAAGGCAGCCCAGGAGATACTATGCACCAGGCCCTCGAGGAGCGAGTACCTGATCCCAGGGAAAGCTCTGAGAGATAGATGGAAACTCACTGATGTTGTAAGCAGCGATGACTTCTTAGCAGAAGTGGTATTCAGGAGCAAATCCGGGACGTGGGCCCTCGAGGAGCAAGTACTGGTTCCGGACTGTGACCTGAAAAGAGAAAGAGAGAGCGAGGCCCCCAAGGAGCAGGTACCTCTAGTGAAGTCCGAGGAGGCAGAGTAGCTAGGGTTGCAGAGAGCGAATCCCATCCGCAGCAACCAGGAGGAAGCTAGGTAATCCAATCCCATGCTAACTCGTCTTGTTAGCGAAAACTGAGACCTTAAATATCTGGAGCTGGTGACATCATCTCAGGGGGACGCCCCTGAGGTTCGCGCCAACGCTGGTACATCAGTCGGGCCGCGCGCGCGCCCTTAGGCATCTGGTCAACATGGTGGCTTGCAGCGTCGAGCCAGTCCGGGAACGCCGGAGGAGGACGGCAAGGAGACATCGCAGCAGCTAGCCTTCCATCAACCCCGAAGGGAGTCACCAATGAGGTAAGGTGGCGGAGCAGAGATGTCGGGCAGCGACGGACACAAACAGGAGGTTGGTACCAGATAGAGATCAAACGAAGATAATGAGAAGGCACAGGAGCTAGGAAGCCCAGGGCAACAGGGAAGGCAAAACAGAGAATAATAAAAAAAAAAAAAAAAAAAACAGCAATAGCATGAAAAACCTTGCACATAAGAATATGACTACTAAATACCCTGCTCTATCTGGGAACTTGAAGACCCAACAACTTTCCTAGAATGAATAAAATCCTGTAATTGTTCAGGAAGTAAAAAAAATAAAACTATCTTTCAAATATTTAACAAAACATTTACAGGGATATTTCAGTAGGAAAGTAGCTCCCAAAGCTAATGTCTCTTGACATAAAAGCAAAAATCCCTTCCTTCCCTCTTAGGGCCTCATTTTCTAAAGTATCGCAGGCCTGCGATACTTTAGAAGATGAGGGGCGGAGGGCCGAAACGGGGGGAGGGCCTACGCTAGCTGGCAGCGATCGCACCATCGCGGTGCGATCGCTGCCTGTTTCGCACCCAATAGCGCCACCATAGGAGGTGTAGTTATTGGGAGCGAAAGCTGCCGCGAAAAGGCACTTACCTTTTCGCTGTCCGCGGTGTTGGCGCAGAGGTCGGCCCCGATGATGCCCCGACTCCTCCTCTTCCGAGGCAAACTCTGCCCCGACTCCCCCCCAATCCTGGTACGCATGCGATAAGGGACTTTTCGCGTGCGAAAGGTTCCTTATCGCGTGCGAGCGGCGTGGAAAATGAGGCCCTTAGGTTGCTCATGGTAAATCAGGAAAAATTCTAAACACCTAAGTCCATAAATTGCACATCAAGCGTCCCAAAGATAAAAATTCATTTTGAAATCTGTGCTTTTACAAACTTTCGGGGGTCATTCATCAAAATGTGTTATGGCGTTAATGCCACAATGCATGCGACAGTAATGGTAGCACATGGTGTGAATGCAAATTTTCAAAGGGGATTAATGAAAATGAAGAGCATTTTCGCATTGTGAGCATGTTTTTAACGCCAGAAACCAACTACACCTTTTTTCCTGGTGTTCAGCTGAGCAAAATTCCTAAAACACAATTCATGATAAAAGATTGTATTTTTGAGAGAGAGAAAGAGAGGGAGAGAGAACCTCTTTACAAAGCCTTCCTAGTATTCAACTATTTATATCACTATAGGAGGGCCAGTTTTACATGCAGAGTGAGACGTACGAACAGCACAGTACACCTCAGTGAAGATTTGATGTCATTTGGAGTGAGGAAAGTTTCACAAAGATGCGATTTCTTCAATGTTCTCCTCATTCCTAGGTTGACAGTACTCTGGTATGATTACTATTTAAAACTTCTTAAGAATAATCCAGGAAAATTGTATTCTTGCAAATTCATGAAATGGAGAGAGTATACATCATCTAACAACAAATGGAATCCAGAAACAGGAAAGAAAATCAAGAGAAAGGAAAAGTATTTCTCTTCCTCACCATTTCAGACACTCAAACACCTGTCTCAGCTATAGTTCCAGCACCAACATACCAGGCATTCCTCTCACTGCAACAATCTAATTTCTACCTGCAGCTATCAGTATGGTTAAGAAATCTGACACTTTGAATTTTCTGGGTTAAAATAATCATGCAATTCCGTCACCCAAATTTATTTTGATTTCTGAAGCAAAACAACGGAAAACATTTGGGGTGTGCAAAACAACAACTTGATGCATAAAGATTTGTTTACGAGAGTGTTTCCACTGTCATGCAGCTCTTATTACTTACCATAGAAGTAATTCTCAAATTTTAAGCCCTTTTACAATTGTGAAAAATAGGAAAAATTCATATAACAAAACCTTTTCATTTACTTTATCACATTACACGTCAAAAACCTGTTTAGCAATATTCCTCAAATTTTAATGATATGCAAGTTTTGCTTTAAAAAGTCTATACTGCTTTTTTTTCACGGGGAGCAATGTTTGTCTTTTAACACCATTTTTGGCCTACCCTATTAACTACAACTCTCGTTTACAGCATATATAACATATCTTTTAGCCTAATATACACCTAGTTTACTTTATTTTTACATTTTTACTTCCTCTCGCCATCACACACTCATTCAAGTCACGCTTCATACTTGCAGCTTGCATGCAAACCTTTATAATACACATTCAAATCTTCTAGTACATATACAAAACAAATTATATATGAAATACTAAATATTACAAATATAATAAGAATATATCTTTAATTTACAAAATAAAAATAGTGCCTATATATGTCTCTTTTTGAATGCCATAGAATGTCTGTATTCACCCATTATGCCTGTTCTGGTTATGAGACACAATAGATGTTAAAAGGGTTCTATGACAAAGCTCATTTATTTATGAACAATTGATATTTTGCCTTTTTCCAAAGATGGTCTCAGGACAGAGTACAATAAATGTAAATAAAGAGAGGTAATAAAAAAGCTTTAAATTGAATTATAATTTGCAATTAACATAGCATTGGGATACAGCATAGGAAAACCCATTTTGTGAATAGTTGCAAGGTCCAGTTGTGTCCCTGCTGTGTACAACACTATCACTTGTCAGAAGTCCAGGAAGTTGGGCCAAATAAGTGGGATTTTAGGGAAAGATTTGGTTAAAAATCATGCCTTTTTTTTCCTGAACTTAAGGTAGCAAGGGCTCCAGGCACAGTGTTAGTGTACTTTGTTCCAAGTTTTTGGTATGTAACAGCTGACAGCATGGAGTCTCGTGAAGAACAATCTGGCAGAAGTCAGTGGAGGAAAGAAAAGAAGAGCCATTTCAATGGACCAGAGTTCTATTGAAGGCATGTAAGGCAAGATAATTTGAAAGAAGTATTTAGTGGGCTATTTAAACATTTGAAGAAAAAGCAAATAATTTTAAATTTTATACTGCTTTCTACTGGGGGCCAGTAAAGTTGATGTAGAATAGGTTTGATATAATCAGTTGCTTTGCAATTATCAAAATTCTCGCAACAAGGATCATCACTGTCAGCCACCCTTTTTAATATTTATATGCTACCACTTTGCCACTTATTGGCTGGCTTAGGTATTACACATTATTTATATGCCAATGATATCCAATTTCTGGTCCCAATCAAAGACACAATGGAAAACATTTTGAATCTAGTAGAAGTTTATATTTCTGCAATAAAAACATTATTAGTTCATATGAAATTGATTCTGAATCTTGACAAAACCAAGATTATTTTATTAAATAGAAAACCGAGAGTCAACAATCTCTTCTCTCTTCACATGGACTCTGAAGAAATTGAATTGACCTCACATGCTCGAGACTTAGGAGTAATAATTGACAGTGATATAAACAGGAAAAAACATATTAGTATAAAAATAAGAGATGTTTATAACAAACTCCAAATCCTAAGACATTTAAAAACCATTGCTTAATCACCGAGAATTTTCGCATGGTCCTTCAATCATTACTTTCTTCAAACTTAGACTATTGTAATGCCCTTTTACTTGGCCTGCCAGCAAGCACTTTAAGACTATTGCGGCTTTTACAAAATTCTACTGCTCGAGTATTAACCGGAGCCAGGAAATTTGACCATATTACACCAACATTGATTTCTCTCTCTTCACTGGTTACCAGTAAAGTTTAGAATTGATTTTAAAGTTTTATGCGCTTCTACATAAATAGATTAATAATAAAAAACAGGAATGGCTAAATTGCAGCCAATCCATCTTTATACACCCAAAGAAGTTTGAGATCAGTTAATAAGGGTTTCCTTGTGATGCCATCCATACGCATAGCCCATCTTAGCGAAGTCAGAGAGGGAGCTATTTCGATTACAGGACCCAAATTATGGAATTCATTACCATTGGAACTAAGGACACAGTCAGATTTTATGATTTTTAAAAAGAACTTAAAAACATGGCTATTCAAGAAAGCATTCGAGAAGTATCGGAATGATTGATGATTCTGGCTAGGTTTCTCACTTTAGAGTTTGAGATAAGGCAGTTTCCTTTTTATCTTTATTTTAAATTTTAGACTTGCTTTATGTTACTTTAATAATGTATTATTTTATACAATATTTATTGTATTTCATGATTATTTTAAATTATCAATTGTATTTGCTATTATTTCCGTAAACCGTTATGACTGTAATCAGAATGACGGTATATAAAAGTTTTAAATAAATACATACATACATTTATAGGAGCTGGTGGTGCTTTAAATTGTATTGTGAGATGCCACTGTATAGTAAATTGTAGCAATTAATTCAGTTGGTGATTACAGTAGTAAGATTGTGCTTATGAAGGAAATACATAGTTGGTGCAGCCGATGAAAATACATGAAGGAGAACCCTACTACTTTTGAGGTATGGGGTTCCAATTGTGAGGTTTTCATTGAGTTGATCCCCTAGGATTTGTACTAACTCCTTAGGATGTAAAAGTGGTACCTGATACTGAGGGGAAGTAACTGAAAAGGGGAACTTGGCAGCTGAGCCAGAGGAGGTCCAATTTAGATGGGTTTAGTCTGTTTGTGTTTGCCTAACTCATTGGGTTAATGCTGTAAGTCAGTTATTGAGATTATTCATGGATAAAGTTTGGTATGATCCCATTTTGATGCAGAGTTGGATGTCATCTGTAAATAAGTGGCACTCGATACTGAAGGAATGGATGAGGTTGAAGATAGGATGCATGTAGATGATGAAAAGTATAAGAGAGAGGACTGAGCCCTAAGGTATTCCACAAGGAGCTCCCTAGGGCAGAATAGTTTTTTGACCCCAAATAACTGTTTGCATTCTGATGGCAGGCATAATTCAACCAAGACCCACACCGCTATAAGGACTGTCTATCACTATATACTCCAAAAATATCCTAATTCCCTTTCAGGAAAAACAGTCACTATACACATACTCAAACACTGATCTTCTTATTTTAATTTTTTGTTATACTTCACTGTTTTTACTTCACATTACCACTAAAACAATTTCCTTAAATAGAACCTCATTCTACACTTATTATACTTCATGTATACCATCTCAAATAACACATGCACAGTTGCCCTCACTGGGCCCCTCACTCAAAGTATCCCCAAATAACACACTCACACTACCCCAATCTCATTCATGCTTATTTCATACACCCTCCTTCACAACTCACCTACCCTCTCACACCAATTCCCAATGACATTTCTACAACACACTCTCACCCCTTATGTAAACCCAAGCAGTGTTAAATGTAAAAGGCAGTATAAATGTATAAGGTGTTATCACACACAATTCCAAATTAACTCTCACCCCTCATATTAAAACACAAGCAGTATTAAATGTATAGCTGTTATCACACAAAATGCTATGTATTGATTCCTGCTATCTCATTCTCTGTCCTGTGCGTTGTCAATGACAATGTTCACATTCTTTGTCTGCAAGGCTCAAGGAGTTTTCAATACTCAAGGATTTCTCTTGTTCTGTGAATACTTTCTCCTTCTCTGTCTCGTTTGTTGTTGATTACACTATTCAAATTCTCAATCCACAAGACTCAGGGATAATTTTCCTTTTTTTCTGTGAATTTTATTTCTGTGAAAGTATTTTCTGTAAATGTTTGCTTATTCTCTATCCCATTCATTGTCAGCCGCCATTTTAATCTTTGAATCTTTTGATTGCTCTGACAATCAACCCATGGAGCTGAGCCTCTGATCTCCTGGACAAACCTGTATCTCCTGACAACGCCTCAATAAGAGCCCAGATACAGTGCTTCTATTGCACTTGTATTCTTTTGTAATACACTTCTCAACAACTCTACATCATTTACAACTGCTCCCAAGCCCACAGCCGCCTGCATCGTTTCAGCAGCCCACAGCCGCCTGCATCAGGAGATCACAGAAGGTGTTCTAAATATAAACACAACACATAAATCATAACCCACACGTCAATCCTCAAACAATGAAGTTTTTGTTAAATCCATAAATCTTACCTCCATTAACTGCTGCTTGTACCTGCGTCATTCACTGCTCCCGTTCCAACATACACCCAGCCATATATGTTGGAATGGGAGAAGTGAATGACGCAGGTACAAGCAGCAGTTAATGGAGGTAAGATTTATGGATTTAACAAAAACTTCATTGTTTGAGGACTGAACGTGTGGGTTATGATTTATGTGTTGTGTTTATATTTAGAACACCTTCTGTTATCCCCTGATGCAGGCGGCTGTGGGCTGCTGAAACGTTGCAGCGTCAGGTTGTTGGGAGCAGTTTTAAATGATGCAGAGTCTTTGAGAAGTGTAACACAAAAGAATACAAGTGCAATAGAAGCACTGTATCTGGGCTCGTACTGAGGTATTGTGAGGGTATACAAATTTGTACAGGAGATCAGAGGCTCAGCTCTGTGGGTTGATTTGTCGGAGCAATCAAAAGATCAAAAGATTCAAAGATTAAAATGGTGGCTAACAATGAATGGGATAGAGACATAGCAAACATTTACAGAAATACTTTCACAGAAAAAACATTCACAGAAAAAAGGAAAATTATCCCTGAGTCTTGAGGATAAAGAATTTGAACAGTGTAATAGACAACAAATGGGACAGAGAAGGAGAAATTATTCACAGAACAAGAGAAATCCTTCAGTCTTGAAAAATCCTTGAGCCTTGCAGACAAAGAATGTGAACAGCGTCATTGACAACACAAGGGACAGAGAATGAGAAGGCAGGGATCAATACATAGCATTTTATGTGATAACAGCTATAAATTTAATACTGCTTGTGTTTTAATATGAGGGGTCAGAGTGAATTTGGAATTGTGTGATAACACCTATACATTTAATACTGCCTTTTACATTTAACACTGCTTGGGTTTACTTAAGAGGTGAGAATGTGTGGTAGGAATGTCATTGGGATTGGTGTGAGAGGGAAGGTGAGTTGTTGAAGGGAGGTTGTATGAATGAGCATGAATGAGATTGGGGTAGTATGAGTGTGTTATTTGGGGATTCTTTGAGGAAGGGCCCAGTGAGGGCAGCTGTGCATGTGTTATTTGAGATGGTTATACATGAAGTATAATAAGTGTAGAACGAGGTTCCATTTAAGGAAAATGTTTTAGTCGTAATGTGAAGTAAAAACAGTGAAGTATAACAAAAAATTAAAATAAGAAGATTAGTGTTTGAGTACGTGGATAGTGATGTTTTTCCTGAAAGGGAATTAGGATATTTTTTAAGGAATAATTCAAACCACTTTAAGGCAGTGCCAGAGATGCCAGTGGCCTTTAAGCATGAGAACAAGAGATGTTGATCAACTACATCGAATGTGGCTGACAAATCAATCAGGGTAATGAGGGAGTCACCACCTTGATCTACATGGAGGTAGATCCTGTTTGTGATAAGAACATAAGAAATTGCCATGCTGGGTCAGACCAAGGGTCCATCAAGCCCATCATCCTGTTTTCAACAGAGGCCAAACCAGGCCACAAGAACCTGGCAATTACCCAAACACTAAGAAGATCCCATGCTACTGATGCAATTAATAGTAGTGGCTATTCCCTAAATAAACTTGATTAATAGCAAGTAATGGACTTCTCATCCAGGAACTTATCCAAACCTTTTTTGAACCCAGCTACACTAACTGCACTAACCACATCCTCAGGCAACAAATTCCTGAGCTTTATTGTGCGTTGAGTGAAAAATAATTTTCTCCGATTAGTCTTAAATGTGCTACTTGCTAACTTCATGGAATGCCCCCTAGTCCTTCTATTATTCGAAAGTGTAAAAAACCTATTCACATCTACTCATTCAAGACCTCTCATGATCTTAAAGACCTCTATCATATCTCCCCTCAGCCGTCCTCTTCTCCAAGCTGAACAGCCCTAACCTCTTCAGCCTTTCCTCATAGGGGAGCTGTTCCATCCCCTTTATCATTTTGGTTGCCCTTCTCTGTACCTTCTTCATCGCAACTATATCTTTATTGAGATGCGGCAACCAGAATTGTACACAGTATTCAAGGTGCGGTCTCACCATGGAGCGATATAGAGGCATTATGACATTTTCCATTTTATTAACCATTCCCCTTCCCTAATAATTCCAACATTCTGCTTGCTTTTTTGACTGCTGCTGCACACTGAGCAGACAATTTTAAAGTATTGTCCACTATGATACCTAGATTCTTTTTCCTGGGTGGTAGCTCCTAATATGGAACCTAATATCATGTAACTATAGCAAGGGTTATTTTTCCCTATATGCAACACCTTGCACTTGTCCACATTAAATTTCATCTGCCATTTGGATGCCCAATCTTCCAGTCTTGCAAGGTCCTCCTGTAATGTATCACAATCCGCTGTGATTTACTACTCTGAATAATTTTGTATCATCCACAAATTTGATAACCTCACTCGTCGTATATCCTTTCACAGATCCTTATAGGATATATTATTATTGGAAAAGCACCGGTCAAAGTACAGATCCATGAGGCACTCCACTGTTTTACCCTTTTCCACTGAGAAAATTGACTCATTTAATCCTACTCTCTGTTTCCTGTCTTTTAACCAGTTTGTAATCCACGAAAGGCCCTCGCTCCTATCCCATGACTTTTTAGTTTTCTTAGAAGCCTCTCATGAGGGAGGTATAACCCAACAAGGACTGATTCTGCTCCAAAACCTTACTTGAATCCGGATTGATAGTGGTGTAGAATATTGTTCTCTTCTAGGAAATCTAAGAGTTGGAGATAAATTAATTGTTCCACCACATTGGATAAGAAGAGGAGGCTGGAATAATTGTTCCACCACATTGGATAAAGAAGAGGATGCTGGAGATTGGGAAATAGTAGTTGATTATTTTAGGATCAGCACCAGGTGTTTTTAGGTTGGGTTCAATAAAGGCCTTTAGCAGTTAGCTGAGTAGCAAATTTTGGATTAGAATGGTATTTATTATATTGGTTAGACAGGGGGCTACATCATGTTTCAGGTTACAGATGAATACTGGGGAAATTTGGATATAATGGGCTAATGGACTGGATTATTCAATGAAGGATCTTTTATAAAAGGAGTGATTATCCTGATGTTGGACAATGGGATCAAGTCTGGAAGTAGTTGAATATAATTTGACTGTGTGGTTGTTGCATTCTCTGGGGTGGTTGGTGCCAGGGATGAGTAAGGTAGAGAAGGTGGAAGGATGAAAGTGGGAACAAATAGCTTGCATTTATTCAGTTAAGAATTTGTCTGTCTTCAGCTGTGAGATCCTCTGTATTGGTAGAAGGAGTTTGGGTTTCCAATTTGGAGAAGTTACATACCAGGTTAAAAAGTTACTTTGATAGTTCATGGGCAGTTCTAATTCTATTTGAATGATTCTCCTTTTCACTCAGTGGTTTCATCTTAAATTCTTGGGGCATTAGGTTATTGTAATATTTTTTTGATAGAGATGCTGATTGCTGTGATCAAGAAGCTCCTACTTATTTAAAATAGTGCAGCCAGGTTAATTTGCAGTAAGAGTAAAACTGACAGTGCTGCTCCACAGTTAGTTCACCTCTATTGGTTACTAGTGTTAGAGAGAATAAAGGTTAAATTATTAACAATGTTTTTTCTCTGTTTGTGGAGTAATGATCCAAAGTACCTGTATGATAATTTGGAATGATATAATGTGGTCTTTGCAGGATTTCAATTGTCAACTTCAGTGGGAATGGATTTCAGTTGCCAGCATTTACATAAAGCTTCTAACTAGCACAGGTCCACAATTATGGAATATGTTACCCACTTGTAGTGTGGCTGGACTGAGCTACTCAATACTTCTGGAAACATATTACGGCTTTTCCTGTTCTACTTGAGCTCAGGGGTTGCAGGGGTAAAGGTTTAGCAGTGAAGAGGGTGATTGCTTTTTGTTTGTTTGCATTTATATTTTTATTGATGTTTTTATTGTAAACTGCTCTGATAGCTTTGCTTATGGCGCAATATATACATTTTTAAATACATAAATAGCTGTTTGGAACTGTAGTCTTTTTTAGCTAACCAGATGGCTGCTTTGTATTTTTTTTTTTTTTTTTTTTTTAGTGTTCTTTGCAAAAACAAAGGCTTATATCAGTATTTTGTTTCCATCATGCCCATTCGAGTTGTTGGGATTGTTTCAGGAGAAGACAACCTTCATGGAACCATGGAGAGTTCCTTGGATTTTTGGTAGGACTGGATTTGACAAGTGCTAGTCTCAATCACTGTAGAGAATTAATTGTTCCATTGCTGGACTAGATGTTCTGGTGAGACTAAGGTGGTAGTTGTTGTGGGTATGTTGATAAGATTGTTTAGATTTTCACTTGTAGTACAGGCTAGGTTCCTGGTGGGAGGTCTGGATACAGGAGCACTGAGGATTTGATTTGGGAATGGAATGGTGGCTCGGACATTCTATGGTCCGACCAGAAGTGGTGACCATTGATACTGAGTCTGAGTCAATGTTGGTGCTGGCAAATTGGAAAATTAATTTAAGTATAAGACTGTATCTATGTTTAGGGACCTGATAAGTTGGGTAAGGCCAACGTCAACCATCATGTTCTAGAAGCAGGCAGATTGACCTTTAAGGAAGGTTGCTGCATGATAGCTGAAATCTTCTATAACCAGAAGGTTGTAAGTAACAGTAGCAATGTCACTAGGAATTCATATAGTTTAACAATGGAATCAGTATGGCTATAAGTTGGGTAGCAGATACATTTTAATAAAGATAAAAGTTAAAGGATGATTTTAAATAGGGATGTGCATTCGTTTTGGATGAATTAGACAATTTCAACAAAATTGTCTAATTCGTCCTGGTTCGGAGAACCCGAAAAACAAACGCAATTTTTCTGAAATTTTGGAAAAAATTCATTTTTTCGGGTTAGTGCACGCTAACCCGAAAATCGGGGTCCCCCGAAAAAAAAAAAAGCCTGAACCACAGGAAAAACGAAATTTCCCGTGGCAGGCCAAAAACAAAGTCTGAAACGAACGATTTTTACCGCTGCACATCTCTACTTTTAAGTCCCTCATTGTCTTGGAGCTTTCTTGCTAGGCAATCAGATTTTCCTATCTGTTTAGTAGTCACTTGATGCAGGGCCAGTGAGTATTTGAAGATGATAGCAACTCTTTCTTCATGGTCCATGAGTCTCAGGTTATGCTGAATTTGGTAGCCAGGTGAGCAGAGCTGAGGGAGAGTAACAGTGTCACCTCCTATTCAGATCTCAGTGATGTAGAGTTAGTATTCTTCAATTAGGTTCTGAGTGAGGTGATATTTGCTGTCTACAGAGCGAAGATTAAGAATTCCTAGTTGAAGGGAGGAAGTGATTTGTTTGGGTTGAGTAAAAATCTTGTTGAAGGGGCATATGGATAATATACCTTGTATGTTTTGTCTTTGATGGCAATAGATCTCATTATCCACAAATCACCTGTATAAGTAGAATGGTTTAAATGAAGCACATATCAATGATGTATTATGGTCTTTCATACTTTCTCTCAAGGTCTGAGGGAAGCACCAAGTTGGCAGGTGGAGTCCATCCATCCCCCACTTAGGACAGGAGCATGGGGGGAGGTGTGTGAACATATGTGAAACAAAGAATCCCTTAGTTCTTCATTAATTGAAGTGACAATTTGATCTATGCCTTTGGAAGAATATTTAAGTGTAACCCAACCATTCTGTCAGTTTACCAGTAAGCCCTGGGACATATCATGGTAGTGCAGTTATGAGGAAATAATTAGGGGAGGATCCATTCATGTGCAGCCCCTTCCCTTGAGGGTGGTGGAATGGATGTCCAACTTCATAGGTTTTATAGCAACGCTCTGCCAGGAGCTCTGAGGCAGTATAAGTTTGCAGTTCAAGAGAAGGGTTGGAGATTTTAACTAGATTGATTTTGGGCCTACTCTTGGGACTCTGGCTCTCCCAGCTGGCAGTCTGCGAGAAAGGTCGGTGATTTCCCTGCCTATCTATCCACTGGTAAGGGTTTCCTCATGATCTTTGGGGGGATATTGGACTTTTATGTGGTAAGAGCCTTGCTGGACACCTGGGCCTTTCCTGTATTAAGGGAACAGGGAACCCTGTGATTGGGACACTCAGAGATAAAGACGACCTGCCCTCCAAGATGATGATCCATTACAAGGGGCAGCTCTGGTGTTATTTCCTTTTTGGGCGACCAGAACAAATTGTTTTGTGAAGATCTGGGAGGAAGTGTTTTTCTGCCCCTCTTCCTACCCATCTAAGGACCTGTGAAGAAACAGTTCCAGCTTGATTCCCTCCCAAAAGGGATCCCCTTAGTATTAAAAGGAAGCGATCTACTAACTGTGAGTAAGAGAGTTTTGAAAATCATTGAAGAAACCCATCAGGAGTCTTCACCTCGTGGGGAGGAGGAGGATTTACTTTCTGTGCATGGACAGGACTTTGGCCACTTTTGGAAGGAGTGTTCCTGACCATCTTAGGGTTACCCTGCCAATTGGTACCACAACTTTACCTAATCTAAGAGGATGGATGGATCCCTAGCCTGTTTAAATATTCCTGCACAGACAGAGGATAAAGACTGTAACTAAAGAAAAAGTCTGTGGTGCTGGATTTAATGTGCTATTATTCACCCAATTCTGTACAGTAAAGTTTTATTTTGGACACTAATCCAGTGTGCCCTGCATGGTTTTAGGCACATAGCACACAGTGAAGAGTTTACACCTCTTCCAAGGAAATTTCAGTACAGTAGGAAGTCACCCCTGCACTAGGCCCTGAAAGTTAACATCCCCCCCCCCAACTAAAAGGATCCACACCCTGGGGAAAGGGGCACAAAGAAGAGCTAGACAGGGTCCTTGCCCCAAAGAGTTTATACATTATTTTATGGCCCCACCCATGCAAAACAAGCATACCGGGGTGGGGGGTTACATAAGAAAGTTAGACCTTGGGGTGGGTAGGCCTGTGGTTGGATGGGAAAAATTAAAGTCCAAACAGCAGGAATATGAGAAAACAAGCCTTGGATTTCCACCCTGCCTCTCTCTCTAGAACTTCTTCAAGGGAGAGAAAAAACACATAGCTGTATCTCTACTCATTGAAATTCAACTGCCACTCAGCTAGACTGTTGAGCTCTAATTATTTACATACAAAACCAGGGCCTTGCCTCTATTCAGAGGAAGCCCCAGTATACAGCTCCAACTGTGAATGGGCAATTTGGCGTTATACTGTTTCAATTAAAGCTAAGCAGAGACCCTAGTCTTAGCATTGCAGGAACATGAGAAAACAAGCCTTGGATTTCCTCACTGCCTTACTCTCTCTGGTCACTTCTTCAAAGGAGAGAGAAAACACACAGCTGTAATACTGCTTATTGAAATTTATTTATTTAAACAGTTTTATATACCGTTGTGCGGACAAAGGTCCATCTCGATGGTTCACAGTTCATCACAGTAAAATCGAAAAATCGAAAACAAAATACAATTATTATATTATAAATATCACTAAAACTATATAATAAAACTATAAAACTATAAAATTACCATAGGCTAAATAATAAAAGCAATATAAGTAATACAACAACCAATCAGCTAGGTTATTGAGCCGTATTTATAAACAAAACCAGATCCCTGCCTCTATTCAGAGGAAGCCCAGCACACAGCTCCCATTCTGACTGGGCAATTTGGCTTTATATCTTTTCAATTACAGCTAAGCAGAGACCCTTATCTTATGACAGTAGGAACATCTTCAATGTAAAATTGAAAGGTTGGCGTGTCCTAGCCAGAAAACCAATCTATCCCCATACTCCTAACCTTCTTCCACCACCCCACCCCAATGCCACTACACCTTGGATAGTTTACTCTGTATTATTCATTTTACATATATTAAACCATTGAATACAAGGTATGGTATTGTTAATAATAAAATAATAAATTATAGTATATAAAGACCAAAATGCCCAACAGAGAGTCATCCAACTAAGGTAGATGCACACACAACCATCTTTATGTAGACCAACACCAATGCTTTTCTCCCCAAAAACTTTTAGCTGCCCTTTCAACCCTTTTCCTACGACTGAGGAGAATGAAGCCTTTCAATTGCGCAAAGACCTCAAGTCTTTTTGTGAAGGGACTGGAACTTCTTGATGTGCAGTGCTGATCAGAAGAGAGTGAGAGCAAGCTGAAATGTACAATAGGGCTGAGACTGAAATTTTTCATAATTTTTTTTCATGTACATGTTACACTTCCCTAACCTCTGTATAATAGAGTCTGTCATATCATTATAAAGTCAAATATATTTTTTCCAATTATATTGTAAAAGATATTATCATGTGTAATTTTTGTCCCCACTGAATCCTGAAAAGTTGGTACATATAAGTTTTGAACATTTTTTACTTTTCTTTTCTTTTCTCAAACATTCTTCTAATTCTTTTAGCAATGGTACAGAATAAATGAAATTTTACAAGTGTGGAAAGCATGCAAGATATTCACAAAAACAAAATAAATGAACTAGCCATTTATGCCATATCTTAAACAACCTTACAAAATGGAGAACTCAAGCGGTGTACAGGATTTATAGCCATAGTATCTTCCTTCCCCTCTTCCCCTTTGTCTTAACATTTTAATTATCAACATAGGACCATTTGTATAATTATATATTTATTATTTTCAGAAAAGGCTTCCATAATGTCAGCTAAAGAATGGCCTCAACATGGGTAAAAGACATTTTACTTGCATAAATTGATTTGAAAATTGACTTCATAAAGTTAAGAAGTCTTTAACACTATTTAAACATTATTGTTTAAAAGAACATCAAAATTTGATATGGAAGAAAATATTTACATCTACTTTTTCAAGGTAAGTACTTTTTATAAAATTAAATCTTCTTTATTGAAATAAGCAAATTGTACAATGAAAACAAATGCACACAGTAAGGAGCTACAGTAATCTGCTGGAACATAAGATAACACACTGCAAAGCTGCAAACTAACCCTGGGATTCATCATTCCACTATAAATATAGAAGATTCCAAAACTTCAGACAAGTTCATTTGAACACCTTGACCTTGACTCTCTAGGACTTCACTAGTAACATAATAAGACTTGGAAACAAGAGGCACAGCATTAGAAGGACATTTTAAAACATCAAGTATTTTTTAAAGAAGTCCAAATATTAATGATACTACAGGAAAGGTCAATACTCGCAGATCAAGCTGGCAAAGACAATTTTCTAACATTAATTAAATCACTATGAATTATATTTCTTGGTACATTATGGGGTAGATTTTAAAAGGGTTCCGCGTGTAAGATATGCGCGCAACCCCCGAAAACCTACCCCTGCTTCCCCCAGCCGCCGCCGAGCCTATCTTGCATAGGCTCGGTGGCGCGCGCAAGCCCTGGGACGCGTGTAAGTCCCGGGGCTTGAAAAAATGGGCGTTCCGGGGGCGCGGCGCCGGCCTGGGGGTGATCCGGGGGCGGAACCGAGGCCTCCGGAACAGCCACCGGGCCGGGAGATGGAGAGCCGGCATGCGCAAGTTACACCTGCCCGGAGGCAGGCATAACTTCTTCAATGAAGGTCGGGGGGGGGGGGGGGGTTAGTTAGGGCTGGGGTCAGGTTAGATAGGGGAAAGGAGGGGAAGGTCTGGGGAGGCGGAAGGAAAGTTCCCTCCAAGGCCGCTCCGATTTTGGAGTGGCCTTGGAGGGAACAGAGGCAGGCTGCTCGGCTCGGCACGCACAGGCTGCACAATTTTGCACCCCCCTGCGCGTGCCGACCCTGGATTTTATAATATGCGCACGGCAGCGAGCTCATGTTATAAAATCGGGCGTAGATTTGTTTGCGCCGGGTTGCATGAACAAACTACACCCACACGCATGTTATAAAATCTGGCCCTATGTAGACCAATCATCCATTTTTCCAAGCCTTCTAATTTTACCCCATGGGTATTTAAAACTCAGTTGTTTGTTTATGAGTATTAATATCATAAGTCATATCAACAAGAGAGGAAATCAATTTTTCCAGAACCACCAAGGCTGATCAAACAGAATCTAAAGTCAATGCCTGCAATTTTTCAATAGCTACCCAGTAGATGGTTCTTACCGCAACTTCATTTCCAGAAATAGAAGCTGGAAAAATGTTTGAATATCCTGCTGATTGCTGGCTGGGGTCAAGGAATGCACCCGCTGATCCTCCATGGCATCCCAACTCATAGGGAAACTGACAAGATAGTGATCCTGAGACAAGACTCCATCCAGGGATTGTGGCAAGGTCCACCTCCCAATGAACAGCAAAGTTTCCCCAAATGCTGACGCTTCAAGCCTCATCAACCATCCATGCAGTAGTGAAGACTCGCCTGCAGATGTCATCCAGAGGGGAGGAGGAGGTATCAACAGCGCTCCAGGGTTCAACGATGACTCAATGTTCGGCAGGAAGTCTGCTTGCTCACGGTACAGCCTGCAATGGAACTGGCACCTGGAGAATTTTCAGAAATGCTGGTAAGGAACTCTGCAATTTTGGGATGCAAGAGTCAGGCACAGGGTGGGGCTGGGGGCCCTTCCCAGATTCTGACTTTATGCTTAATAGGAACAAGCACAAAAGTATGCAGACCTCACAGACGCTGTGACCTCTCACCAGATCACCATCTTGGTCTCTAGCCTGCATCACTTGATGTTGGTGGAGAATCAAAATACAAATTGATCTTTCAAATGTAAATTAAAGTTTATGGCAATCTGGGATTTCTATTTACAGAAGCTATCACCAAGGGCTCAAAATATAGTAATTAATTATCCATGACTATTATAGGAGTTATCAAACATAATGCATACATAGACCTGGTTTCTATATTCTTAAATAGTTACATGCTATCTTTTTTTTCTGGCACTCTCTGATTAGGGGAGAAGGGGGGTTGTAATGCATGTTCTTGGAATTTATGACTGTAATGCGGAAAGATGAGGGGGGATGGGGATTGAAAATATGTACAAAAATTATGTGTCATTCAGCACTGTTTGATTTTTGATGCATGGAATGATTCATTGTTTGTCAAGTGTTTGTTTTCTTTTTGTTTTCAAGTGTTTGTTTTCTTTCTTTTTAATAAACTGTGGAAACAAAATATGCCATCTAAAGTCTAAACTGCTCCTTAAGAACTGATTTCTTGTAAACTGAACTGGAAACAAAATATGTAACTGTATATAATAATATTCTGAATTCTGTTGCAAAGAGCAACATGACTTATTCCATCTAAACATAAATACTGACCATGTAAAACTAGGGCAATACAACATCCCTGTTGTGCCGGGAAGTGGACCCTTGGCCTAGTGCAGGATTGCTAGGCTCCCCTGGTTGGACCCAGAGAGCACCTGCCACCAGGAGGTGGAGCACAAGAGGAGACAGAGGCTAGCTGGAGCTTCACCACTAGCAACCTGGGGTTCCCTTGGGTTGAACCCTTGGTTACCCAGGCTTCCTGGCCTTAGGTGGGCCTCGCAAGATCTCCTTGAGAGAAAGTTCAGGGGTGTGCCCACCACGATCAAGAGTGTGCGGTCGAAGTTCAGGCTAGGAGTCCGGGGTGCCAGAGGAAGGCCAGAAGAGAGTCTCTGAATGTTATAGCAAGGATTAGGACCAGAGTCAAGATAGCATAGTCAGCCAAAGCAGGGGTCAATACCAGTATTCAATCCGTGGGTAGACAGCCAAAGCAGAGGTCAGGTTCCAGTGATCAGTCCGTGGGTAGTCAGCCAAAGCAGAGGTCAGTTCCAGGCAGCAGTCAGATGTGGTCAGTGGTCAGGCAGAGGTCAGTTCCAGGCAGTGTGCAAACGTGGTCAGTGTTCAGGCAGAGGTCAGTTCCAGGCAGCGTACAGGACATGGTCGAGGAAGGAAACAGGCAATGGTCAAATCCAGGCGGCGATCAACATAGTCAAGAACAGGCAGAGGTCAGTAACGAGAAGAGAGTCCGAGAGGTACTACCTGGGGAGACACAGGAACAGGAGGATGCAGGAACAGAAGGATGCTGGAACAGAAGGACGCTGGAACAGCGGTGCGATGTTCAAGCTAGGAATTTGGGGTGCCAGAGAAGGCCAGAAAAGAGTCTCTGAATGTATGGCAAGGATCAAGGCGAAGAAGGAGGAGCTGAAGGTGGCCACTAGGTCGCAGAGCAGGGCCCAACATCGGAAGCAGCTTCCTGCCGCAGGATATGAGGCTAGGGGTGGCTCCATGCCGCGTGAACTGAAGAAAATGTCGGTGGCCTCCAGGCTGCAAGGAAGGATGACAATAGCAGCCTCCCGGCTGCATGGAAGCATGGCAGCAGCAGCCCTGCCCGCCACAGTGGAACGCATGTCGGACCTCTGGCGCCGAGAGACATAAATAATGGTGGACCTCCAACCGCCATGGAGTGTGGGAGACTGCAGCGGTGAGGTGGAAAGACTGCTTGCGGGCTAGGCCCCGCGAGGCAGAATCGTAACACTAATTTTTCTTGTTGATACTTCTACTTGTGCGATCAAGCAGACTGTTAGGTTTCCCAGTTGCTTTATTACATTAACTGGCTACCTTAATGTCATCTGACATGATTACTCCTAGCTTTTTTCTTGACAGTTTTCAGTCCCTAACTGATATGTGACTAATGGATCTTGGCAGCCCAAATGCATGCTTTTACAGTTTTTAGTATTGAAGCTCATTTTCCAAACTCTTGAACATTCTTCCAATTCTTTCACATTCCTTTTTTTTCATGCATTCTGGTATGTTGCCTCTGTTAAGATTTTTGTATTTTCTGAAAATAAGCATATTTTTTCCTCAAATTCCTCAGCAATGTTCCTAATAAAGATGATGACAATGGAAATAGCCCAATATCCTTGGCATAACCCATTTGTTACTTTTGCCTTCACCAGAGTAGACTCCATTTACCACCTTATCACTACTCTGAATCTTGTCGTTCAACCAGGCCCTCACCCAATTTACAACTTTTCTGACTATTCCAATAGCATAAAGTTTTTCTTACCCATCATCTACATGGAACAGTGTCAAAAGTTTTGCTGAACTCTAGATAGGCAACCTCTACTATATCTCCCTGATCTACCACTTTTTGCCACCTCACAAATAAAACCCAATCAATTTTATATGACAAGGTCCAAACCATGTTTGCTAATGTTTTTTCAAGTGCTACATTCTTTTTGCCATAGTTTTCCTATCAATGAAGTTAGGCTAATGGGTCTGTATTTGCTTGTTCCTCCCTGTCTTCACTTTTGTTGCTATTCTGTGCTTTTGTACTATATCAACTCTCCTTAATCCCTCGAAATGGTATAGTACAGTAATCACTAGACCATTACATTTTCCCTTACCATGAGAATTTAAATCAGTGTCTGTAAATATAAAGTCACATCATTACTTCAAATGCAAGTCACTGTAGTGTTCAGGAACATATATACCAAATGTATAATCTATCCACAAGCAGTACAAAAACCACACGTTTTTAGCTATCTAAAACATCCTTCTACTGTTTGTAACATTACTTCACTAGGAGACAATCGGTACTTTAAAAGGAAAACAGATTCCTGATATTTCTATCAATTATGTTTCGTCTTAGCTAATTAGTAGTATGTAGCTAAACAGAAACTTAAATGCTTATTTAGTTAAGTTAGCAAATTGACTTAAAATTATTTCAAAGATATAATGACATATTTTACCCACTAAACAATTTAGTTTTTCAATCATTTTCAGTAAACTACTGAAAAACAAAAAAGTTAAAGAACAATTTCATTTATGGTTTATCAAAGTAAATATTTTCAACTAACTCAGACTAATCATTTTTGTGAAACATAAAAATAAATATAAACACAGTAAACTGTATGAGAAAATAATCTGTGTAACTTTGTTTTCAATACAGCACAATGTATCCTCTGAAAGCATAAATAGTATGCTGAAAAGTCATGAATACTGACCCTTTCATATGGTTAAAATATGTCCCTTTCTTTACATCTTTCTGTAATGATACATGTAACATAGCAGTAAATGAGATACCACAGATTGTAGTGCTATAAATAATGGAACTTGGAACTTCTTAAATGTTCTATAGTATAATTTGCTAAGAAAAAACATTACTTACTGAATAGCTGCTATAGCAAAATGTTTATCATTTCTATTTGTTTCTTTATCATTATCCTACAACAGCCACTGCCTGCAAGAATTACAAAAACAAACAGAAAATTATATTCTGTATTATATCAAATACTATACATTACTAAGAACCAACAAGAATAGGATTTTAAATAAAATTATTAATACTAAAAGCCTGGTCCTGAAGACTGGCCCAGTGGTTCAGGTGGTAAGTGCTATGGCACTGTTATGGAGAAGGTCTCTGGCTTGATCCTCAATCAGGTCTTCTACTCAGTCGGTTGGCAGGGGCTAGGATGCAGGCAGAAGCAACATTCCTAGCCTTCAGAGGGAGGGAGTCCTCGTCCATCGTCATTGTTAAGGGTGATACCTAGTGGCTGGATTCAAGGCCCAGGATTGCCAGCTTCTGGAAGGAGCCCCTGGTACATGGCCCCAAACCTAGGACCATCACTGCAACTGATCAGACTAGTTCTGTTGTAGGTGGCAGGATATAAGAGGGGGAATGAAGGCTCAAGCTGCTAGATCCCAGCCCTGAGTTCCATTTTGAGCTGGAAATATAAAGGAGCAGAAGGAAACTACAGAGTGTAAAAAAAAAACCCTCAGTCTCAAAATCTACTACACTTTCACTACAACTCTATGTGTATTTAGTTTATAATCTTCTTAACTAGTATTTAAAAATGTAAAATAAATCTGTTTCTTATGCCATGAAATGCAATTGCTCTCAAATGCATAATATAAAATATACATACCAACCAAATCTATTGTTATGAACCACTTTCAAACAATGGTAAAATTCCACATGAGACAGGGTTAATGCCTAACACATTTGCTCTGTATATAACCTATTGACCACAACTTATCTGAATGGTGCACCACAAAGGCCCCTGACACCTTTCAATTTCAGAAATTAACAAAAACATTTCCAAATGAATACTACCATACTGTTTGAGCAGAAATTTGCAAAATTAGATCCAATGGGGTTTAAGATTCACAAATTGTAAAACCTAGGCTAAATATTTTAATTTTTATTTGCTCCTGTTGATTTGAAAAAGAAAATCTCACAACCAAGATGTTAAACAGATATGACTGCATGTACATCATTTTCTTAATCTGCCTCTAACAGAAAATGTTACCTCAATTTTCAACTAATACTACCCGCCTCTCCTCCCCACCCACTGCAATTCAAATCCTCCCTCCCTTGATCTTGGCTTCTATCCCTTAGATCCTGGACCTCCCTTCCTTGCTTCCTTCCCTTTCTATCTCTCCCTTCGCCCCATATCCTACAATCTACTTCCCAACTCTCCTCCTGCCTCCTCTTCTCATCCCAGATTATTAATCTTCCTTATCTCCCATCCTCCCCATCCCTACTTCTCTTTCATTTTCATACTCCTCCCCCTTTTTTCTTCACCCCAATCCTCCTACCTTCCTCTCCCCATCCCTGAGGTCTCCTTCTTGTACTGATACTTGAGATCATTTTTCTTCACCCAATAAAATTAAAATTGTGTTAATAATTATAGTGTAAAGCTATTTGTATAATGTATTATAAAAAATGGAAATGTTTGCAAATTTGCTTCAGAATTTTAACAATTTTGCCATAGGATCTACCTCTAGGCTTGTTTTTGTTTTTAGTTACTATTTTTATGAGCTGTGTCATGTTTATTGTTCCTTTTATGAATCTATGTATAATTGTATGTTCTCAATTATTTATGCTTTAATATAAACAGCTTAAGAAGTATGATAAGCGTTCGATACATTTTCAATAAATAAACAGGGAAGTGTGCCATACACCATCTGCTCCCTGTTGTCCAACCTCAAGGAGAAAGTGTGTGTGTGTGTGTGTGTTGGGGGGGGTGACAGAGGCAACAGCACCAACAGGTCTAGGGGGTGACAAAAATCCTAAATCCGTCACTCTTGGGGGACCCTCAGCCAATCAGGCTTTCAAGATATCTGCAATGAACATGAAATAGAGTTATGAGAGGTCTAGAACAGGTAAATGTGAATTGGTTATTTACTCTTTCAGATAATAGAAGTTAGCATGTAGCACATTTAAAACTAATCGGAGAAAATTCTTTTTCACTCAAAGCACAATTAACTCTGAAATTTGTTGCCAGGGGATGTAGTTAGTGCAGTTAGTGTAGCTGGGTTTAAAAAAGGTTTGTATAAGTTCTTGGAGGAGAAGTCCATTACCTGCTATTAATCAAGTGACTTAGAAAATAGCCACTGCTATTACATAGCATCAGTAACATGGGATAGACTTAGTTTTTGGGTACTTGCCAGGAACTTATAGCCTGGATTGGCCACTGTTGGAAACAGGATGCTGGCTTGATGGACCCTTGGTCTGACCCCCGTATGGCATGTTCTTATGTTCTCATGTAATGGAGACTGTGCATGCAAATCTCTCTATGTATATTCATTACATATACTGAAAACCTGATTGATTAGAGTTTCCAGAGCATAGGTTTGGGAACCATTAACTAGTGATTCCTCATCAGACAAAAAGTATGAATATGTCGATTAAAGAAAGGCTACTTTGGAGCTCACAAGCATTATATATTGAAGAGCCTTATCCAGGGGCATAATTTTTTACTATAACTTTTAAACAGCCATGCGAGTGTACATGTACACACGTATATCAGTTTGTGCCAAAGGACGCAGCCATTTTATAACATACGCGTATATATGTATGCAACGTATAAAATAGACTGTATATGCGTACATGTGTGCACAATTTTATGTGGATGTGCATCCCGGGAGATAGGCGCGTATTCGGGTACATTTACAATCCAAGTGGGTGCGCAATGGTGCAACTTCTACGTGTATCGCCAGGCTTTGGTGGCACTAGGCTTTTAAAATTCACCCCTATATGTGTGATTGCCCCCATTAGGTCTACATGTTCCTGAACATATTACGCATAGCACAGGGAGAGAGAAATATTACAATGACTTATCTTTGGTACTGTGGATCACTGGCAAAGCAGAGACAAAATGGACATTAAAAAGGGCTCTAGGAGGCAAGAAAGAAATAACATTTTTCAGTTAAATGAGTTATTAATCAGATAACATACATAGATAATTAGATCCTAGGGTTTCACGTTTTAGCCAGCATTATCAAGGAAGAGAAACCCAAGCTATATGCATTTATGCTAAAATACTCTGAAATGATGATTTTCCCAAATAAAACCTATAATGGATTGGTATGACTTAATTATAATGCAAAGTTTTAAAAGAAATTGGCAGGCAAAATGTCTACAGAATGTGGGAGTAAAGATATTGAGTTTTGGTTAGAAACAGCTTGGTGTCTATTGTACTTTTGTGTGCCAGTGGGTAGGCAGGGGTGTTCATCAGTCATGGCCCAGTAGTTATCACGGAATACCAACCATGCATTTCAGACAAATCCCCAAAGGGGATTTCCTCCAACTCTCCACTGAATATTAGACATCAGTAAGTGTACAAGGTATTTATTTATTTTAAATATTTATAATCCCTTATAGCAAATATATCATGCTAAGCAGATTACAAGCAAACAAAATTACAACATAAAATACATTCCAATAAATATATAACAAAGATAAAGCAATCAAAAATGAATAGAAAAAACAAACCATATGAATAGATAAAACATAAAAACAAAAAGTAGCCCAAGGTATGCTCAGACACAAATCCTTGCTCATTATAACCAACCAATTGTACCATATGCAGAGGAGGGGGAAGTCACTCAGCCAGCAGACTATACCCTTCTCTGCCAGCACAGCTGCAACTTAGATAACAGCTACACCATCATTTCTTGTGATGCACAAATTGTTTCAGGTTGCATCTGAAAGTTCAAGAATACTAAATAATTAGAAGACAGGATTAGTTTGGGTTTCAGGATTCCTTATCAAAGACCTCTGGGTCTGTAGCACAAGGTCAGCTTTGGAAATGAATGACAGAGTGGAACAGAAGCTTAGCAAAAAAAAGCAGCAGATTAATAAGCTGCGCCAAAGCTGACATGGGCTTTTGCACGTACTGTGCAGGTTTTTGGCTTGATTTTTCCAGCACTAGTATGTGGTTGGTGAGGAAAAAACACATACATAAACCCGCTTAAAACCTGTGCCTGGTTTTGTGCAAGTGCATGCAAATGGCATGCAAAGGAAGCAATTAACTATTCACGGGTTATGCAGGGAGCCATGCATCCGCTAGTGCAGATATTTGTACGCGGTTTTTTAGGCCTGGGTCAGGGCAGGGATTTAAGTTAAAGCGCGTGTCTGGAAGCCGGTTTACTCCCATTGCCAGCATTAGTGTGGTTGTGTGTCCATGCAACTCTGGGATAATCATGGATTACCTTCACTTTTTTTGAATGCTAATATATACTTTGCAGGTAGGCTGAAGAAATCTCTGCTGCATTTCCTGCACTTATCGACATCTGCTGATGGTACAGTTCCCATGTGATCAGAGATGGAACATGAAGAGGTTAGACATTGTTCTATCCACCTTCAGTTCCACTCCCAGACCAATAACTTTTACACTGTCTTATGAAATTGGAAGGCTTTTGCCCCATGAATCACTCATGGTTCACCACACTGATGTGGGTTTCCATGTGGGTTTCTGCACAGTTTATTATATAGGGCCTTGACTGAGTGTATTTGTGCGTGTTTAAACGTTTGTGTGGATTTTCTGCATGCATCTCATTTCCATACCCATCCTTTATTACATCCTGTAGAGGCGCCTGCTTTTACTGCATGGACTAAAAAAATAGACACAGACAATTGGGGCCGATTTCACCAAGGTCTAACTGGCAAGAATGGTACCTCTCTTGAAAGACTTTAGGATTTTGCCACTTGGATTAATTGCTAAACAAGAAACAGGGAAATTTGGGTAAATTCATAATCTATGACACCCAGCAGGAGCAGGGATCAATGACTAACTAAACTTAGCAGATTTAGTTCAAAATGATTTATTTGACTAGGCAACAGAAACTGGCAGAAACTGTAGGAGGAGAACACACTTAAAGCATTTTTGTGCCCAAAGCAAGGGTAATTCATGTGCATAAATCATGATAAACCATGCACATAAAAGTCTTATGTGCACAAAACTTGATTTTGGCACATAAATCCTGTCCAAAAGTCTCCCCCCTTGCCATCTGAGTTAAAACTGTGCAAGCAGCCTGTACTGCGTGCACATTTTAACTCAAGGTTTTGTGCACATTTTGGTGTTTGTACTTTTTTTTTTAAACTTTGGATGTATTAGTATACCATTTGCTTACTGCATCGGGAGTTAAATCTTTTTTAGTGCCTACAGTAAGAAACTGTGTACTGAATTTCAATGCACAGTCGTAACACAGAGCTTATTACATCTGCTCATTAGAATGATATAAAAGTCATTCCTAGGACAGGCTTACCACCTCACCCGTTAGTGCCTGCAAAGCTTAGCATCCAATTCCAGTAAAACAAATAGCAGGCCAAAATTTAACTACCCAAATTTTGTCTGATTCAGCGGTGTAGCTAGAGATGATTTTTTGGGTGGGCCCAAAGTTAACATGGGTGGAACATAAGCATACAGGTCTGAGCTCTACTAGTTGTACTCTTATTGATAAATAATGCCTTAGCATACACCCTACAAGGGGTTTCTATGTAGCTGCAAGAGCCTGTGAGGAAGAATATAAGAAACTCCCTCAGAAGGCCCAGCCCCAGTTATCTGTACTGGTCCTCCTTAACTCCCAACACAGCAAGGGATTCTGCATTAGGGTGGATCACTGCAAGCAGGGAAAAGAGGACATGGTCCAAGGGATGAAGGAAGCCCCAGAAAGAGATGGAAGCTTTGAGATAATGAACTGTAAGTTACAACTGTTTTGTTGCCCTGCACAAACCAGCTAAGTTGTTTTGTTTATTACTGTTCACCAATAAAGAAGCTTATAAAGGTTTTTTCCAGACACTAGCCTGGACTCTATTCTCTAGCTAGTCCTTACTGCTTGTATCACATATGGTGTCAGAAGTGACATTGCATGCATAAGCAGGGAGAAAGGCAGAAGCCCACAGCCACAGCAGAGAAGGAAAAAAACAAAAACCCTACAGTTTTTTTTCTCTTCTCCTGGGACCTCACAGTTTTATTCACCAAACTGAAGCTAAAACAGGCCCTTCCTGTGCAATCAAGGGTCAAGCAATGAATCAGGGCCGGACAGGCCAACAGGTTTTTTCCCACCTTCTCCTTCTCCAGAGAGGTACTCAGTTTGGAGGTGGCTCAGAAAGCAGGGAAGATGGAGTAAGTGAACCAGATCATTGTTACAGGGCAGAAGCAATTGCAAAATGCCATATAAATTCAAACTGACCAGCAGTAGGTACTGCAAGAACAACTTCAAAACAGAATTCTAAGACAGGTAGCATAGACCATACAGACCACTGTGACCAGGATACCTCAGGCAAATTCATTACCAAAAATCCTGTCGGCTTGGTCTGAAGCCAAGGACTATGTACTTGGTTAAATTGCTGACAAGCAACAGTCAAGCGGCTTTCCACCTGCCAACCCGAATGGGAGGGCTGCCTATGCGAAAGTCAAGGCCGCTATCCTGGAGAGAACTGGGTACACCTCAGAAACAAATAGGCAGCAGTTCCAGCAGAGGTTGTTGCAGCCTGGGGAAAGCTCTTGAAACCTATTTCATCAGCTGAAGGATGCCGGCTAGAAGTGGTTACAGCCAGAGGCAAAGACTAGCCTTGAAGTAGCCTGACAGGTGCTTCTGGAACAATTTTTAGATGGGCTTGATCAGCCCATGCAGAATTTAGTCTGCTGACACACTAGGCTTACTTTGGAAAGAGCTGTAGAAGTCCGACCGCCTTCCCCCAGGTGCAATTAATGTCCAATGTAATAAGGAGGCTAGAAAGACAGCCCACATAAACTCCCTGGCAAAGTACAGGGAGTAGAGGTTCCCAGCAGCATCTCTCAGAGGCAGATAGTTCATCTTCTGTACCTAGAATTCAGATCACTGTCTCTTCCATATGCTTTAAATGTGGTTGGAGAGGTCATTTGGCAAGCGACTGCCAATTTGAGGGACCTGAAGTTATGAATGTCAGTTTAGTGACCCAGCCAACACTAGAATGTAAAGCCTCTGGGGATAAAGGAAAAACTCCAAAGTAGGAAACATGCTCATCCCGGAAGTAGAAAGGTACATCCCCAGAAATTAAACAGTGAACAATTTTTCCTTCTGGACCCTCTGTAGGGGGAATGGTCATCAGGAGGACCGCTGTCCATTTGGAAAGGCAAAAAATAAAGAACCCTCTAAGGGAACAATTAAAGGCAAAGGTGAAACCACCCAGTGAGCATACTCTTTTGTTAGAAGGTGGACCATAATGAAGAGTGTCCATGGTTATATGACATGGAGTGTGGATGCAAGCTGGAGGAACAGCACATGAAGGAGCAAATGGAAATAGCAGAACCTCAGAATGAGAATAAAAAATAAGAGCACAACTGGGTGAACACATTCGCAAAACTGTATAATTGTAGCTTAGTGGATGTTTCTAATAGCATCATAAAGAGTTTGTGATTCCAGTGAAGCTGGACAAAGTGCCCATCCAAGCGTTGGTGGATTCAGGATCTGGCAAGATACTTGTTTGTGAGGACCTCCTCCAAAAAGAGTGTATCAATCAAAAGAGAAAAGAAACACAAACAGGAATACCCAACCCGTCAGGTCCCCTGATGACCCCAGCAGGTCAAGCCATTATGGAAGCGGAAGGCCTTTCTGATCTCCCCTACTTGGTTATTCTGGGATATGAACAGTCCACAGATTATGGCCTGTGAAGCCAGCTCACAGGGAATCGGGGGAGGGGGTATATGAGGGAGCATATAAGAAATTCCCTCAGAACAACTTAAAGGACTGGCTACAGCTATTTGTACTGGTCCTCCTTATCTCACAACACAGCAAGGGATTTTTGGCTAGGGTGGATCACGCAAGCAGTGATAAGAGGCCAGGGTCCAAGGGATAAGATAGGCCTCAGAGAGAGAAGGAAGCCTCGAGATAATAAATTGTAAGGTACAATTGGTTTCTCAAACTACACAAATTATCTAAGCTGTTTCATTTATTATTTGTTCACCAATAAAGAAGCTTATAAAGATTTTTGCCAGCATCTAGCCTGGAGTCTGCTCTCTGGCTAGTCCTGATTGCTTGGTTTCACAAAGCCATTATGCATCATGAGTGAAACTTTAAAATATTTTACCTCAATTATTTCAAGCACTTACTAACATTAAAAATTCCTTATTAAACTATATTTATTTATGTTATTTATGTTATATTTACTGCTGTTTATAAATAAACAATAATATCATGTAAAAAGCAAACATATAACAAATACCAATCAATCATATAATAAACAAATAATGTATTTTTATGAATCCTCTTTCCAGAAAGGCAGAGATCATCATAAGTACAATAACATAGCAATATTCATAATAATAAGAAAAGGTCCAAAGCAGAACTAGGATAGTTCACATTACAACACGACATGAAAAAAAAAAATAAATATATATATATATTTTATTTATTTTTATTTATTTATTTTCTTTTATATACCGACATTCGATCGAAATATCACATCGGTTTACAGGGAACTGAGAAATAGGGGGGGTTGGTCCGCCCTATTTTACATTATAACATGGTATATTAACTATTTAACATTATAACATGGAAACTATATACACGATATTATATATATATATATTTATATATATATATATATATATATATATATATTGGAATTCTGGTGTCACCTCAGCAAAAAAATATCTCCACTGCTAAACATTTTGTTAAGGAACACAAACCCCTGTAAAAAAAATAAAATAAATAAAGATGCCTAGAACCTTGTCATATCATGCAATCACAACACTGACTCTCAGGTTTCAAATAACAGCAATCTTATGGAAAAGCAACAATGCAAATTCTACTCCAGATCCTAGAACCCTAATACACCTAGTGGAGTAATAGAACAAGCTACAAATACCTACAGAGAAACTACATGCTAGCAGAAATACTGCAACTTGTACACACAGAAAGAATACAGATCAACCCATATCTAATACAGAAATAAGGAACTACAAATTAAAAACAGAGACATGCAGACAAAATCAAAATAGAAAGCCTGAAAAACCAGATTCTGAACAGTGGAACTCTAAAGAAAAAGCAAAACACAAAAATATAAGAAATGCACATTCACAAAGATGAAATATTCCAATCGCTAAAAATGTGAAATATATATTTTCTAACCTTTGTTGTCCGAGCATTCTATTTTTCTAATTGGTTGTTTCTGGTCTCTTTTTTCCACTTTTTTCTTGTCAGTCTTTTTCTAATTCTTTTTTCAAGGTCTCTCATTTCTTTCTGTTTCTTTTATCTCCTTCTGTCTTTTTCCCTTCCTCACACAAACACATACACACAAACAGGCTCATGCTTTCTCTCACAGATTCCCTCACCCATATAAGCTTTGCCATGCACAGAAACTCTCACTCTCATATACTCTCCCCCACATACACAAAGCTCTCATGCTTTCACACACAAAGTTTCACTGTCACATGATCTCTTACCCACACAGGCTCCCATTATCACACACACACATACACACACAGACCCTCCTTATCTCACACACACAGATACCCAGTTTCCCATTCTCACACACACACACGTACTAAGGTTTCCGTTCTCTCATACACACACACACACACACACACACACACAACCAAGTTCTAATTCTCACACACACACAAATGTACACACCCAAGCTCCCATTCTCTCACACAAACACACAGGCTCTGATTCTCACACACACACACACAGGCTCCCATTCTCTCTCAGACATACACCCACATACACAGGTTCCCATTCTCTCACATACACTATTCTCTCAAACACATACACACATGCCCCTAGGTTCCTACTCTCACAAACACACCCCCAGGCAGGCTTCCATGCTCTCTCACATGCATTCAGGCTCCCATTATTATACACATGCACCCAGGCTCCCATTCTCTCTCTCACACACACACACACACACACACAGCCTCTTCCAACAACCACCAAACTTTCTTCCTTCGCAGTGGGGATGGGATCCCATGGCGACCTTGCCGCAGCAGCACTCTCTTATATTTGCTACTGTGGGGATGGGATCCATAACAGCCTTATTCCAGCAGGTTCTTTTCTTGTCTGCCTCATCCTCATCTTCACCACCATGGGGATGAAATTCCACAACAGCCTTGCTGCATCAGAACACCCTCATCTTCACGGCCGTGGTGATGGGGTACCACAACGGCCTTGCAGCAGCAGACCTCTTGCTGTGTTGGGCAGCCCTGACTGGGTGGGCCTGAGCCTAAAGTGGGTGGGCCATGGCCCATCCATGGCTATGCATAGGTCTGATTAAATTTAGGAACATTTTCAACAGAAAACCTATCCAGTTAGTTTCCAAGGAATTCACCAACACACTGACCTATGGTATTGTAGTCAGCTTTACCTAGCTCACAGCATTCACTTGCCCCACTTTCCACAATACATTAAGGGTCCAATGTGAAAAGGGATTTTTAAGTTTTACTTTTATTAATTTTATTATTACATGATAATGACCTGAAGCAAAAGAAATTCATATGTATTAAAATAAACAAAAAGGAGGAATATAAGCAAAATAAAGATAAAAAAGAAAAAAAATTCTTATCTAAATCTGAAGTCCACAATTTGATTGACCTTAGAAAGAAAAAAATATATACCAAAAAAAGAAAACAAAAGGCTTATCCAATACAAATGTATCCTCCCTAAATCAAAGGGCAGTGAAATGAGACCAGGACTGATTCCTTGGTTCTCTATAGTTGAAGTAATCTTCCTAAGTTTGCTTCTAAGAGAAGACATAAGCTGGTCAGGATCAACAAATATATATCTATTGCCCCGATAATTCACAATACATTTGCAAGGAAAATAGTAGTTCCAATATCCAAGACTTGCTGACACAAAGCTAAGAATCTCTTACTAGTAATATGTACACCTTTAGATAAACCTGAAAAAATCAAACTGTCTCAGAAAAAAATAATTCCTATTCTTTAAAAAGGTCCACAGAAACAGATCCTTGTCCATGGAAGAAGAGACATCCAAGATTGCTCTAGTTTCCACTTCTTCTGAAAACGTCTCAAGAAACTAGATCAAACTAGGCTTAGTAGAAGTCAAAACATCCAAATCATCCTCCCTAGTCGAAGATGATGATTTAAATCTGGGAACATAGAACTCACGAAAGATCAGTGTTACTAATTCTGATGAAAATTTTAATTCAGTCACACAAAGGATCAAATACAAGACATTAACTATTCTACATAACGAAATCTACAAAGTTGACAACTCTTCCCTTGATCACATGATTAAACTGCATAAACCACCACGCACTACAAGAATCACTAGCAAATTACAACTAATCATTTCCCCCCTCACCTCTGCGAAACTATCCAACACTAGGAATAGAGCCTTCTCTATATCAGGACCAAAAGAATGGAACTCTATACCAACTTACTTAAGTTCAATCAGGGACTCTAAATCTTTCAAAAAAGAACTTAAAACATGGTTATTCAGACAATCATTCACAGACTGAATTGGATAACCAAATTCAGTATATCGAAATTCTTTCACTGTAACAATCATTATTTTCATGTCCTCCCCACCCCGCCTCACCTCTTGCTTCATCTCTCCTCTAATTCCGTCTTATATTATTTTTCTCCCCGATTTCCCTTGAACCTTTACTTCATTATTACCTAACCAGCCCACCTTTGAATAAATTGCTCTCACACACCTCTACAATGTTACTCCTAAACAATTTACCTTATTAACTAACATCTCCTGTTAAATATCAGCAAGACCAATTTATAAGTCGTTTTTCTTTTTCTTTAAATCTGTTCTACTCTGCTTTTGCCGAGATGTTAATTATTATTATTTTCATGTTTATGTATTATGAAAACATTTTATGTATGAAGTTGTTTCACTGTAAACCGGAGTGAAGGCATTCAGCTATACATCGGTATAAAAAAAGAATCTAAATAAATAAATAAGTAAATAAATAAATAAATAGATAAATAAATAAAATATGTCTTCAACATTTCATAAGGAGTCTGACAAACTTTGAGGAAAAATTAATTATACGAACATAAGAACATGCCATACTGGGTCAGACCAAGGGTCTATCAAGCCCATCAACCTGTTTCCAACAGTGGTCAATCCAGGCCATAAGAACCTGGCAAGTACCCAAAAACTAAGTCTATTCCATGTTACCGTTGCTAGTAATACAGTTGCTATTTTCTAAGTCAACTTAATTAATAGCAGGTAATGGACTTCTCCTCCAAAGAACTTATCCAATCCTTTTTTAAACACAACTATACTAACTGCACAAACCACATTCTCTGGCAATAAATTCCAGAGTTTAATTGTGCGCTGAGTGAAAAAACACTTTATCCGATTAGTTTTAAATGTGCCACATGCTAACTTCATGGAGTGCCCCATAGTCTTTCTATTATCTGAAAGAGTAAAAAACCGATTTACATCTACCCGTTCCAGACCTCTCATGATTTTAAACACCTCTATCATATTCCCCTTCAGCCGTCTCTTCTCCAAGCTAAAAAGTCCTAACCTCTTTAGTCTTTCCTCATAGGGGAGCTGTTCCATTCCCCTTACCATTTTGGTAGCCCTTCTCTGTACCTTCTCCATCGCAATTATATCTTTTTTGAGATGTGGCGACCAGAATTGTACATAGTATTCAAGATGCGGTCTCACCATGAAGCGATACAGAGGCATTATGACATTTTCCATTTTATTCACCATTCCCTTTCTAATAATTCCCAACATTCTGTTTGCTTTTTTGACTGCCACAGCACACTGAACTGACGATTTCAATGTTTTATCCACTATGATGCCTAGATCTCTTTCTTGGGAGGTAGCACATAATATGGAACCTAACATTGTGTAACTATAGCATGGGTTATTTTTCCCTATATGCATCACCTTGCACTTATCCACATTAAATTTCATCTGCCATTTCGATGCCCAATGTTCCAGTCTCAGAATGTCTTCCTGCAATTTATCACAAAATTGCAGGAAGACTACTCTGAACAATTTTGTATCCTCTGCAAATTTGATTATCTCACTCGTATTTCTTTCCAGATCATTTATAAATATATTGAAAAGTAAGGGTCCCAATACAGATCCCTGAGGCACTCCACTGCCCACTCCCTTCCACTGAGAAAATTGTCCATTTAATCCTACTCTCTGTTTCCTGTCTTTTAGCCAGTTTGCAATCCACGAAAGGACATCGCCACTTATCCCATGACTTTTAACTTTTCCTAGAAGCCTCTCATGAGGAACTTTGTCAAATGTCTTCTGAAAATCCGAGTATACTACATCTACCGGTTCACCTTTATCCACATGTTTATTAACTCCTTCAAAAAAGTGAAGCAGATTTGTGAGGCAAGACTTGCCTTGGGTAAAGCTATGCTGACTTTGTTCCATTAAACCACGTCTTTCTATATGTTCTGTGATTTTGATGTTTAGAACACTTTCCACTATTTTTCCTGGCACTGAAGTCAGGCTAACTGGTCTGTAGTTTCCCGGATCGCCCCTGGAGCCCATTTTAAATATTGAAGATGCTTATGTTTTGTCATGTCTACTACTGAGTCATGGTGTGCTTCATGAGGAGTTAAAAATTAATGCAAGCCCAAATTAAAATGTGCACACTCAGCATTCTGCATAAGGTGAGCACATATTAAAACTCAGAATGGCAGGAGAATGAGTTCATACATACACAACAAGATTCACTCTCCAGCGCAGCAGGAAGCACTGGGGTAGAGGAAAAGTGTCCTTTTTTATCTAGTTGCTAACTTACATAAGCACTGCTGTTAAAGCAATGCTGGACACATTGGACGCTGGTATGGTGGTCTGGGTGCAGTGATGGGAAGAAGGAGAAGTGCGGACTTACCATAAAAACATAAAGAATATAAGACATTGCCATACTGGGTCAGACCAAGTGTCCATCAAGCCCAGCATCCTGTTTCCAACAGTCGCCAATTCAAGCTACAAGTACCTGGCAAGTACCCAAACGCTACTGATGCCAGTAATAGCAGTGGATATTCTCTGACAAATTAGCAGTTAATGGACTTCTCCTTCATGAACTTATCCAAACCTTTTTTAAACCCAGCTACACTAACTGCACTAACCACATCCTCTGGCAACAAATTCCAGAGCTTGGAGTGCCCCCTAATCCTTCTATTATTGAAAGAGTAAATAACCGATTCATATTTACCTGTTCTAGTCCTCTCAAGATTTTAAAGATCTCTATCATATCCTCCCTAAGCCGTCTGTTCTCCAAGCTGAACAGCACTAACCTATTTAGCTTTTCCTCATAGGGGAGCTGTTCCACCCCCTTTATCAATTTGGTAACCCTTCTCTGTACCTTCTCCAACGCAGCTATATTTTTTTTGACATGTGGCGACCAGAATTCTACAAAGTACTCAAGGTGCGGTCTCACCATAGAGCGATACAGAGGCATTATGACATTTTCCATTTTATTCACCATTCCCTTCATCATAATTTCTAACATTCTGTTTGCTTTCTTGACTGCTGCAGCACACTGAACTGACGATTTGAACATATTATCCACCTAGATCCGCCTAGATCTTTTTCCTGGGTGGTAGCTCCTAATATGGAACCTAACGTCGTGTAACTACAGCATGGATTATTTTTCCCATATTACATTTTTGTAAGTACAGCTATCTGGGGGGGGGGGGGGGGGAGAGGGGAGTTGAGAGGAAGTGTACTGTGGATTTTCAGGCCTAAAGGTCCACTGCTGCTATTCATTTAGGGGTAGATTTTTAAAAACGGCGCGTTCGTGTACTTTTGTTCGCGCTCCAGGCGCAAACAAAAGTACGCTGGATTTTAGTAGATACGCGCGTAGCCGCGCATATCTGCTAAAATCCAGGATCGGTGCGCGCAAGGCTGCCGATTTTGGGCAGCCAGAGCGCCGAGCCGCGCAGCCTGCCTCCGTTCCCTCCGAGGCCGCTCCGAAATCGGAGCGGCCTCGGAGGGAACTCTCTTTCGCCCTCCCCCTCACCTTCCCCTCCCTTCCTCTACCTAACCCACCCCCCCCGGCCCTATCTAAACCCCCCCCCTACCTTTGTCTGCGGATTTACGCTTCCCGGAGGGAGAAGTAAATCCGTGCGCGCCAGCGGGCCGCTGGCGCGCCGAGACGCAACCCGGGGGCGGTTCCGGAGGGCGCGTCCACGCCTCCGGACCGCCCCGGGCCGAAACCATGCCCCCGGGCCTGCCCCCGAAACGCCGCGTCCCGCCCCCGAAACGCCGCATCGATCGGCCCTGCCCCCCGACACGCCCCCGAAAAAAACCCCGGGACTTACGCGAGTCCCGGGGCTCTGCGTGCGCCGGCAGGCCTATGGAAAATAGGCGCGTCGGCGCGCAAGACCCTGCTCGCGTAAATCCGGGCGGATTTACGCAAGCAGCGCTTTTAAAATTCGCCCCTTAATTTTTTGGAGAGCTCAACCATCAGGGTCATTATTTCATTAGAGTAAAGGAGGGGAAAATCAAGCTAGCAGGCCCACACTACAGCCTTTTTTTTTTTTTTTAACAGTATTAGAACTTAAATCAGCTATAATTTTTAATAAAGCTACTTAACAGTAACTTTGAAACCTAACAGGATAGATTTGAATATTGGCCCAGATAACATTTCAAAATTATCTGGCCACATATATCCAGATGACCTTTGAAATTTAGCAGACAATAATAAAATCTAGCCAGTTAAGTTTCAAAGTTTTCCAGGTAGATTTACGCAGATTACTTTATTTGAAGATATCCAGCAGAATATCCAGCTGAATATCACTGAAAACTTATTTGGCTATCCATTATCCTTTTTTTTTTATTATTGGCCTCACAAATATATGCTGAAAGTGGTTTATAATCTAGAAGATTATATCGTCCTAATCCAACACTGTGCAGATATGTGTCATTACATCACTGGATTTTATACCTGAATCACTGAGTTTGCCAAGAATATGACTTTAATACACAATATGAATGTGAAGATATGAGAACAGATGAAATAATGGAAACTAATTTTATATGGGTGGACCAATTGGTGGCCTGGTGTTTTACACATCAAGAAAGAGGAGGCAGACTAAGAATGAGGACAGACAATAAATCTGAGTTGGGACCAGATAAGAATTATTGTGTGTGTGAATTTAACAGTAAAAAACAGTAAGCAGATGTGGCTGGAATATTTGCAAAGTGTAAAGGCTTTGAAAGATCTCCTGGGAAATGCAAACACATGGAGAAGCAACTTTTTGTTTAACTATTACTCAACAAATCTTTTCCATAGTAACAAAGTAAATGACAGTAGGCTGGTAGCTGCTGCTCCGTGCAGGTTAACCCCATGCCTTCTTTAAAGAGTAGAACTGCTTCCGCTCTGTATGTTATCTCCATGCCCAGGGGCAGCTCAAGGCAATCTGCTGCCTGAGGCGAAGGATGAAATGGCGCCCATCACACACATGGCCCATGTGTGTGATGGGCCATGTGTGAAATTAGCGAGTGCCAGGGCAGGGGGAAGGCAATGGAGGGTGAAGTGACTTGCCCAAGGTCACAAGGAATGGCAATAGGATTTGAACCCTGGCTTTCCTTGTTTGCAGACCACTGCTCTAACCACTCAGTTTTTGGGACTGTTAATTTTTTGTTCTCAGTCTTCGGTGTCTGCACTAGGGTTCACCGGAAAAATATTTAATGGGGAGGAGTAGCCTTTGGCCTCCTTACCTCCCACCCTTCTCCAGGATCTGCCCCCTGGCGGTGTGAGAGGTTGGTGAATGGTGGGAGTCTGTGTGTGTGACACGCTCTCTCTTATGGCTGATACTAGGGTATTAGATGTCCTGACCTAGACAAACCTTACAGCCTTTCAATCCCCCTTCCCTCCCCTCCCCACATAATTAAAACTTAAGCATTCTTTTACATTTTAAAATGTATTAACTTCCCCAACCTAACAAGGCAGATGGCATATGGAAAATAGGCATTCAAAGTACAATCTTCTGAAGTAAAAATATCACTTACAACAACATATATATTATATAGGCATACACTGCAAAGAAACACACTTTGAATAATAATAGTTTAATAGTCTTAATAAACTACCTTTCACATAGTAATCAAGGTGGTTTACTGGATTCCATATGGTATTAGGCCTATGGTAAAGTGCACTGGGTGTGGACTTGGCCCACAGAAAGCCAGGAATAAACTGAATACAATCCCAATTTAGAAAACCTTCCATATCATAATTGCCAGCACTTAACCTATGAAAAAGCCATACTGCAAATATTGCATCAGGCCATAAACACCAATATACCTTCTATTAGGAAAACAGATTAAAGCCAGGTTGTTGTAAATCTCTACACAGAAACTAAATGCTAGCAGAATACCTAAAGCCTCAGTCACACAAGGAGAACACAGATAGACTCAACAAATAGGGGCGGATTTTCAGAGCCCTGCTCGCCGAAATCCGCCTAAATCCAAGCGGATTTAGGCGAGCAGGGCCCTGCGCACCGGTGCGCCTATGTTCAATAGGCCTACCGGCGCGCGCAGACCCCGGGACTCGCGTAAGTCCCGGGGTTTGGCGAGGGGGCGTGTCGGGGGCGGGCCCGGTCGGCGTGGCATTTTGGGGGCGTGTCGGCAGCGTTTTGGGGGCGGGCCCGGGGGCGTGGTTACGGCCCGGGGCGGTCCGGGGGCATGGCCGCGCCCTCCGTACCCGCCCCCAGGTCGCGTCCCGGCGCGCTAGCGGCCCGCTGGCGCGCGGGGATTTACGTCTCCCTCCGGGAGGCGTAAATCCCACCGACAAAGGTAAGGGGGGGGTATAGACAGGGCCGGGCGGGTGGGTTAGGTAGGGGAGGGCAAAAGAAAGTTCCCTCCGAGGCCGCTCTGATTTCGGAGCGGCCTCGGAGGGAACGGGGGTAGGCTGCGCAGCTCGGCGCGCACCGGCTATACAAAATCGATAGCCTTGCACGCGTCGATCCAGGATTTGCGCGGCTACGCGCGTATCTACTAAAATCCTGCGTACTTTTGCTGGCTCCTGATGCGCCAGCAAAAGTACGCCAATTCACGCGGTTTGAAAATCTACCCCATAAAGAATAAAGAGATCATAAAATATAAATTGAAACGTGCAAAAACTAAACTGGAAATCACAAGAAGCCAAACTCTGTAAGCAAATCAAACACAATCAAGAAATATAAAACTTTAAACATCCTAATAAAAAAATGTCAAATTTGCTGGTAAATTCAGCCAATTAAAAACACCTATAAAAATGTTTAAATTATTACCAAACACTAATAAAATATTTCAAAACAGCAGATACATCACATCCAATAATTAAAACTAACAAGGATAAAAAAAACAAAACTCCCACTCTCCATGCCTGGGAACTTTAAATTTCCAGTTCTCCTGAGATTGTCGTAGACTGGAGGGTGCACAAACTTTAACCCTTCTTACACACATATATATACAGGTACTCTCACACATGCACATACATGTGCGCAGACACACACATGCACATATACACACACAAAAACCCTCTCATATATACAAATACACACCTCACCACCCTCTCATATATACACATACATACATGCCCTCTCATATATACACATACACCCCCACCATCCTCTCATATAGACACATACACATACACCAGCCCCACCACCTCTCATACACATACACACACCACCACCCTCTCATACACATACCCCACCAGCCCCACTACCCTCTCATACACACCCACACACGCCACCACCCTCTCATGCACACACCCACCCTACCACCCTCTCATATATACACCCCCCACCAGCCCTCTTATACACACAGGGGTAGATTTTCAAAAACCGCGAATAGGCGTACTTTTGTTGGCGCTCCAGGCGCAAACAAAAGTACGCTGGATTTCAGTAGATACGCGCGTAGCCGCGCGTATCTGCTGAAATCCGGGATCGGCGCGCGCAAGGCTATCGATTTCGTATAGCGGGCGCGCGCCGAGCAGCCTACCCCGTTCCCTCCGAGGCCGCTCCGAAATCGGAGCGGCCTCGGAGGGAACTTTCTTTTGCTCTCCCCTCACCTTCCCCTCCCTTCCCCTACCTAACCCACCCGCCCGGCCCTGTCTAAACCCCCCCCCTTACCTTTGTTGGGGGATTTACGCCTCCCGGAGGGAGACGTAAATCCCCGCGCGCCAGCGGGCCGCCGGTAGACCTATGTAAAATTGGCTTACCGGCGCGCAGGGCCCTGCTCACCTAAATCCGCCCGGATTTGGGCGGATTTAGGCGATCAGGGCTCTTAAAATCCGCCCCACACTGTACCACCCTCTCATTCACACACAACCCCCCATCCTACCCATACAGACCCCCTCACTCACCCACCCACACATACACACACCCTTACCCACCCACCCTTTCATATATATACACACAGGCTCTCACCCCCCTCTAACACACACACACACATAGTCACCCATCTACACAGGCAGGCAGTCACTCACCCACACACGCATACAGGCAGTTACTCACACACACCCATAGGGCCTAGGCCTTTTTTTCAGTCACCAATAGGATGGAGTCCACTGGCAGTCACTGCATCCTCCTCCTCTCTTAGGTCACCAGTTGTGAGGTGGGCAGCAGCAGGAGTCGCATTTACTCTGACATCATCTCCTGCTGCCGGGGGCCAGTCTCGCAGTAAAAGCTGTGAAACTGGCCCCGCGGCAGCAGGAGATGGGATAAATGCGACTCCGCTGCCCAGGGTTAGGGACGTGTGCTGACACTGAGCTGATTGGGCAGGTATAAACCAAACACCTGCCTGATCCACTCAGTGGCAACACACATCCCTAACCCTGGGCAGCAGGAGTGGACTAGCACATTAATGCAAATAAATACATAAATAATAATAGCATGCTCACACCAGAGATCACTTTAGCCCAGACACCAACATTTTTAACAGGTCTTTTAAAAAATGTGCTACTTTTACAAAAATAATTCAACTTATATTGAAAAGAAAAAAGAAGAAAGAAAGAAATATACTGTGCAAATTTCTCTACAAACATAGGAAGCACATTCTGGCAGCTCTAAAAACATTGCGTTGTTCTCAGACAATATTTTATCGATCCTGAAAGGCTCTTCTCAGATTCAAAGTTCTGAAAAGTAAACCCCTGCCCTATCTGCTTTTCCTAACAGATCGAAGAACTTGATTTGTTCTCAGGCAGATTTTCCCAAAGCATTTTCTTTACAGCTATGGATGTGTCTGAGACAACATCATTCCGATTCATGAGCGAGAAAGATACGAGTTTGGAAAGCGCTTTCTTGCACCAGTTGGGCTGTGAATCTCCTCCTCTTTGTTTTAATGTTCGCACCCCCGCCCCCTTCAGGCATTTAGAACTGAAGCTCAAAAGTTGGTTGATTTTGTGGCTGCTTCTCTCTCTCTCTCTCTCTCTCTACTTTTTTGTCCTATATTGAACAGGGGTGATGGGTAAGAGGTGCCTGTCCTGTCTGCAGCTGTCCCCTACTCCACGAGGTACAAATAGAGATCACTTACTTAGGGGACAAACAAAAACAGCTCTATTTCCACCCAGCCCAGTCTGAAAGACATGCCATTTCTCTTCTCTTTCTAATTTTATCATTCAGGCAGGAGGATGTGGAACTGTGGGTAACCGGGATCTTAGAAGCATTACAGAATTCAACACCAAGCAAAATAGATGAACCAAAACCCCTGACCGATCCACTCAGTGGCAACACACATCCCTAACCCCGGGCAGTCATCTCCTGCTGCCCAGCGTTAGGTTCATGTGTTGCCACTGAGCGGATCGGACAGGGGTTTAGTTTATCCCTGCCCAATCCGATGTCTGACTCTGGAGGCAGGGTGAGGCAGGGGCTGCAGTAGAGGTGTTTTGAAGGGACACTTTTTGCTGCTTCAAAATTCTACCACCTGAAGCAACCGCCTCACCCTGTCTCATGATAGAACCGCCCCATCCATGTCTTCTAAAGTAACTGCTGAACTTTGTAGGTTATCCCAGTTAACACAAGTTACCCTTTTTCTTAATATCTATCCTTTAGTGATTAGGGATCTTCTATATTTATCCCACACCCTTTTGAATTCCACTACGGTTCTTGTCTTCAACACATTTTCCAGGAGGGCATTCCTTGCATTCACCATTCTTTCTGGAAGAAATATTACCTAATGATATTCCTGACTCTACCCTTTGGAGCTTGATATTATTACTCTTATTATTATTATTACAGCTTTATTTCTATTGGAAAGAAGTTTTGATTCTTGGGAATCAATAATATCCTTCAGGTATTTAAAAGTCTATATCATATCTCCCCTGTGTCTCCTTTTCTCCAGTCTCACAGCATAATTCTTCCAGTACAGACCCCACACCATTCTTACTGCCTTTTTCTTAATCACTTCCATCCTGTCTCTATTTTTTTTGAGATATATTTTCCAGAACTGAACATAGTACTCCAAATGAGGCCTCACCAAGGACAAGAACAGGAGCATTATCACCTCCTTTTTCCTGCTGGTTATGCCTCTTTCTATGTAATGCAGTATCCCTTGAGTCTTAGCCACAGCTTTGCTACCTTCTGATCATCAGACATTATCATCCCAAGGGCTCTCTCCTAGTCAGCACACATCAATCTTTCGGCCCCATCCCTCAAATTGTGTACAGTTCCTTTGGATTGTTGTACTCCAAGTGCATGACTCTGCACTTCTTGGTTTTAAAGCCCAGTTGCAACACTTTGACCACTCTTCAAGCTTTCTTAGATGACTTTTCATTTTCTCTATTCCTTCAGATGTGTCCACTTTGTTGCAGATCTTAATATTATCCATAAAATACAAACTTTACCTTCTAATATCTCCACAATATTGCTCTCAAGAAACTAAAGAGAACTGGTCCCAGAATTGATCCTTGATACACTCCATTTATCATTCTTCTCTCTTCAGATTCAATTTACCATCTCTCACTGTTGTTTATCAGTCAACCAATTTGTAATCCATTCCACCACCTTAAGATCTACTCCTAGATTTTTCATTTTATTTATGAATCTCCTATGTGGGATAGTGTTAAAAGCTTTGCTGAATTCAGATAAATGACAACGAATGCTTGTCGTTCATCTAATTCTCCAGTCGCCCAATCAAAAAAGTAATGATAAGAACATAAGAACATAAGAAATTGCCATGTTGGGTCAGACTAAGGGTCCATCAAGCCCAGCATCCTGTTTCCAACAGAGGCCAAACCAGACCACAAGAACCTGGCAATTACCCAAACACTAAGAATATTCCATGCTACTGATGCTAGTAATAGCAGAGGCCATTCCCTAAGTCAACTTGATTAATAGCAGATAATAGTATTCTCCTCCAAGAACATGTTCAAACCTTTCCTTTTTTTAAACCCATCTACACTAACTGCACAACCACATTCTCTGGCAACAAATTCCAGAGCTTAATTGTGCATTGAGTGAAAAATAATTTTCTCCGATTAGTCTTAAATGTGCTACTTGCTAACTTCATGGAATGCCCCCTAGTCCTTCTATTATCTGAAAGTGTAAATAACCAATTCACATCTACTCATTCAAGACCTATCATGATCTTAAAGACCTCTATCATATCCCCCCTCAGCCATCTCTTCTCCAAGTTGAACAGCCCTAACCTCTTTAGCCTTTCCTCATAGGGGAGCTGTTCCATCCCCTTTATCATTTTGGTCACGTTTCTCTGTATCTTCTCCAGTGCAACTATATCTTCTTTGAGATGTGGTGACCAGAACTGTACACAGTACTCATGGTGCAGTCTCCCGATGGAGCGAAACAGAGACATTATGTCATTTTCTGTTTTATTCACCATTCCCTTCATAATAATTCCTAACATTCTGCTTGCTTTTTTGACTACTACAGCACACTGAGCTGACAATTTGAATGGTTTATCCACTATGATGCCTAGATCTTTTTCCTGGGTGGCAGCTCCTAATATGGAACCTAATATCATGAAAATACTGCATGGGCTATTTTTCCCTATATGCAACACCTTGCACTTGTCCACATTAAATTTCATCTGCCATTTGGATGCCCATTCTTCCAGTCTTGCAAGGACCTCCTGTAATTTATCAGAATCCGCTTGTGATTTAACTACTCTGAATAATTTTGTAAATTTGATAACCTCACTCGTCATATTCCTTTCCAGATCATTTATAAATTTATTGGAAAGCACCGGTCCAAATACATATCCCTGAGGCACTCCAGTGTTTACCTTTTTCCTCTGAGAAACGACCATTTAATTCTACTCTCTGTTTCCTGTCTTTTAACCAGTTTGTAATCCATGAAAGGACATCACCTCCTATCCCATGACTTTTTAGTTTTCTTAGAAACCTCTCATGAGGGCCTTTGTCAAATGCCTTCTGAAAATCCAAATACACTACATCTACCGGTTCACCTTTATCCACATGTTAATTAACCCTTTCAAAACAAATGAAGGTTTATCCCTGCTGATGCATTTGACATAGCCTTCTTCTGGAAAAGCCATGTTGTCTCAGATCCTGTAACCCACTGGATTGTAGATAATTTACTGTCCTTTCCTTCAGCAGTGTCTCCATTTATTTTCCCACCACCGAGGTAAGGCTAACAAGCCTGTAGTTTCCAGCTTCTTCTCTGCTCCTACTAATTAAGTCTTTCAGAAGATCAAGCAGCACCTCTCTGAGCTTCTTCAGTAGTCTCAGTTGTATCATATCAGAGCTCATGCTGCCCAGATTCTACAACAGTTTTTGACATAAAGAGCTACTCTTCTTCCTTTTTGATTCTTTCTATCCTCCTCAACAGGTTATAGCCTGCGAAGGCTGTATCCCATTCATGAAACTCACTGAACCACATCTCTATAATAGCAGCAATATCCAAGTCTGCCTCGACTATTAGGGCTTGCAGATCTGGAACTTTATTGCTAAGACTACGAGCATTTGTGCACATAGCTGTCCCCTTTTTTTCTCCCTCAGTTTACTGCTATTCCAGACATATTTTCTTCTGTTATGCTTAAGAGTTGACCAATTTGGTTCTTTTCTCTACTCACTTTCAATATTTGTAACTCAACATATACATGCATAATTAGGTATTTGTATAAGAATACCTGTATTTCATATTTGCTGCAGTTTATAAAATACCACATATTGCTGGTATGAAAGTGCGTACATATTTTTCAGTACATGCACATTTCTTAATGCTGCAATCCTCATATTTTGTACACTTAGTTTATAAATGTATGCATATATTTTTTAAATATTAAATAATTGTAACATATGTACATAATATATTCAATTTATGTTAGTGGCATGGCCACTGGTGGGGCTTGAGGACCTTTGCCCCCTCACTTTTGGCTTAGGTCCCCAACCCCTAGCAGTAAGGTCATGTGCCATCTGAGTCAGCACCTTAAAGGTGCAGGAGTAAGAGGATCTATAGGCACTAGAATCACTGCCAGTCTATCATCCCTTGCACCTTTAAGGGGGATAAATTGAACAGGAAACACCACTGCCCTTGGGCTATACTTGTAAAACTCTGAGGTCATCAAAGACTTTGTTTACTTTTGGCAGGTAATGATTTATCCCTCCGCCTCTCAGCTCCTTCAAAGTTCAGGAATGCTTGGCTGGGTGGAAGGCTGGAAATTGTTTACATAATTGCTCTTCAGCAGCCTGAGAGATTGATCCTTGTTTAAAGTAGCTGCACTAACCACAGAGGGAGCGTGAGAAACAACAGAGACAAGAGACAGAATGTTGCCAGAAATTAAAAGGGTTTTGTAGCCCCTGCCATGAAGGTCCATATATGATAAGGTAAATGATAGGGGCTGGCCACAAGGCCTACCCACATTAACCTTCGGCCCCCCCAAAATATTAGGTTCTGGCTATGCGCCATATTTTATAAGGTTGATTGATGTACACACATATCTCACTTATAAAGATACATACTTCTGAACATTCTTTCACACACCAACTTGCTGAGACCTCCAGCAGTTGATCCAGACCTTCACCAGTTCACTGTCACCCTCCAAGAACCTCCACCCAAAAAATGAAGACAATGCTCCAGAATATCAACCCAAAAAAATGAAGAAAAAAAAGAACACAGAGGCTACTTATGCGAGCACATACCAATTTTAAATTCCCCCTAAATATGACTCACTTGGCTTTCTTAATAAATCATGCATTCATCTAACAACCTGGAGGAGAGGAATTAAAACTGCATGACGGAGCATTTGAAATAGTTGTTTATATGTTTGTTCTAGAGAATGATGCAAAGTCAAATCAGGTTTATGGATGTGAGAAATGGTTCATACAGTGTTATGCTAGGTAACATGAGTGAATGTGATCAAATGAATGGATGAATGTTTACAGTCAAGAGAAGGAAAAATGCAGAAATTTGTCTGAAATAAGCAAGATGGTGAGACTGGAAAGTAAGTAAGTGGAAGAGTAATGGGAAAGGATTAAATTTCTTAGAAAGTTTTCTAATATTATGTCAAAGCACTGTTTTTGGACCTCCTTACAGGAATCAAGAATTTTTTGTAAAATGATACTGTGGGAAGAAAAGGCTGGTTAACAGATTCATCTTACAGTTCTGAATTCTACTCATATTTGCTAGAGGGCGATTTTACAGTTTATACTTAGTTCTGGGAGGATTCAACTGCAAATAATGCAAAAGGCTTACTCTACATTAGTTGCTGACATAAAAAAATGTAGAAACATTTCAATTATCTGGATACAATTAGATATGGGTGCATTGAAAATGAAGAAATGCAAGCTTACATTAGAACATAAGAAGTGTCATTCCATGCTGAGTCAGACCAAGATCCATCGAGTCCAGCATTCTGTCTCTGACAGTGGCCAGTTCAGGTCACGAGTACCTGTCAGAACCCCAATAGTTTATCTCTTTCTTATATTTCACTCTCAGAGATAAGCACTGGCTTTCACATGTCTACCTAGCTAATAACTGGTTATGGACTTTTCCTACATGAAATTGTCCAATCCTCTTTTGAACCCAACTATCTTATTTGCCTTAACCTCGTCCTCTGGCAACAGATTCCATAGCTTGATTGTGCACTGAGTGAAAAAACACATCCTATAATTTACTTTAAATTTGCCAGTTGCTAGTCTCGTGAAGTTTCGCCTAGTCCTAGTATTGTCTGAAAGAGTAAATAACCATTCCCTATTTATCCTTTCCACTCCATTCCTGATTTATAAATTTCAATCATATCTCTTCTCAGATGTCTCTTTTTAAGCTTAATTGTCCTAATCTGTTTAGCCTTTCTCCATAAAAGAACTTTTCTATCTTCTTTATCAATTTTGTCACCTTTCTCTCTACCTTTTCCATGTCTGAGACCAGAAGAGCACACAATACTCAAGGGGGTAGATTTTAAAAAAGTGCGCCTTCGTGTACTTTTGTTGGCGCACCAGGCGCCAACAAAAGTACGCTGGATTTTAGTAGATACGTGCGTAGCCGCGCGTATTTGCTAAAATCCTGGATCGGCACGCGCAAGGCTGCCGATTTTGGGCAGCCGGCACGCGCCGAGCCGCGCAGCCTGTCTCCGTTCCCTCCGAGGCCGCTCCGAAATCGGAGCGGCCTCGGAGGGAACTCCCTTTCGCCCTCCCCTCACCTTCCCCTCCCTTCCTCTACCTAATCCACCCCCCTGGCCCTATCTAACCCCTCCCTACCTTTATCCCTGGATTTACGCCTCCCGGAGGGAGACGTAAATCCACGCGCGCCAGCGGGCTGCTGGCGCGCAGAGATGCGATCCGGGGGCAGTTCCGGAGGGTGCGGCCATGCCCCCGTACCGCCCCGGCCCGAAACCACGCCCCCGGGCCCACCCCCGAAACGCCGCGTCCCGCCCCCAAAACGCCACGCCGATCGGCCCCGCCCCCGACACGCCCCCCTGGAAAAACCCCGGGACTTACGCGAGTCCCGGGGCTCTGCGCGCACCGGCAGGCCTATGGAAAATAGGCGCGCCGGCGCGCAAGGCCCTGCTCGCGTAAATCCGGGCGGATTTACGCGAGCAGGGCTCTTAAAATCCGCCCCAAGGTGCAGTTGCAACATAGAGCTATACAAGGGCATTATGATATTCTCAGTTTTGTTCTCTATTCTTTTCCAACTAATTCTTAAAATTTCATTTGCCTTTTTAACTGCCACTGCAGTGGAAGTGACCCTGAGTTAAGCCATTGAAGCTCCCATGGATCTCACTTGATGAGACTTGACCGAGCCTATAATTTGTAAACCAGCTAGCACATAACAGTGCACTATACAGTCCAGTAGCCAATTGGACAGAGTTCTTTTGGAAATGCCCTTCTTAGTGTACTAGGATCAAATGACACAAACAGTTGAGTAGCTTGACAGTGAGGATGAGACCATTTTAAGTAATATGCCAGGGCTCTCTTACAGTGCAAGGAGTGAAGAACCTGTTCTCTACACATATGGTATTAGAAAGAATGTAAGAAGTACAATAACTTGATAAATGTGGAACACAATTATCACTTTCAGATTGAACTTAGAATGAATAAGTAAGATCAATCTATTGTGAAAAAAATGAAGGTATAGTGAATATGAAACCAGACCCTGCAGTTCACTTAATGGCAGATTTTAAAAGATTGGTGCATGCCAAAATCAGGAGATATGCGCACAAATCGGGCTCGTGCACCCATCGATTTTAAAAGCCGTTCAGATGCGCACGTATCTCCTGCTGCAAGCACATCTCAAAAGTTTTCAAAAACAGGATGGGTATGGCCAAAAATGTGTGTATATATACTTATGCACCTGGGCGCGTGCCCAGATCCCCTGCCATGTAAGTTTACTTCTGCTAGGGACAAGGTGTAAGTTTAAAAAAATAAAAAACTAGTCATACCTAAGAGGTTTTAAGGATCTGGGGTAACTGGGGGGAGTATAAGCTTTCAAACAGGGGGTTTGGAGGACCTAGCTGTTAACTGGGCAAACTGGTGGATGAACCTGTGAAACTGGCAATGGTGTGGACAAACTCCCCTTTTAAAATTCCCCGACAAGTGGTAGAAGCGGGATATACGCACACAGGCGCATGCTGACTTAAAACTGGACAAACATGCGTGCAGTCATCAGACTATTTTATAATATACATGCATATATGCATGCAAGTTATAAAATGGCCACGTATCTGGGCATGAGCTGACACACATGCGCCAAAGTGCACCTGCACACTGATTTGAAAGTTACAGAATCTCTCTGCATTGAAGTGACACTTACGAGAAACAATTTTCCAGGTGAGAAACTTCAACTCCACTGACTTCAGCGATTTAAAAGAGGTTTCATGAATTGAGCTAGGAATACATTAAGGGCCAAGGTACTGGAGGTTTATTGACTAGCAAGCTGGAATATACAATCCTTTCATGAATTTGGATACTAAAGGGTAGAGAGAGATTGGAGCCTCCTCCATTTGCTGGTGATACTCTGCAATGGGACTGCGATGAACTTTGACTGAAGAAATGTTAAGGCCAGAAAGTACAGATATTTAAGCAAGTCCCTTCTTGGGCCACAGGAGAAGGGATCTAGATGGCTTGACTTGGTATGGATCCCCATACCAAGTCAAGAATCCCTTCCACTTGAAACTGTAGGATGTCTTGGTTGAGTGTTTTCTAGCTGAAATCAGTACATTCTTCACCTCCTTTGGAAGGAGTAAAAAGAAGACTATTGTGCACTCAATATTCATGGCATGGGATCCAAAGACAGAAGATCGGAAATGACAGATAGATGAGATATGGAAACATACTTGCTATGGTCAGACTGGAGCATTGAATATTATCCTGCCTTATCTCAAAGGACTTTCTGGACAGTCCTGGTAATTAGAGAAATTGTGGGGTATGCAAGATTTGAGAAACATTCCAGGATAGCAGAAAAAGATTAGGAAATATCTGTAGCTGCATGGATGCATGAAGGAGAACATTTTCACTTTCCTATTGACTTCTGAAGCAAACAGGTAGATCACTGGTCTTCCTCAATAACTGAACAATTCATCCACAACACTTTGATTTAAGGACCACTGGTATAATTGCGAGGTGGTCTGCTCATATATCCCAGATTCCCAGAGGGTGGGCTGATTGTAGATGGGCAATGTGATGTCCTGTTCATGACCAGATTCAGATGGCCTCCTAGCAAAGGGTGCAAGAGCCCATAATTCCATGCTTGGTATATAAAATATGGCCACTTGGTTAGTGGTTTTTCCTGAGAAAAGGGAGGAACATGATAGCGAATGGCTCGTGGGTCTAAGTGACTAATTTGTAGATGGTACATCCCTGGGGGTCTTCAATTCTTGGGTCCATGTCACATTGGTGTGGGCCACAATCCCATCCCTTGGTAAGGCATCAGTAGACAGTGTCACTTGATACAATGGGACTCTTAGTGAGATTCCAGCAGTATCAAAAGCTTTGAATAAGATACTTCTCACATTTCTCCATGCCGTCCACTATATAGCTGAAGTCTGCCTGCTTTGATATGACAACTCCATCATGTGATTTAACTTTTGGAACAGTTGTGCAAATATCGCACCATGTAGAACTGATGAGGAATGATCCAGGCACTCAGAATAGAAGACTGGAAGATGTTATTTCCAAATGCCTCCAACACCTTTATATCCTTCCTTAGAGTGATCACAAATGTGCATAGCATGCTTCAACGCTTATTCCAACAATACAGAATGCTGAAGTAACTGGACCGCCCTAAACCTAGGCTGAAGTATACTCTAAATTTCAAGTCAAGCTTCCTGGCTTCTAGAAGCACAAGGTAGTAAAGCAGAGTTGCTTACCTGTAACAGGTGTTCTCAATTGACAGCAGGATGTTAGTCCTCATATATGGGTGACATCACAGGATGGAGCCCAATCACGGAACACTTTTGTCAAAGTTTCCAGAACTTTGACTGGCACCTACTGGGCATGCCCAGCATGGCACCAACCCTGCATCCAGCAGGGGTCCCCCTTCAGTCTCGTCTTGTAGTAAAAAGTACACGCAAAAAATAAAATAAGAAAACGTAAACAAACCCAACTCCGCGGGATGGCAGGTGGGTTTCATGAGGACTAACATCCTGCTGTCCTGTGAGAACACCTGTTACAGGTAAGAAACTCTGCTTTCTCACAGGACAAGCAGGATGGTAGTCCTCACATATGGGTGAGTACCGAACTGAGGATGCCCGAGTAATGTACCAAATGTATCCAAAGACGTTCAACAGGAACAACTGGGGTGGAATTTGGTAGAGGGCATCCTGAACCCTGAATGGGTTGGTGGAAGGATGTTGGTATTTCAGTTCGCAAATAAGTTGCGTAGCACAGACTGGCCGAAGATGGAATCTTGTCTGCCAGCCTTGTTTAAACAATAATGGGCTGCAAAGGTGTGGAGAGAGCTCCAGGTAGCAGTCTTACAAATGTCAGCAAGCGGCACCGAACATAGGTGCGCTACTGATGTTGCCATGGCCCTGATAGAGTGTGCCTTGACACAGTCTTGAAGCGGAATGCCTGTCTACTGATAGCAAAAGGAAATACAGTCCGCTAACCAGGAGGAGAGAGCCTGCTTACCCACAGGTTTACCGAATTTGATGGAATCAAAGGAAACAAACAATTGAGTGGATTTCCTGTTGGAAGCTGTACAGTCTAGATAGAAAGCTAGAGCACGTTTACAGTCAAGGGTATGCAGAGTCTATTCTCCTGGATTTGAATGGGCCTGGGAAAGAAAGTGGGTAGTATAATGGATTGATTAATATGAAACTTCGACACTACCTTAAGGCAGAAACTTAGGGTGAGTGCGGAGTACTACCCTATCATGCAGACGTTTAGTGTAAGGCGGGTAGGTGACTAAGGCCTGTAACTCACTAACTCTGCGAGCGGATGTAATCGCCAAAAGAAAAATCACTTTCCATGTGAGATAGCGGAGATCACAGGATTGGAGAGGCTCAAAAGGCGGTTTCATGAGCAACCCCAAAACCATGTTGAGGTCCCAGGAAGGGGCCCGGAGGGCGCAGTGGAGGTTTAAGGTGAAGCAAGCTGTACTGAAAATGGGTACATCCCCGACTCCTTTATGGAAGGTGGCTACCGCACTGACATGTACCCTGATAGAAGAAGTTTTGAGGTCTGACTCTGACAGATGCCAGAGATAGTCCAGAAACTTCAGTGTGGAACAAGTGAAGGGATCGATGAACATGGAAGTACACCATTCCAGTTCCATTTATAATGATAAGTCTGCCTTGTGGAAGGCTTTCGTGAAGCTACTAGGACACGGGAAACTGGCTTTGAAAGGTTAAGAGGTTGAAGTATTAACATTTCAACATCCAGGCAGTCAGGGAGAAGGCCTGGAGGTTGGGGTGACAAAGGCAGCCGTCGTTCTGAGTGATCAGAAGTGGGTCCTTCCCCAGAGGAATGTGCCGGTGCCCTGATAGGTCCGGGAGAATTGGAAACCAGACCTGGCATGGCCAATGAGGGGCTATCAGAATCATTAGTCCCTTGTCCCTTCGCAATTTCACGAGTATTTGAAATGAGTGGAAGTGGAGGGTACGCATAAAGGAGACCGCTGGTACACGAGAGGGAGAAAGCGTCTCTCGGCTGAAGGTGTTGGCTGTGAGCGAGGGAGCAGAAGTTCCCTATTTTGCGGTTGTGGATCGACGCAAAGAGGTCTATGTGAGGGTAACCCCAACATTGGAATAGTGAGTCTGCTACAGTGGGGTTGAGGGACCACTCGTGCGGTTGAAGTGTGACTCAGCTTATCTGCCAACATTGTCCACTCCTGGCAAGTAGGTGGCCCTGAGGTACATCGAGTGGAAATGGCCTCCGCCAATATCTGTGCAGCTTCCTGACACAGGAGGTAGGAGCCCATTCCCCCTTGCTTGTTGATGTACCACATGGCCACCTGGTTGTCTGTTTGAATCAGGATGACCTGGTTGGAAAGGTGATCCTGAAAAACCCTGAGAGCATATCTGACTGCACGAAGCTCCATGAAATTTATTTAGTGTTTGGCTTCCTCTGGAGAACCAATGCCCTGAGTTTGCAGGATTCCAACATGTGCATCCTAGCCGAGGTTGGAGGCATCTGTTGTCAAGGTTATTGGCAGATTGTATTGGTTTGCCCACCAAGCCAGCGATAAGTGGAACTATTTGGTGATGAGGACAATGGTGGACACTGGCTGAGAAGACTGAATCCACTGCGATTTTAGAGTCCACTGCATTACTCTCTTGGCAAGGCGGGCCATGGGAGTGACATGCATCGAGGAGGCCATATGACCCAGTAAGATCAGAAAGTGACGTGCAGTTGAGTGTTGTTGAGACTGCAGTCAATGGGCCAGAGAAGCGAGAGTGAGAGCTCGATCCCGAGGTAGAAAGGCTTTCGCTTTTAGAGTGTCCAAGTCAGCCCCTATGAACGATAGGGTTTGAGAAGGAACTAGCCTGGATTTTGGATAGTTTATGAGGAACCCTAGGGACATCAGGGTATGCAAAGTGAGATATAGGGACATCAGTGCAGTTTGCTGAGTGGGAGCCCTGATCAACCAGTCATCAAGATTGGGGTAGATGTGGACAATATGACTCCTGAGAAAGGCAGCAACCACTACGAGGCACTTGGTGAAGACTCGTGGGGCAGATGCTAGGCCGAATGGTAACACTCGATATTGGAAGTGTTTTGGGCCTACTAGGAACCACAGGAATCTGCGATGTGACGGAGTAATTGAAATGTGTGTGTAGGCGTCCTGGAGGTCTAGAGAGCAGAGCCAGTCTTCCCTTTGGAGAAGGGGAAGAAGAGAACCCAAAGTCACCATCTTGAACTTTTCTCTTTGTAGGTATTTGTTTAAGGTGTGAAGATCCAGTATTGAGTGAACACCACCTGACTTTTTTGGTATCAGGAAATACTGGGAATAGAACCCCTGCCCTTGTTGGGAGAGGGGCACTGGCTCTATTGCTCGGGACTGGAGGAGGAGGGAGACCTCCTGCTCCAGGAGTGATGAGTAGTCGGATGTTCCCCATGTCAGCCGAAGTGGGGAATCTGGTGGAACAGAGAGAAACTTGAGGTGGTAACCCTGAGTTACTACAGCGAGTACCCACTGATCTGTGGTAACTGTGTGCCAAGGTCTGGAGAAGTGGCACAACCGGCCTCTGACGGGAATAGCCAGAAGTGGAGGCTGGGTACTGTTCTCTAGGAAGGAGTCAAAAACCAGATGCTGGACCTGGCTGGGGGGCTGGCTGTGACTTCTGTACTCAAGGTTGCTTGGATTGGCCTTTTTGGTAAGGCCTAGAAGGCCGAGCCCTGGACGCTGGGGGATAGTATCTCCTTTGCCAGTAGACTTGTCTCTTGGAGTCTCTCCTAAAAGATCTTTTGGAAGAGAAAGAGAAATCAGAAGGCAGTAAGGAGAGCTGGCGCAGAGTCTCTTGGTGGTCCTTGAGCTGCGTGACTGCTTCTTGAATCTTTTATCCAAAAAGATTATCCCCAGCACAAGGCAAGTCAGCTAACCTATCCTGTACCTCTGGTCTGAGGTCTGAAGACTTTAGCCAGGCCCATCTCCTCACACTAATTCCTGCTGCCGATACTCTGGAGGCGGTGTCGAAGATATCGTATGCTGACCGTACTTCATGTATGCCAGCATCTAAGGCTTTTTGTGCTAGGGCATGAAGCTGGTCCTGGAATTGCAGAGGTAAAGCTTCAGCAAATTCCTGAATCTTCGTGAAGAGGGCCCTGTTGTATTGGGTCATGTACAACTGGTAGGAAGCAATGCGAGAGATGAGCATTGAGCCATGGAATACACGTCTTCCAAATGCATCCAGGAATGTTGGTTCTTTTCCTGGGGGAATGGAAGAATGAGGTTTGGAGATTCATGCCTTCTTCTGGGCTGACTCCACAACCACTGAGTGATGATCTAATTGTGCTCTGGAAGCCAGGGGCTGACTGAACTAGGTAGGTGGCATCTGCCTTATGGTTGACAGGTGCCACAGAGCCAAGGTGCTGCCAATTTCTCTTTAAAAGGTCCAAGAGGATTTCATGAATAGGGATAGACATGATTTCCTTAGGAGCATCGAGAAACTGGAGAATCTCCAGCATCTGATGCCTAGAGTCCTCTTCAGTCTGAAGCTGGAATGGAACCATTTCAGACATTTCCTTTACAAAGTTGATAAAGGACAAGTCCTCTGGAGGAGATTCCAGCCTGTAGAAATTCTGCCTTCATCAGTATCTGATGGGATGCTCTTATAACAGAAATTGATATTGCTGATTCTATTGGCTTCAGAGACATCATTAAAGGCCCTGCATGTGCAGATGAATAAGAGATACCACATGCACTGTAGCTGCCATGGAACTGAAAAGACCCAGGACTGACCTTACTGATATTCAATCCTGTAGAAGGAAAGTCCTTACTAGGCCCATCAGCAATATGGTTCATTCAAGGTGGAAAACACTTTTGCTGAAGCAAGTCTATCCAGGCTCATATATGAACTGAATGTTTAGAGGCAGCACAACTGTGAAGGCAGATCATCAGTATCCTGGGACGAATCATCAGTCCAAGGATCATAAGGCTCATCACCAGCTCCCATATGTTCATCAGAAGGGAGTAACAGTGTTATTCCAGAAGGCCCGGGCCTAGGCATCGATGGCCTTGAAGGTGGAATCGAAGGCATCAATGGAGGCATCAAAGGCATCGAGGGAGGCATTGATGGAGGCCCTGATGGAATTGGTGACATCGATGGTTGTGATGGTGGCAGCACTCCTGAGGGCGGAATGGAGATTGGTGTTTCTCCTTCTTCTTCCGATGACAAGGGTATCGGTGAGGAAGGAATCGGAGTCATCGGTTCCCTCGGATCCACTGGTGAAAGGGCACCGATTAACACATCCATTCTTGCCAATAGCGGTGCAAGCGCCATGGGTATAGGATCGGTGGCCAGATCAGGAACCGGCACCAGCATCGATGGAGGTTTGATCCCCTGGAGTGCTTTACTGAAGGTCTTTTGGATCATCCGATCCAATTCCTGACGGAAACCTGGGGCATGGATACCCAGTTCCAGAGTAGGAGGCATCACTGGCGTAGCCGGAGGGTCCACTGGTGAAAGTGGAATTGCGGCTCCCTGCACCTGTCCAGGTAGGGAACGCCTCGCTGACCCAGAGACAGAAGAGGATGGGGCCTTTTCTGTACGGGACTTCTTCGTCGGTCGCTCAGATGATGTCGATGCTGAGGGCTTGCCTGTATCGGTGGCCTGAACTTTACCGATGGTGATATCGATGTTTTTCTCGATGTTCTTCTCAGTCTTCTTCCTGAGGAGGAACAGAGGGGGTCAACACCCGCACAGTCGTTGAAGCCAGTCAGGCAGCAGCGGTTTCCCGGTGCTGGCGCGAAGTAGACGGCACTGGTTCAGACGATGTCGACGCTATCGATGGAGTCAGGGTTTTTGATCGAAAGAGAAGTCCCATCTTCTCCAGCCAAGCCTTGTCACCTTTTGGTGTCATTTGGGCACATTTATTTATTTAAAAATGTTTGTATACCGCCTTTACAATTCAAAGAATTAATCAAAACGGTTCACAATAAAAACATACATAAAATTCAAAGCAATCAGACAGTACACAACATAACATATCGTAAATATAATAAAAGCCCATCAAAAACAAAAAAAAAAACAAAAACCTGAACTTAATATATGGAAATTAAGATGTAGTCAGTGAACTAAATGCTTGCTGGAATAAGTAAGTTTTTAACATTTTTTTGAATTGCTGTACAGAGGAAATAAGCCGGAGAGAATCAGGGAGTAAATGCCAAAGAATAGGGCCGGCTACTGATACAGCCCTTTTCCTAGTTATTTCCAGTCTGGCCAGCTTAACAGTAGGTATGTCCAGAAGATTCTTGGAAAGTGATCTGACTTGTATGGCTGGTTTGTAAATGCGAAGGTTAGAGCAACGCCAAGTTGAAGTTGTATTGTAAATGAGCGCATGAATGATAGTCAGTACTTTGTAATGAATTCTGTATTTAACTGGTAACCAGTGAAAAGAGAAAAGAACAGGAGTAATATGTGATCTGCGGGTAGAACATGATAAGATCCGAGCTGCAGAGTTTTGTATTAGTTATAATGGAAAAATAGTTGAGTCTGATAGCCCTAAGAATAGAGCATTGCAGTAATCCAATCCAGAAAATATCAGAGACTGTAGCACTGTGCGAAAGTCATGAAGAAAGAGAAATGGACGAAGGTCTTTTGGTACTAGTAAGGACATCATGGTCAGACCCCAAACATATCACACAGACCGTGTGAAGGTCAGTGATGGATATTGCTTGAGTGCAGTCGGGGCACCGACAGAAACCCGATGCCACGGCTTTGACAAAATGTAGCCACGGTGCGGTCGATGGCCAGTAGGCCACGAGGGAAAAACTCGACGGGAATCGACCGCAACCAGCTAAAGAACTTACTTTTCGACCGCGGAGTAAAGATATCGATAAGGGGACTCCTGTGGTGCAGAAATTTTTTAAATTTTTTGATAAAGTTCTGAGAGGAAAAATTCCTGTCAGGAATCTCTGAAGAGCTCCTTAACCCGCATGGCTACTGCTGCACGGAAAAAAGAAGACTGAAGGGGGACCCCTGCTGGATGCAGGGTTGGTGCCCTGCTGGGCATGCCCAGTAGGTGCCAAAGTTCTGGAAACTTTGACGAAAGTGTTCCATGATTGGGCTCCATCCTGTGATGTCACCCATATGTGAGGACTACCATCCTGCTTGTCCTGTGAGAATTTTCCATATCCTCACAGAAGATCATGGAGAAGCTTAGAATAGTTGCAGAAACAGTAAGAGATAGGAAGAATTGAAGGGGCGCAAAAACATCTAATCTTGGGTCCTTTTCTTTTCTGAAATTGATAGCCAGATTATTAGCTAGCATGCCCAAAAATTTGTAGTATAGAGCCTTTGGTGGAAAGGTATAATGAGGCAAATGCAGAAGAGACCAGACAGAATCCATATGAAATCCTTCTCATCACCTGACCACTGGGGAACACTGAGGCATGATCCTGATGAGGAGGAAGTCAACTGAAGCAAAAACCACAGATAATCCAGAAGGGAAACTCCTGAGTGGATCTCAGTGTTGAAGGAACCTTCCTCTTCACCCTCTAAAATGTGAAGGGACATCCCTGGGAGAAGAGATGTGAATCGGTTATTTACTCTTTCGTATAATAGAAGGACTAGGGGCTCTCCATGAAGTTAGCATGTAGCACATTTAAAACTAATCACAGAAAATTATTTTTCACTCAACACAAAATTAAACTCTGGAATTTGTTTTCAGGAGATGTGGTTAGTGCAGTTAGTGAAGCTGGGTTTAAAATAGATTTGGATAAGTTCTTGGAGAAGTCCATTACCTGCTATTAATCAAGTTGACTTAGAAAATAGCCACTGCTGTTACTAGCATGGGATATACTTAGTTTTGGGGTACTTGCCCGGTACTTGTAGCCTGGATTGGCCACTCTTGGAAACAGGATGCTGGGCTTGATTGTCCCTTGGTTTGACCTAGTATGGCAATTTCTTATGTTATTACCCATGGTATGGATTTTCTCCTTGTGCAGAAAGCTCTTGCAGTGAGGACTGCCCTGGTGTGGGACTAGGAGCAGCCTCACTGCAAGAAACTGTACTCCATCTTGGACAGGAGAGATTTTTAATCTCCCTCTTGTCATCAAGCAAGACATTCTTAAAAAACTGGGTCAGAGGTGGAGGAGGGACACTGTCTTCAGAAACCCAAATCAGCTCAGTCTCAGTCAGGGCTGCCAGTAAAACAGAAGAGGAACCTGGCACTATGGCAGCATCCTTCACTTAGCAGGTTGCCAGCTCCAAAGCACATCACATCAATTGCTTGGCAACTCCTGTTGACTAGCATCCTGTTTCAAAGATGGTGTGCTATAGTAGGAACTGCAGGATTCTTGAGTATCCACATTAAAGCCCTCTGTTCTGATACCACTGATAGCACCTTGATCTTCCATTCCAATTGAACTTAACTCTTGAGGTCCACGCTGATGTCACACATGGTAACCTGATCAGCTGTAGCTCTGGGAAAAACAGGTGACAGCACAGAGGGCATCTTCCACACCATAAATGATGATAACTTGTGTGCAATGAGGCAAGATCCTGACACAATATCAAGAAGATCCCCACTGCAGCAGAACCCTGCACCATCTGCACTGGTCTCATTTTTAACTCCAAAGGGGAAGGCTCTGAAAGGGGTGCCTTTTGTTGCTTTGGCATTTTTCTCAGCGCCTCCTTCGGTAACAGAAGCCCCTGAGTCACTCTCAATCCCTGACCTGAGACAAATTCAGATGCTGATGCTACAGGGGCAAGGAAGGGTGTGGGTGATTCTTCCATTGCTTGCAGGATTGAGAGGGGAACCCAAAGAGACTTTTGTTTCTTAGGCTCACACCAAGGCTTTCACTCACCAATGCCTTTTTTAGAGCCTCCATTTTCTAAGCATGATACTGCTGCATCCTGGGTGACATATGACCATAGCTATAGCAGTTTGAAGAGTTGTGATCAGGGTCTAAACAGCGGTAGTAGATGACCATATAGCCATGGTAGACATCCAGCACATGCAGGACTTGAAACCACTGACAAGGGCTTTTTGGCCTTGAACTTCTCTGTATTTGTTGAGATCTTTACTAATACTTTTTTGTTGTTGTTGTTTTCTTGTTTTAGAACTTAAATATTCTGTGGTTGCCATGGCAATGAGGCAGTTTGATGTATTAGGCCACAGAAATAGTAACAATATCAAGAGAAAGACTGAAGCACGTCCATGGGATAGCATGGACAAAGAAACAGTAAGGGGCTCACAGGAAGTGCCACACATGCTCAGTAAATCTCTGAGCTCTGAGAGCTGGGTCCATGTTGGTGCTGTCGGATGACACCATCCACATCTAAAGGCTAATATAATTAAGACCATGACCATTTAAAACAAGGTGAAGAAACATGCTCCAGTTTCCTGAGATAACAGCTTATCTGTATGAAGGGAGATTTAAAATCTTATTATATGATAACAATTAAGCAATGTGGCTTAGTAGCTAGGTTGGACAATATAGAGAAATGTACCATTTCTATCACAGCACCCCCAATGTATGCTACTGCAATGATTTATTACTGATAACATATTAGCAAGTAGCCCCTAATATCTGTGTCAATTTTTTAGCTTGTATTTGTGAGAATAGGAGATCTTCCTTTAAATTACATTTTGTATGGTACAGTCACAGAGATTTCGCTGATGGCTGATGAGTCTCAGACAGTTAAAAGATTTATTTTAACTTATAATCAGTGCTTGATAACTTCTCTCTCTTTAAAGTGAAATTATTCATTGTGTAATTTTTATTAGGAGGAATTATTTACTCATCCTATCTACCCAAGAAAGATGGAGGAGGATTTGATTTTTCACAAATCAACCAGAAATCCCTCAGTCCAAGGAATTCTGTTGCAAATACTGCAATTGTTAAAGATACTCTACTACTACCATAACCAGGAGGAGAAAGGAGGAACTGAACGACCACACTGGTGCTCACTAATAGCTGTGGAAGTGCCTACAACCTGTAAAAGACAAAGACAGCAGAAAATTGGAGAGTTCAAGAACAAGAAGTTATCCCAGGTATTTCAGGAGCTACCCCCAAATAGAGAGGAAGATGTTTTCCTGTTTGCCAGAGCAGTTTCAAAATCCATCCAAGGAGAGAGAAGGAACCTTGAGGGATAGATAAAGAGATCACAGAAGAGGCTGGCTCTAGGCTAACCAGCGCCCTGTGTGAAAACTGAATATGGCAAACCTCTCCTTTCTTCTTTGGTGGTGGCAGCTCTGGCACAGTGGTCCTTCAGTCGTGGCAGCAGTTCCAGCACAGCATCCCCCTTTCTCGCTCCTATACCCGGCATACCCTTCTCTCTCCCTTCTCCTATCGTTTGTCCACTACCATTATTCTCCAAACCCCCTTTCTTTTTCCCTCTGCCTACATGATGTGGAAGGGTGTGGAGAGGATGTGACAGCATAGTGGCTCATACATGGCATTCTGTGCAGCCACACAGGTCGTCGCACCACCCAAAAGCTGGTCCTGATTACAGATTCAAAGTTATAGTGCCTTTAAGTTGCATTTATGGATTCTATCCATAAGAATATATGTTCATATTGAACATTGACTTCAGTAGCGTTGTATGCTGGGACACCATCAGTATCCAGCTCCCTTATTGGCACATAGATGAAGAAAAGTTATGTAATGCCCAGGGCCTTGGAAGTTTATCTTTATCTTTCTCCCCAGTGGAGGACTTGCATTCAGGGCAGCTAGAGTGAATCCAGAATGTGTGCCCTTAAATCTTAGGGAGATCCCATATCAGGATCACATTATTTTCTGATTCAAACTAATTCAAATAAAAGATTTTATTCAAATAAATGAATGCATGCACTCTATACCATTTAATTTAATTCTACAAATTATCTTTGTGCTAACATTCTTATTAAATTACCTACAATTTTACATGTCATGTTACTAATTATATATTTAAACAGTCATAAATGTTTGTGATTTCATGGGTCAAGAAAGTTTACAATGTTTTATTAGTGCAATTTGCAGGGGATATGCACCCTGCAAAAAATGTCTCTATTTAAACTTTTGGCTTTTCATGGCCATTGTGAAAATAATAACCACAAAAAAATCTGTAAGTGCACAAATATTTTCCAATGTATTATTTAATTGTTTGCAAGCTGCTATGGACAGATCTTTGGAGAAGGGATGGTAGAAAATTAGAAATAAATTAAAGGAAAAGGCAGTGGTTACAACTAATTTAAAGCTTAACAATAAGGTCTTGCAGCCCCATAATCACGAGCTAAAATATCACATAGAGAAAATAAGTGGTATGGTTCAGAATCTTTCAAAAGTTTGTTTAGGACCCAGCATATTAGTTTAAATTTAGCCATAATGCAATGCATTGTAGGTAACAAATATATGTTCTTTATTATTGAAAAAAACAAATCATGATCGATCATAACTATAAAATATTTAAGCAGACGAGTGTTTGATCCATTAAAACTCTATGGAAACCTCTTGTTTATTTATTGAAGACTTCTATAAAAAGGTTCTGCCAACTGGAAAAACAGCAGCTGTCATGGTTTAGTAGATTGTGTGGGTTCAAATACTGTGGGAATGTGTCATAGATTTCTGCATGGGTGGCAGAGACTGATTCAGGTCACTTGTACAGAACTCTCCATTGGACTTAATTATGTGGCACTTTTTACTCCACTACAGAAGTCTGAATTGAACCTTCTGTACTTATTTCAAGTAAAATGAATGTAAATCAGCTTCACAATGATGTCACCATCTATTCTCTATGCCTGTTAGATTGTTCAGTGTTGAGCTATTGTCTAATATCATAATAGTTGCATGAACTTTTCAGCCGATCAATCTACTTTAAAAATTTGTATACTCTACAAGGTTAAGAACATAAGAAGTTGACATTCTGGGGCAGACCAATGGTCCACCAAGCCCATATCCTGTTTCCAACAGTAGCCAAACCAGGATACAAATACCTGACAAGTACCCAAAAATTAAATAGATCCTATGCAACTAATGCCAGTAATAAGCAGTCGCTATTCCCTAAATCAATTTGACTAATAAAAGTTTATGGACTTCTCCTCCAGGAACTTGTCCAAAATATTTTTAAACCCAGCTAAGTTAACTGCTTTAACCACATCCTTTTGCAATGAATTCCAGAGCTTAATCGTGCTCCGAGTGAAAAATAATTGTCTCTGATTTGTTTTAAATGTACTACTTTCTAACTTTAAGGAATGCTCCTTAGTTTTTTAATTATCTGGAAGAGTAAACAACCGATTCACATTTACCCACTCTAGTTTTCTCATGATTTTGTAGACCTCCATCATTACTCCCCTCAGCCATCTCTTATCTAAACTGAATAGCCCTATGTCTTTAGCCTTTCCACACAGGGGAGCTGTTCCATCCCTTTTATCATTTTAGTCGCCCTTCTCTGTACCTTCTCCACTGCATTTATATTTTTCTTGAGTTGCAGTGACCAGAACTGAACACAGTACTCAAGGTGCAGTCTCACCAGAGAGCAATAAAGAGGCATTATGATATTCTCCGTTTTAATCACCATTTCCTTCCTAATAATTCCTAATATTCTGTTTTCTTTTTTGACTGCTACAGCACACTGAGCCAACGATTTCAATATATTGTCCACTATGACACCTAGATCTTTTTCATGAGTGGTAACTCCTAACATTAAAACTTAAAATCTTGTAATTACAGCAAGGGTTAATTGTCCTTATTTGCATCAACTTACACTTGTCCACATTAATTTTCATCTGACATGTGGACATTAAATCTTACAGTCTCAGAGGGTCCTCCTGCAATTTATCACTATTCACTTATGATTTAATTACTCAGAATAACTGTGTATCATCTGCAAATCAAGAAAGCAAAAAATCAGGTGGAAGAAATGATTGACAAAGAGGTAAATCGAGATGACAAAACATTTTTCAGATATATAGAGAGAAAGGTCTGAAGTGGTACAGTGAAACTGAAAGGAGACAAATATCAATGTGTGGAGCGAGACGAAGAAATGGCTGAAATATTAAACAAATACTTCAGTTCAGTGTTCACTAAAGAAGATCCTGGAGAAGGATCATCACTAGTTGACAAGAATGTGGATGGAGGTGGAGTAGATGATACTCCGTTTACAGAAGAGAATGTATGGGAAGAGCTAGGAAAACTGAAAGTGGACAAGGCCATAGGGCCAGATGAGATACACCCCAGGATATGAGAGAGCTCAGAGATGTGCTCGCAAGTCCGATGAAGGACCTGTTCAATAGATCCCTGGTAACAGGAGTGGTACCACAACCTTGGAGAAGAGCGGTGGTGGTCCAACTTCACAAGAGTGGGAGCAGAGAGGAGGCTGGAAACTTGGCCAGTTAGCCACACCTCAGTGGTGGGAAAATTAATGGAGACTCTGCTAAAGGAAAGGATAGTGAACTATCTACAACCTAGTGGGTTGCTCGACCCAAGTAGCATGGATTCACCAGGGGAAGGTCCTGTCAGACAAATCTGATTGATTTGATTGGATAACTAGAGAATTAGATCAGGGAAGAACACTGGATATGATTTACTTGGATTTTCGTAAAGCTTTTGATATGGTCCCACATAGGAGACTTGTGAACAAAATGAGAAGCTTGGGAGTGGTTGCAAGGTAGTAGCATAGATTGTAAACTGGTTGACTGACAGGAGACAGTGTGTAATGGTAAATGGAACCTACTCTGAAGAAAGAATAGTGTTAAGTGAAGTGCCACAGGGATCAGTTTTGGGACCGGTTTTGTTCAATATTTTTGTGAGCGACCTGCTGGATGATACTAAGATCTGCATATGAGTGGACACGCCTGAAGAAATAGAGAGAATGAAAAGTGATTTAAGAAAGATTGAAGCGTGGTCAAAGATTTGGCAGCTGGTATTCAATGCCAAAAAGTACAGAGTCATGCATCTGGGGTGTGGCAATCCAAAAGAGCTGTATGTGATGGGCAGTGAAAGACTAATGCGCACAGACTGGGAAGGACCTTGGTGTGATAGTGTCTGGGGATCTGAAGGCAGTGAAGCAATGTGACAAGGCGATAGCTAAAGCCAGAAGAATGCTGGGCTGCATAGAGAGAGGAATAACCAATAAGAAAAAAGAGGTGATAATGCCCTTCGACAGGGAGTACTGCGTTCAGTACTGGTGCCCATATCTCAAAAAGGATAAGACAGGATAGACGCAATCCAAAGAAGAGCGACCATATTGGTGAGAGGTCAGCATTGGAAGACTTATCAGGAAAGGCTGAAGGATATGAATATGTATACCTTGGAAGAAAGGAGGTGCAGGGGAGATATGATACAGACCTTCAGATACCTTAAAGGTTTTAATGATGCACAATCGTCAAACCTTTTCAATTGGAAAGAAATCAATAGAAGTAGAGTCATGAAATGAAACTCCAGGAAGGACGATTCAGAACCAATGTCAAGAAATATTTCTTCCTGGAGAGTGTGGTGAATGCCTGTATGCCTTCTGGAAGAAGAAAACAGTGAAGGAATTCAAAGGGGCATGGGATAAACATTGGCATCACTAAAGGCTAGACGATGGAATTAAAGAAAAGAGTGCATGGGGGGTAACTGGGGGGTAACTTGCTGGTGTGGCAGTTGCTAGCCTTAATAAATAACAGTATCAAGGCTTAATGTAACTCCATCATTGCTCTCTGCTTCAATGGCAGTGAGAAAATGGAAACTGGAAAACTGGATTCAGACAGCAACCAAAGAGGGCCCTGACTTTTACATTTTGTGGAACAAATAAACATGGGTGTAACTTGCTGATGTGGCGTTTACTACCCTTAATCATTAAGCCTGATACTTTTGATGCGGCTCCATCATTGCTCTCTACTTCCATGGTAAATTGGATTTGGACTGCATCCGAAGGCCCTGACTTTTACAGTCTGAGAAAAAGATAAGCATGAAGGTAACCTGCACAGTGCAGCAGATACTGGCATAAGCTTGCTGGGCAGACTGGGTGGATCATTAGGTCCTTTTCTGCTATCATTTCTATGTTTCTATGTCAAATTGGATCTGCTCACTCATTGGTATAGGGTGAGAATGTATTATACAATGTATGCTAAAAATATATATTTAAAAATGAGTTTCAATTAAATACTGTCCTATTATATTTATTTCTGATGATATAAAGTGAATATAACAGCAAATTTTAAAATGTAGACCAGTGAGTCTGAAATTCTAAAGGAAAATATTAGAAGCAGCTTTTAATTATAATATTCTCATTTTATTGACAGTATAAATAAAAATCTGAATTGTGATTCAGCTACAGTTTATTCTACACTTTTGCAGATAATTCAAGATAATGTATATTTTTTCTTTGTTTACTGGAGCAGATGCGACACATACAGTTCCCTGGCCATTCCCAAGACTGGGAAAACTAGATGACTTGGCACCATGAGTATCTTCAATGCCGTGAATGACAATGATGCAAAAACACTGTTGTGGCATTTTTGTAGTTAATCAGACGATAACCAAAAAACCAGCAAAACAGTCCAGAGGCAGTTACTAAATGGACTTAAATAAGGCCATAGCTATATTCAAATAAAACTGTGAAAGTAATCTTAACCTGTATACCTGCATCTTTTTGTGAGCATATGCGAAGTCCCAAGACTAAGATGACCTAGGGAAGGAATGTCAATCCAACCCATTCCAAGTGAACAAGGTTGGAGTATACCTCCATTCTTGAAAGGATATAGATCCTTGTCCTTCTGGACAGCCCACCCCATGCAAGCAGGACTGCCAGCCCTCAGCTTGTAACACACCCTAATAGGACATTTCCAGCTTGCTGCCCTGCAGGGACCTGTCACCTGGAAAATAGGCAACTCCAACCATTTTAGTGGGACCTTGTTACACATGACAGTGGTCAATCATACATGCTCTTCTCAAACACACACACACTAAGGCTTGGGTTCCCTTGCCAACTGTGATGATGACAGCATCAACTTAGCATGCAATAATAAACAATACAAAAACAAACAAGATTACAACAATCACAACAAGACTGTGGAAGTAGACAGAACTATCGCCTAACTAATACAATCATATCCATCTACCATCTCCTTTCCCTGGTCTGTTTACAATATGTAAGTGGAAGAGGTTGGGGGAGGTCCACCACCTCTGGAAGTCAGATAACTTTGAGAGGAAGGAGAAAGAAGCCAGGCTAGCCAATGCTCGAGCTCTTATCCTCCTCCTGGGACCTCCACTCTTCCTGGCCTACCAGCCTATGAGTATGCATCGCTCCATCCCCTCTCTCGGATCTGCTAGAAGAGAGCAGGGGAGCCAGCACAAGAAAGGATACTGAGAGGCGGGCCAGGAAGTTCAAGGGATGATGGGCCCAGCAGCCATCTCTCTCCCTCTCCCCCACCCTGAAGAGCGATGCCCACATACTTGCACACAGCTGCGCTGTGGGCTGATGACATACCATTGGGCCTGATTTCCCCATATACACAGAAGTAGAAATCTGATATGGGCCACGTGGACCAAAGACATGGCAAGATGGGGGGGACAGTGAGTCCACAGGCTGGCATGGCAAGGATGCCCAGTTATCCATGGAGCCCGTGCATGTGGCTTGACATTGTTCATTTCTTCAGAAAAGATTTTCTTATTCATTCAGGTAACAGAAAGCAGAGTTGCTTACCTGTAACAGGTGTTGCTTACCTGTAACAGGTGTTGCTTACCTGTAACAGGTGTTCTCCCAGCAGGATGTTAGTCCTCACATATGGGTGACATTATCAGGATGGAGCCCAATCACGGAACACTTTTGTCAAAGTTTCTAGAACTGACTGGCACACTGAGCATGCCCAGCATGCCACCAACCCTTCATCAAGCAGAGGTCCCCCATTCAGTCTTGTTTGCAGCAAAATGTACGAGCGAAAAATAAAATAATAAAGCGTAAGCAACCCCAACTCCGCAGAGTGGTGGGCGGGTTTCGTGAGGACTATCATCCTGCTGTCCTGGGAGAACACCTGTTACAGGTAAGCAACTCTGCTTTCTCCCAGGACAAGCAGGATGGTAGTCCTCACATATGGGTGAATAGCGAGCTACAGGATGCCCGAGTAAGTGAACCAAAAGCACCCAACGTCATGCAACAGGCACAACAACAGGGGTGGTTTTGAGTAGGAGGGCAGCCTGAGTTTCACAGTGGGTCAGAGGAAGGAAGTTGGGTTATTAAACTGGAAACAAATTAAGCAGGACAGACTGGCCAAAGATGGAATCTTGGCTGCCAGCCTTGTCAAGACAATAATGAGCTGCAAAAGTGTGGAGAGAGCTCCATGTGACAGCTCTGCAGATGTCAGCAAGAGGTACAGAACGGAGGTGTGCTACTGATGTTGCCATGGCTCTGACTAAATGCGCTTTCGCGCGTCCCTGTAGCAGAAGGCCTGCTTGTTGGTAGCAGAAGGTAATACAGTCCGCCAGCCAAGTGGACAGGGTCTGCTTGCCCACCAAAACTCCCAATTTGGTTTTATCAAAGGAGATAAAAAGTTGGGTGGACTTCCTATGGGCTGTAGTGCGGTCCAAATAAAAGGCGAGTGCACGTTTACAGTCCAAGGAATGCAGGGCCCGCTCACCTGGATGTGAGTGGGGTTTTGGAAAAAATGTGGGTAGTATTATTGATTGATTTAAGTGGAAATCAGACACTACTTTTGGCAAAAATTTAGGGTGAGTGCGGAGTACCACACAATCGTGAAGAAATTTTATGTAAGGTGGGTATGTTACCAGTGCCTGTAGCTCACTGACTCTGTGAGCTGATGTTAAAGCAAGTAGGAAGAGCACTTTACAAGTGAGATGATGTAGCTCACAGGAGTGCAGGGGCTCAAACGGAGGTCACATGAGCCGTTCTAGTACCACATTGAGGTCCCATGCCGGGACCGGAGGATGCAGTGGAGGCTTCAGCTGTAGTAAGCCTCTCATAAAGCGCCCTACAAGGGCTTGCGATGAGATCGGGGCATCTCGTATGCCTTTGTGGTAAGCAGCTATGGCGCCAACATGTACTCGGATGGAGGACGTTTGTAGGCCAGATTCCGAGAGGTACCAGAGGTAGTCCAGGAACCTTATTGTGGGGCAGGAAAAGGGATCTATTTCCTTTGTCTTGCAACACAAGGAGAATCTTTTCTATTTGGAACGATAAGATTTCCTAGTAGAAGGCTTTCGTGAAGCTATGAGGACCTGGGGCACATTGTTGGAAAGGTTAAGGGATTGCAGTATCAACCTTTCAACATCCATGCTGTCAAAGACAGGGAGTGGAGGTTCGGATGACGCAGTAGTCCGTTGTTCTGCGTTATCAGAGTTGGATCTGTGCCCAGGCGAATTGGTTGCTGGACTGAGAGGTCGCAAAGGATGGGAAACCAAACCTGACGTGGCCAGCAAGGGGCTATGAGGATCATTGAGCCCCGGTCGTGTCGTAACTTCTCGAGAGTCTTGCTGATGAGTGGAAGTAGAGGGTAGGCATAGAGAAGACCCTTTGTCCACAGGTGGGCGAAGGCATCCCTTGGAGGTGTCTTGTGGCTGCGGTGTAGAGAGTAGAAGTTGTCCACTTTGCGGTTGTGAATTGATGAAAAGAGGTCTATGTGCGGGTGGCCCCACTGATGGAAAATTCTGTTTGCTACAGTGGGATTCAGGGACCATTCGTGGGGATGAAAGGTCCGGCTGAGATTGTCCACCATCACATTGTCCACGCCTGCCAGATAGGTTGCTCTCAGCAGCATGGAGTGTGAGAGAGCCCAGGCCTATATCTGCACTGCCTCCTAGCATCTCAGGTAAGAGCCTGTGCCCTCCTGCTTGTTGAGGTACCACATTGCTACCTGGTTATCTGTTTGAAATAGGATTACCTTGTTGGATAGGCAATCCTGGAAAGCAAATAGAGCGTATCGTATTGCTCTAAACTCCAGAAAACTTATCTCGTGCTTTGATTCCTCTGTGGTCCAGGTTCCCTGAGTTTGCAGGTTGTTGACATAGGCTCCCCAACCGAAGTTGGAGGCATCTGTTGTTAGTGTAATTTGAGGTTCTGGAGATTGAAAGGGTAGTCCTATCAGAAGATTGGACTCCTGTATCCACCAAGCTAGTGAGAGACGAAGCCGGCTGGTGACGTGGATAATGTGGGACATATGTTGCTATGACTGGGATCACTGGGACTTTAAAGTCCATTGTGTTATTCTCATGGCTAGACGAGCCACTGGGGTAACGTGAACTGGACGCCATATGACCTAGTAAGGTTAATAGATGATGAGCTGCTGTGGTTCTGCGAGTCTGTACTGCTTTGGCCAAGGTTGATAATGTGCGCGCTCGATCCCTTGGGAGGAACGCTTTGGCTTGTATGGTGCTTAAATCTGCTCCGATGAAGGAGAGTGTACGTGATGGAGTCAGATTTGACTTGGGATAGTTTATCAGAAATTCCAAGGATTGTAGCAGCTGCAGAGTGAGATGGAAGGAGTGAAGTACTGCCTCCTTGGATGGACCTCTGAGCAACCAATCGTCTAGATACGGATAGACGTGGATGCTTTGTTGTCTTAGATAAGCCGCTACTACTGCCAGGAATTTCGTGAACACACGTGGTGCTGATGCTAGGCTGAATGGTAGCACTCAGTATTGGAAATGGCAGTGACCGACTAAAAATCTGAGGTATTTTCGATGAGGAGGGGTTATTGCTATATGAGTATATGCCTCTTGAAGATCCAGAGACAAAGCCAATCTTCCTTTTGGAGTAGAGGGTGCATGGACCCCAAGGTTACCATCCTGAACTTCTCCTTGTGTAAATGTTTCTTTAGGGCACGAAGATCCAATATAGGACTAATACCAACTGACTTTTTTGGAATTAGAAAATATCAGGAGTAGAACTCTTTCCCACGCTGCAGTCTGGGAACCGGTTCTATGGCATTGGACTGGAGGAGGGTTGAAAGTTCCTCATTGAGAAGTGGGGCATGATTGGCTAAAGCTTGCAAATGAGAGGTCCTCCAGAGGGGAGCGCCATCTTTCCTCTGGGGGTGAAGGCTCCGATGGGATGTCCTCAGAATCCTGTGAGTCAGAGGAATCATCACTCCAGAGATCATATGGCTAGTCTGCTGCGCCCTGTGGTTCTTCTGATAGAGGGAGAAGCCCTAATCCAGCCGGATCAGGTGGTGGCACCGATGGAATCAGTGGAGGCACCAAAAAGGATGGAGGCACTTGATGGTATCTGTGCTTTTGATGGGTGTCGGGGTGGCAATATACCCGATGGCCCTGGAATCGGGTCCAGCATCAACGTATCACGGTCTTCATTGTCCGATGATAGAGGGATCAGGGTCAATGGCAGTGGAGAAATCGGTGGCCTCGGAGGCATCATTGGTCCGGGAGGCACGGGTACTGATGGAAGTGCGCCGATGAGGGTGTCTAGTCTTTCCAGCAGCGAAGCCAGCATCGTAGGCACCGGGTCAGACCTCTGCATGGGAGTTGGTGCCGGTGGCAACTGAAAACCTCGAAGTGCTTGGAGAACTGCCTCTTGAACCATCTGGTCCAATTCCTCCTGGAAGGCTGGTGTTGGTAACACAGCTTCCGGGGTTGGAGGCTCCATAGGCATCGCCAGAGGGTCCACAGGAATATGTGGAGTCTCGGCTCCTGGCACTGTTGCAGGTGGGGAATGCCTTGGTGTCCCAGGTCCAGAGGAGGATGGGGGCTTCTCTCCCCAGGACTTTTTGGTTGGGGGTTCCATCGATGCCGATCTCTTCTTGGTGCCAGCACCGGAGGAAGTATCTCTTCGATGTCGGTGCTTTTCTCGGTGCTCGGCCCGGTCCTTCTCTGGCGCCGAGGCTGAGCATGTCAATGCTTTTGAATGTGAAGATCCCGGTGATTGGCAGTCACCGGTGTCTCAATGGTGCTGAGACGTCGATGACAACGGGGTCGATGAAGAAGACAGCTTTCGAGTCGGTGCACTCTTATCCAGAGTAGACGGGGTTAAGTGCTTAGATTTGAATAGGTGTTCCATTTTTTCTAAGCGGGCCCGGTGCCTTTTGGAGTCATTTGGGCACAACTGGTACACAGTTGGACATCATGGGAAGGCCACAAGCATAAAACGCATACATCATGCAGGTCCTTAATGGACATAATCCTCGGACACTCTGGGCACTTCTGAAGCCAGTTGCCATTTTTGAAAAAATAAACGCAGCGCACGGTCGGTAGTCATCGGGCACCAATGAGAGCACCGTTGGGTACCGACCGCAAAAAATGAGGTAAAAACGTACCGATGCTAGCGGAGGTCGACAGTCAATGGGGGAACCCCGGGAGAGGGAAAATGTTTTGAAAAGTTCCGTGAGGAAAACTTTGTGAGGAAATCTCACAGAGCTTCTGAGAACCACGAGCAACTGCTCCACGAAAAAAAACAAAGAGACTGAAGGGGGACCCTGCTGGTTGCAAAGTTAGTGGCATGCTGGTCATGCTCAGTGAGCCAGTCAAAGTTCTAGAAACTTTGACAAAAGTGTTCCGTGATTGGGCTCCATCCTGATGATGTCATCCATATGTAAGGACTACCATCCTGCTTGTCCTAGGAGAACAGTCAATGCTATGACAATATTGCAATATTGTAACCACAGACTGACATACCTGGGAACTTTTCAGGTGTGGATACCCTAAAATTGTGTGGATTGAGGGATAGGTGGTGGGGGAAGAGGAGGAATGGCTATCAGCTTTCTCTCTTTCACCACCACTCTTAATAATCCACACTTCTCTTTTTTCCCTCCACCTAACACTCCCACTTTTCCCCATCTAGGAAATGATCCCATAATTGTTTCTCTCTCCCTGACCCCAGCACTCTCTTTGTTCCCCCCCCCCCCCCATAAGTCATAACTCCTTCACTTATTCACCCACAAACTACTCTCAGCTGAGTGAATCCCCAAGTCCTGGAAAAACATCTGCAAACTATGCTGTGTGTGTTACATCTCCTCTCCAGATTCTCCCCAATGCTGCTTGCAGAATCTGCTCCAGAATCAATCTTCCCCTCCTGCTTTTTGCAAGCTTACAGGGCCATTCATCAAAATGTGTTAGGGTGTTATTTTTCGCATCTCACGATGCATATGCAAATTTTGTGAAAGGGGAGGAGTTTATGAAAATGAGAGGTGTTTAACATTACATGTTTTAGCGTAATACACGTTATCACTACACCTATGTTCCTGGTGTTAAGCCTGAGAGAGAGAGGGAGGGAGGGAGAGAGAGAGAGAGAGAGAGAGAGAGACTCTTTATAAGGCTCTCATATTAGTCAACTATTTATATCACTATAGGAGGGTTATCAAGTAACTGGAGGTAAGGTTTTGGTCGTGGTCTAAGGTTTGGGGGCCAGTTTTACATGCACAGTCAGATGTACGAACAGCAGAGTACACAACAGTGAAGATTTGATGTGATTTGGAATGAGAAAAGATACACAAAGAAGAGATTTCCACAATTTACTCTTGCCTTAGCTTGTTAGCACCCAGGGCAAGAGTAAATTGTAGAAATCTCATCTTTGTATATCTTTCCTCATTCCAAATCACATCAAATCTTCACTGATGTGTACTCTGCTGTTCGTACATCTGACTGTGCATGTAAAACTGGCCCCCAAACACTAGACACAACCAAAACCTCACCTCCAGTTACTAGATGATTCTCCTATAGGGCCTCATTTTCCAAGCACTTTACCGCGTGCGATAAATTCGCAAATCGCGTTAACAGCTGTTAACGCGATTGCAAATTAGTAATTTGGTATTCAGGGGCGGAGCATATGTAAAGCGGGAACCTGTTTATTGTGTGCGGCGAAACAGCCGCAGTGTTAGCGCGGCTGCTAACTACAACCTCAAATTTGCGTTATGGACTACGCTACAGGCCAGAAAAGGATTATCGCCATCCATGATAGTTCTGGACAGCCTGTTTCAGGAGGGGGAGGGGGAGAGAGAGAGAGAGAGAGAGAGAGAGAGAGAGAGAGAGAGAGAGAGAGAGAGAGAGAGAGAGAGAGAGAGAGAGAGAGAGAGAGAGAACCTTACTATAGTGCCTATGCCCTTGACAGGTATTTGAATCCCTATGGGAGGGCCACCTACTAACTCGGGGTGGGGATTAGGTATGAGCGTCGGGGGTTGGGGGCCACTTTCGCATTCCACATGAGACCTACGGACAGAACAGTGGTCTCTAGTGCAGATTTGCTGGCCGTCGGAGTGAGGACGCTCACTCCAAGAAGTGGTTTGGGCAACGTTCTCTCTACCTAGCTTGATGGACACTCTACCTGGGCAACAACATGCTAGGTGGAGAGAATGTTGCCCAAATCTCCTCTTGGAGTGAGCGTCCTCACTCCGACGGCCAGCAAATCTGCACTAGAGACCACTGTTCTGTCCGTAGGTCTCATGTGGAATGTGAAAGTGGCCCCCAACTCCCGACGCTCATACCTAATCCCCACCCCGAGTTAGTAGGTGGCCCTCCCATAGGGATTCAAATACCTGTCTAGGGCATAGGCACTATAGTAAGTCTCTCTCTCTCTCTCTCTCTCTCTCTCTCTCTCTCTCTCTCTCTCTCTCTCTCTCTCTCTCTCTCTCTCTCTCTCTCTCTCTCTCTCTCTCAGACTATCGTGGCCTGTGATGATTGAATTCCAAAAACTGTGGTGTTACCAATGCAAATGAGGCATCTTTTGTGCAGTGGGGAAACATTGCATGCGGCAATGTTTTTGCCATTCGCGAAAAATATTAGCATCGCACACTGGGAAAACATCATGTGCGGTGCTAATATTTTTCGCGAATGGCAAAAACATTGCCACACGCAATGTTTCCCCATTGCACGAAAGATGCCTCATTTGCATTGGTAACGCCCCCTAATGCGTTACCAATGCAATATTGGAAAATGAGGCCCATAGTGGTATAAAAGTTGACAAATATGAGAGTCTTAAGTCTCTCTTTCTCTCTCTCTCTCTCTGTCTCTCTCCAGGAGTAGCCCAAAACAAGGAAATGCTAGTCTGGGCATTTCACAAAGTGAAAATATCACAGGTGTGATAAATTTAACACATGTTGAGTTAAAATACCTATGCAAAGTGCTAAATAATGCACATTGCAGTAACTCAAAAATTACCCTGACCACACCCCCTTTTTTATCGTGGTCACTATTCATGCAAAATTTATAGCAACATGATGAATCTAGACCTTACTGAGGAAAGGGAGTGGCTGGAGCTCTAAATAATAAAGAGGCTCAAGGCTTATTTCTATTTTCCCAGAGACCCAGCAATTGATGCAAATTTCCTGTGTCTCTGGAGGAAATCAGGATAGTTCCCAGGTATGGATACTGAATGTCTGAGAGTAAAGAAATAAAAAGCCCTGTGCAAGAAGTTGGGGCAGATGGAGGACAAAATTTATGCAGAAAACATAAGAAAGACAGTGTCCATTAGGGTCAATCATGAAAAAGAATAGTTTGAATATGTAATTCATTTTGATTGTAAGGAACTAGACCATGCAAGTCATATTTTACAAGCATTAATCAAACTGTACATTTAATTTCCTTGAATTAAATATGAACAAAGAGCTATCTAATCACTATTTAGATTTAGTTCAAAATTGTTGGTTACACTGGAATGGACATACTATGCAAAGACAATAGCTTTAATAACATGTATTAAGAGAATTGTAATGAAATTAAAATATCTTGAATGCTAGTTATGGATACTCTAAACCTTCACAAAGTTCTTCCAAAAGGTTTTCTTAGTCATTAATGCATACTACTATACTTATTATATTAGTCTGCTTCTTATACTTGCTTTAACTGTTACTTTTTCTACCTAACTTCTATATTAGGGCTTCCCAAACCTGTTCTGGTTACTCTACAGGCATTTAGGTTTTCAGGATATCCACAATGAACATGCATGAGATAAATTTGTGT